>NW_027309823.1:0-300524 GCF_047496795.1 Chiloscyllium punctatum
GAGAGGGGGAAGAGAGAGAGAGAGGCCGGGAGGGAGAGAGGGTGAGAGAGAAATGGGTTGAGAGTGAGAGGGAGTGTGAACGAGGGGTGAAAGAGAGGGGTGAGAGAAAGGGGTGAGAGAGAAGCATGAGAGAAAGGGGTGAGAGAGGGGGCAGAGAGAGGGGGAGAGAGGGGGAGGGGGAGGGGGGGAGGGGGAGAGTGGTGGGGGAAGATTGGTGGGCGAGAGAGAGGGGGGTGAGAGGGAGGGGGAGAGTGGGGGGGTGAGAGAGGTGGAGTGAGAGAGGAGTAGAGAGCACAAGAGGGGCAGAGAGAAAGGGGAAGAGAGAGAGAGAGGTGGGGGAGAGAGGGTGAGAGAGATGGGTTGATAGTGAGAGGGGATGTGAGCAAGAGGTTGAGAGTGTGAAGGGGTGAGAGAGAGGGGTGATAGAGTTGGGTAGAGAGAGGGTCGAGCAAGAGAGTGGGGCGAGAGAGGGGGCGAGTGAGTGAGAGAGAGAGAGAGGGGGCAAGAGAGAGAGAGGTGCAACTGAGCGGGAGGAGGGGATGGAAATGAGAGAGAGAGTCTGAGAGAGTGAAAGAGCGCACGAGAAGGGAAAGAGAGAGAGAGAGAGAAAGATAGAGAGGGGACAGAGCGTGATAGGGAGAGATAGCGGGCAAGCCAGAGACAGAAGGATGAGGGAGAGGGAGACGCAAGGGAGAGAGAGAGACGGGTGAGAGAGAGGGTTTGGGTGAAGAGTGAGTGAGGGGAAGGGAGAGAGAGAGTGAGAAAGAGAGAATACGAGTGAGGGGGTGAGAGCAAGGGAGAGAAAGAGCGAGAGAGAGAGAGAGAGAGAGATGTCTCGAGGTAGCAGTGCTAACCACTGAGCCATTGTGCCACTGAGCTGGTCAGTGCTAGGCCCATTGCTGTTTGTTAACTATATCAATGATTTGGATGAGGATGTTTAAGGCATGATTAGTAAGTTTGCAGATTACACTAAAATAAGTGAGGAAGGTTCTCAGCAATTGCAACAGGACCTTGATCAGCTGGGGAATTGGGTTGAGAAATGGCAAATGGAGTTTAATAAAGACAAGGGCGAGATCTTGCATTTTGGAAAGTCACATCAAGACTGGGGTTTCATGGGGAATGGTAGGCCCTGAAGGAGTGCAGTGGAACAGAGGGACCTTGGATGACAGGAGCACGTCTCTCTGAACTCAGGGAGACAGGGCAATGAAGAAGTCTTTTGGCACACTGGGCCCTTCACCAGTCAGGGCATGGAATATCGAAGTTGGGAAGTTCTGTTGTAGTTGTGCAGGATGTTAGTGAGGCCGCACACGGAGTATTGTGTTCAGTTTTACCCACCTTGCTATCGGAAGGATGTTATTAAACTGGAAAGAGTGCAGAAGAAACTTACAAGGATGTTGCCAGAACTCAACTAGACAGATATAGAGAGAGGTTGGACAAGCAAGGACATTTTCTTTCGTGTGTAGGAGACTGAGGGGGTGTCCTTATAGAGGTGTATAAGGTCATGGAAGGCATGGATAGGGTGAATACACTCAGTCTTTATCCAAGGCTTGGGGAATCAAGGATGAAAGGGCATCAGTTTAAGGAGAAAGGGGAAGATTAAAAGGGAACCTGAGGGACAATGCTTTTACCAGAGGGTGGTACACATACAGAATGAACTACCAGTGCAAGTGGTTGAGGAGGATCCATTCAATAACATTTAAAATGCACTTAGACAAATACATGGAGAGGAACGTATTGGAAGGATATGGGTCAAGTGCAGGGAAACTGGGTTAGTGTGAATGGACCAGTTTGGGCCAAAGAGCCTGTCTCCATGCTGTAGAACTCTATGACTCTATGAACATACCCAGGTATCCCATAATACAGAAGCGACCAAAGCAATATGCACACGAGCCGGTACAAATGTGAAACAGTCCTGCAGAATTTGGCAGGAAGCCAGCCTGGCCTTGCAGTGAAGGATTCCTGGTACAGGAGCTGTGGTGAGATGCCCAAAGAGAACCGGGGAAGGAAGCTGGAAAGCTCACTCCACTGCCGATAGCCTGGAGGACCCCCGGCTGGGATAAGGCAGCTGGGATCCGGTCACCCAAGGGAAAACTACAGGCTGGGACAGAGCTAGGTCTCCGACACAATGAGCAGGACAGAAGGTTGCAGGAAAATCTCACCCACATGGGACCACTCCAGTTCCAATTGGGAAGAGCCGAATCCAGTGAAAGGAGGGTCTCTGGGGATGGGGAGGCAGCCTCAGGTTACATTGACAATCTGGAAGGACAGTGTATGAGCTCCAAGCAGCTGCATGGGTCCTGTACACCTGCAACACGGAACAACACACATCAGGCCCTAGTAGGAGGTGTCAGGAGCAAATACAATCCCTAGGGAACTAGGAACCCTCCCAGAATGGGATAATGTATGCCTTTGGGGTTCTACCTCCCCAGGGAGATAATGACAGGCCCCACACTGACACATCACAGATGGGGTCTCCCACTGCATGTCTCCCAGGTAACTGCACCTTTTGCCCCCAGCCCTGAGCCACAGCCGAAATCAGAGTCCATGAATCCTGTGGTTACCCAGTGTAAAGCAGCTTATGGTCTTCACTCCGTACACAACAGCCATTCCAGGCACCCAGCTGGTGGGCAGCACTAAAAAGGCCACTCTGTTTGTTCCTGTCTCAAACCCAGATACATTTTTGGATGAGATAGACCGACAGTCTGTCATACACGGACTGGATGCTGACAAACAAATTAAATTAATCGCCATGTGACTTTGTCCACCAGGCCATTCAGCCCTCCCTGAGGGACAACAGTGAGGGAGGGGCATCCTTGATGAAATGAAGGCAGCTGTCCTCACTGCTCGAGAGAAGTCCCATCCCGGATTAGTGACAAACAGCGGAAATATTTGTTCCAGGAGAACACCCACACTAACATGTCTCACTGTCAGTTACAGCAGCTCACCAAGGACTGGGTTAATGACAGCTGTAAGGACACTTTCAGTGGGGCACTGGGCTTGGTGCGAGGGATTCCAATTATCCCAAGTGACAATGTTAGGATGGGGATCTTTGAAGTCGAAAGTATCGGAATTACATTAAAGAAGGTATTTGGATGGGTTATCATGATTCCATCCCATATGCTGTGGAGATAGAGGGGACATTGACAAGGACCACACTTACGTAAATGTGAAGGAACAGGCCAGACCATGGCATTCCCACCGCCTGTCATTAACGAATTCGGCTCCTCTCACATCAAGCTGTGGTCCTAACCGCACTCACCTTGATATATCTCGGGATACCGGTGGTTAGGATTGCAGGCTGTAAAAGATGGGTACGATCATGGTGAATAATGCCTGGATACACCCCCAGGGACTGGAAGGTAGATGGAACTCCCCGGGTGATCACCTTAGTTTCATTCATTTGCAGTGTTTGAGTGTTCCTGGCTGGGCCCAGTATTGATTGCCTGTCCGTAGCTGCTCGGGAGCTGGTTTTGGTGGTGAGCTGCACATTGAACTGTTGCAGGTGGTGGACCCACAATGTCCTTAGGAAGGGAATTCCTGGAGTTTGAGCCAGGAGGTCTCATTCACTTGCATTTATTCTGCTCACCGGATGTAGGCTATGCATCACAATTCTGTATGGATTCTCAGAACGGAATATGTTTTGTCAAAACAGTTTGGAGAGCCACAGCCACTCAGTGGTTAGCACTGTTACCTCACAGCGCCATGGACCTGGGTTTGATTCCACTCCTGAGTGACTGTCTGTGTGGAGTTTGTACATTCTCCCTACATCTGTATGGGTTTTCTCCCACTGTTCAATGGTGGGCATTTTTGACAGATTGCCCGTAGTGCCGAGGGATATTCAGGTTAGCTGGAATAGCCATGGGAAATGTAGGGTTTCAGGGATATCATCAGGGGATGGATCTGAGTTGGATTCTCTTCAGAGGGTCATTGTGCACTCGATGGGCTGAAGGGCCTGTTTCTGCTCTGTAGGGATTCTATGGTATCACTTATCAGCCATATGACAATCGGTTTGACCAATGTACAAAATGGTTTTCGCTCAAACAGCAGGCTACTCTGACAACAAACATAACCAGCTTTTAAAATTAGGTTTGTAATTCATTGTATAAGCTTCTTTCTATTCAAAAGACTGGGTGGGGGAGGGGGAATGGGTGAAATGTTCCTGCCTCCTTGCTAAAACACAGGTAGACAGCTAAGAGATGCTGGGTATATTGGACAAGTTATACTCCCAAATCACAAAAGCCAGACAGCAGCCAGATGGTTATCCCATCAGCATAATGTCAAAGGCAACAGTTCCCCTGGGCAGACATATCCCTAATAACGTCTCCACCAAACAAAGGAGGGCCCAAACAGGAAGGTACCGGGTCCTGCTACACAAAGAAACTAACAGGAACAAGCCATCCAAATGATTAGCAACGCTTCAAACTATTAACTGATTCTTTGAATTGGCCAGAAGTATAGAAAGTTCTGGGAAACCATCCAGAAATGAACAAAACCAGGGATCACCTGCAGACTGATCTCTTGAATTTTCTGGAGGCTTTCTGAGGTGACCAACATGGCAAGGGACAGAGACCAGCTCACCATCCAGAGAGAGGGAGAGAGAGAGGGAGAGAGAGACAAGCTGAAGGAAACCTCAGGAGCATGGGAGAGAGGGAGTGTGAAAAACCATTGAGAGAGAGAGAGCTGGAACCAACTGGAATACTGAGTGTCACCCCTTCAGTCTGTCCATGCTTTAACGCCTGTTTGTCTCAGTCTGACTTCCCCTTCTCTCTTTGTCCTTCTCTCTCCCTGTCTGTCTCTTTCTCTCAATCTGCCTTTCTCTCACACCCTCCCTCTCACTGTCTGTCTCTGCCCCATCTTTCTCTCATCCCCCTTCTCCATCTCCACTCGCTCTACCTCTCTCTTTTTTTCTCACCCTCCCTTTCTCTTTTTCTTTATTTCAGACCTGAAAGTGCTCACCCAATTTTGACCCCGCTAAAAACATTTGCCCCTCATTTTAACTCTCCTCAGAAATTTATTCCCTTCCCCAAAAACCTTCCCTCCCAAATACCTACCTTACCAACTGTGCCCCCCTCAAATATTTTGCTGCCCCCAACATTGCTGTGATCCCCACTCCCTGGGGCAGAGGGAAATGAGTGGAAAAGTGTGGAGCTGGAAAAGCCCAGCAGGTCAGGCCTGACCCATCGACTCTCCTGGCTGACCTGCTGTGCTTCTCCAGCTCCACACTTTGTAACTCTGACTCTCCAGCATCTGCAGTCCTCACTTTCTCACACAGGTAAATGAGTCTGGGTTGACTGACTCGCCTGAGACGATTTTAATGTACAGCAAGATCCCAGTCCGAGAATTACAGAAGGTTTACATCACAGATGGAGTCCTTTCTGCCCATCATCCCCCCTCCCCCATTAAATGATCCTGGACCGGTTCAGGATCCTCAGGATTGGCCCCTGAATGGCCTCATTGACTATCCTTCCTGTGGAGACCTCTTCACAACCCTGTCTCAGATTTTGCATCACATGTTATCCCTCCCTCCATCTCTCTCTGACAACAGCCCCTCCTTTCTCCACCAACCCCAAAACTCCATCAAACCCTCCCCCTGTCTCTGGCTGTCCCAGTCTCTCCTTGTCTCCCACTCTCCCCCTTCCCATGCAGACTCACAGTCCCTGGGCTGGAGGACATAGTGCAGAGACTAACTCACCTTTTGACTGACTGCTGTAATGCACAGCAAGATCCCACTCTGAAACCGTCGCCAAGTACACACACTGTCCTTCTCCCTCGATAGATGTCCTTCCCACTCTCTATCTCCCTGTCTCTCTCACTCTGTCCTTTTCTCACTCCACCTCCTTGACTCTTACTGCCCATTTCTCTCTCTCCACTTTCTCCATCTCCACTCTCTCCATGTCTCTCTCTTTCTTTTTTTCACTCTCCCTTTCTCTTTCTCTTTTTCTTTATTTCAGACTCACTCAGAAAAGTACTTCATGTTCCTCCCCCACAGTGGGTGTAAAACCTGGGAGAGAGCAGGCACTGAGGCAAGCTCTTCCCAATGCCCCTTCCCCCAGTCACTGGGACAGAGCAGAGGGGTCCAGGGAGAAAGAGGGAGAGATACTACAGGTGAGAAAGAGAGATGGATGGACAGACAGTGAGAGGGAGGGAGAGAACAAGAGAAAGACAGGCAGGCAGAGTGGGGTAGAGGAAGTGAGAAGAACTGAGAGAGAGCAGACAGAGACAGACAGAGAGAGAGAGAGAGTGAAACTCCAGGAAGAGAAATACAATGTCAGACAGATACAAGGAGAAAATGGGAGGAGAAAGACAGGGAGAGTTCAGGCAGACAGCAAGACAGAAATCCCAGGGAGAGATATAGGACAGAGAGAGAGAGGAGTTACAACAGCAGAGAGATAGAGCTGAGAGAGTGGGGTGGTAGTGGGGGCTATGATGTTGCTAGAGTGATGTACAGACAGGAATAGCAAGATCCCACAGAGCTGAGAGACAGATGCAGAGAGAGATGAGCAAGGTGTTAGTTTTGTGAAAGACTGAATGATTAAGCATTCCTGAAAAACCAGGTGAGGTGACAAAGGGGGAAGGGAATCTACTGGGAAATGTAAACAGGACAGAGATGTGAAGGATGGTGAGGAATAGAGATTGAAGGAAAGATGTGGGAGAGAGAACTGGGAAAAACAAAAACAGACATGAGAGCTGCAGAGAGAGAGGGAAGGAGTGAAATCTGTGGGATCAGATCCCTCTCTAGCATTTTGCTCCTTTGTCTCTCCCCGTTCCCACAGACGGCCTGAATCCCACGATATGTGTGTGTGTGTGTGTGTGTGTGTGTGTGCTCTCGTCTGATAATTCCGTATCGCGGAATAATTTGATTCTCTGTCTCTGTACTGTCCAGGTTTCAGCTCCCAAATCAATACTAAATCATTCACGATTCTATTGAATAGTAGAGCAGGCTCGAGGGGCAGAATGGTCTCCTCCTGTTCCTATTTCAGATGGTCTTATGTCCTTAACACTACCTCCCAGCTCTTGGCCCCCACCCTGGAGGTTATGACTCCACAAGTCCCTGATCTGTAGAGTGCTGCACTCTTCCGTGAGTCTCGGAGGGAACCAGCCTGATTTGGATTGGAGTTGCAGCCTCTCAGTGAGAAGTGAAATCTCCTCGAGGTTCCCCTCAGTCTCTCACTGTAAGGTGGAGCAGGCCAGTCTCGGGGAAGCAAACAGCAGGCCAGGTCTGCCCTGTCCTCCTGCTCCATTTCAGAAGGCCACATGGGAGGGGCTTGTTTCCTTCATCAGCTTCCCGTACTCTCCCTTCTGCGTTAGGGTGGGGGCCGAATGGCCTTGCTCCTGGCTCTTCTTGCGGTGCAGGCTGGCAATGATTGGGTTATACACTGCATGCCCCTGGAGTGAGGTTGGTTAGCTCAGTTGGCTGGTCAGTTAGCTTACCACACTAGCTAAAGTTACTCTGAAGGACTCTCCTTCCCAACCTCTCCCCTCAGCTGGGCCATAGTCACCCTCTGATTAAATCCCCACCAGACCCCAATCTGTAATGAGGAGCTGTCCCATGCTCTGGTAAGACTACGGTGACATTACATTGGTTTGTACCTGGAGCACTGTGTGCAGGACTAGTCACTGCATTGCCAGAGGGATGTTAGTGTGTGGGGAAGGTTTACTGGATGAATCCCCACTGGAATGAACAGCACTCTCCCCCAGATAAGCCATCCTGACAGGTTTTGTGTCATTGGAGACACAAGGACCAATTCACCTGAAACAGCAGCTGGATTTTATATTCATGGGCACCTGATAAGATTGGCTAGTTTACACACACACACACACACACACACACACACACACACACACACACACACACACACACACTCTCTCTCTCTCTCTCTCTCTCTCTCACGGACACTCACTCTCTCAAACATACACACACTCTCACTCCCTCAAACATACACACATTCCTCTCACACACACGCACACAAACACACACTCAGACAGACACGTACAAAAACACATAATCCCTCTCTCACACACACAGACACATAGAGATACACACACATGCACTCTCTCTCACACACACGGACAGACACTCGCTTTCTGTGTCTCTCTCTCACAGAGATAAGCACACAAAACCACGGTTACTGTACAAACGTGGAGGGTACAAACGTGGAGGAAGGTTCAATGGAGAGATCACTTTCCAAGGACTGAACCCTGATCTCGCATGATGACTGCTCTAGGGAGACAAACAGCAACTGCAAATGACTTGTTGGATCTTCCTGTGCACCGCATCTTGCATCGATAGCATTGGTCTGTTTGGGTGCCTGCTTTTCTAGAGAGTCTCCAAGCATCAAGTGACCATACATTGACAACAGTTTTTCTCCAATCCATGTTTAAGGCACCTGGTGATGTGATTTTTCACTGATTGTTTAAAAAGATCTGAATCTTCTAAAATGGACGTGGCCTCCATCCCAAACCATTTCCACAAGCCATGCTGACCATCCCTAATCAATCCTTGCTTTTCGAAATGCATGTAAATTTTCACTCAGAATGCCCTCCAACAGCTTACCCCCCACTGCCATCAGGCTCACAGCTCCATAGTTCAATGGCTGTTCCTTGCAGCCTTACTTCTATAATGGCCCATCATTAATCACCCTCCAGTCTTCAGGCACCTCACCCGTTGCCACTGATCGGTCCATCTGACAAGGTCATCTCCATCGTTCTGTAATCTAAGGCTATCCTCCTCAGTATTTATCACCCAACCAATCTTCATATCATTCATGAACCCAATGATTAACCCTCCACCATTCAAATCTAAACCTTTTCTATCAACCACATCAGTAAGACCCCAACAGTGAGACATGAACACACAGAGATTTCTAATTGGGCCATCACTGTTTGCTTCCTGCCACTCAGCATTCTGCGCCAAATTCCTTGGATCTTGAGTTTGTATGTTCACTATCAGTTTCCAGTATGGATCCTGATAAAAGCCTTACTGACCTCCAAGCAGGCGACAGGAAAGTGTTGCACCTTTTTACACACGGGGTCACATCCTTAAAAAGTGCAATCCCATTGGTCAGACCCGACCCCTCCTTAACACAACCATTCTGACTGGTCTTCATGAACTCCAGTCTCTTTAAATGCTGATTAATTCTATCTCCCAAAATTGCTTCCAACAGTCCCACCCACGGTATTAGCCTGACTGACCTGTAGCTGCCTGGTATATCCCATGCTCCTTCTTCAATAACAGTACCACATGGTCAGTCCGACGACACCTCTCCTGTGGCCAGAGGGGATTTGAAAATGTTTGCAAGTGTACCTGCTACTTCCTCCATCACCTCATTCGGTAAACTGAGATACATTTCCACCGTCTTTGGAGATTTATTGGGTTGTACGAAGGCCACACCACTCAGAACCATCTCTCTCTATATATATGCTAATTCATTTAATTGTATCACAGAGCATCTTCACAATTTCATATCAACACTGTCCCAATGAGCATTGACAAAATGAATCCATTCACTGTAGCCTCTGGGTCCATGCACAAATTCTCACTGTGTTCCACAACCTACTCTTTCTGTCATTATCAATTCACCCTTAATGTCACTGTAAAGTCCTTTCAGATATTTATTTCCTCTCTTCGCACTCCTCTCTCCCAGGCAATTAGCCTGCGATACGATTTGGAGGAGTGTGGATTTGCAGTGGGAAGCTCAGAAATAAGGAATACCCGACTGTGCTGAGTGTGGGGCAGTGGGATT
This sequence comes from Chiloscyllium punctatum, assembly GCF_047496795.1. Classification (NCBI taxonomy): domain Eukaryota; kingdom Metazoa; phylum Chordata; class Chondrichthyes; order Orectolobiformes; family Hemiscylliidae; genus Chiloscyllium; species Chiloscyllium punctatum. The sequence goes on from NW_027309823.1 coordinate 9,744, forward strand.
CATTTGGGATAAGCACATGGAAGCTGAGGAATAAACCTCAGTCCTGCAGCATGAAAATATCCCTTTGAGCTGGCAGGTCAGTCACACGAAACGAAAACTCCAACACTGGGAAAAGAGGGTGGTAACCAAATGAAGACGGTCTGTTTGAACACAGTCTCTGGAATCTGGACGTGGGAATCATTGCTGAGCAGGGTATGTAGGAAGCAGATGCAGAAATGTACTGAACAATTTCAGATATTCCTCTTAGGCCACAAGCTATGGGAGCAGAAATTAGGCCATTCAGCCCATCTGATAGTGTGGAACTCACTCAGTGCTGACTCTCTCACAATGCAGGTATCCCCCAAACTGATGCGCTGACAGTGCAGCACTGCCTCAGTAATGATCCTCTGACAGTGCAGCACTCCCTCAGTACTGACCCTCTGACAGTGCAGCACTCCCTCAGTACTGACTCTCTGACAGTGCAGCACTCCCTCAGTACTGACATTCTCACAGTGCAGCACTGCCCCCAGATTGACCCTCTGACATTGCGGCAATCCCCCATTACTGACCCCCTGATAGCGCAGCACTCCCTCAGGAATGACCCTCTGACGGTGCAGCATTTCCACAGTACTGACCCTCCGACTGTACGGCTCTCCCGCAGTGCTGACTCTCTGACAGTGCAGCCCTCCCTCAAACTGACCCTCTGACAGTGCAGCAGTCCCTCAGTACTGACCCTCTGACAGTGTGGCACTCCCTCAGTAATGACCCTCTGACAGTGCAGCATTTCCTCAGTACTGACCCTCTGATAGTGCAGCACTCCCTCAGTACTGACCCTCTCACAGTGTAGCAATCCCTGAGTACTGACCCTCTGACATTGCGGCGCTCCCACAGTATAGACCCTCTGATAGTGCAGCACTCCCTCAGTACTGACCCTCTGACAGTGCAGCACTCCCTCAATACTGACCCTCTGACAGTGCAGCACTCCCTCAGTACTGACCCTCTGATAGTGCAGCACTCCCTCAGTACTGATCCTCTGACAGTGCAGCACTCCCTCAGTACTGACCCTCTGACAGTGCAGCACTCCCTCAGTACTGACCCTCTGACAGTGTGGCACTCCCTCAGTAATGACCCTCTGACAGTGCAGCATTTCCTCAGTACTGACCCTCTGATAGTGCAGCACTCCCTCAGTACTGACCCTCTCACAGTGTGGCGCTCCCACAGTACAGACCCTCTGATAGTGCAGCATTCCCTCAGTACTGACCCTTTCACAGTGCGGCGCTCCCACAGTATAGACCCTCTGATAGTGCAGCACTCCCTCAGTACTGACCCTCTCACAGTGCGGCGCTCCCACAGTACAGACCCTCTGATAGTGCAGCATTCCCTCAGTACTGACCCTTTCACAGTGCGGCGCTCCCACAGTATAGACCCTCTGATAGTGCAGCACTCCCTCATTACTGACCCTCTCACAGTGTAGCAATCCCTGAGTACTGACCCTCTCAAAGTCCGGCACTCCCACAGTATAGACTCTCTGATAGTACAGCACTCCCTCAGTACTGACCCTCTGACAGTGCAGCACTCCCTCAGTACTGACCCTCTCACAGTGCAGCACTCCCTCAGTACTGACCCTCTCACAGTGCAGCACTCCCTCAGTACTGACCCTCTGACAGTGCAACACTCCCTCAGTACAAACCCTCTGACAGTGCAGCCCTCCCTCAGTACTGACCCTCTGACAGTGCAGCACTCCCTCAGTACTGACCCTCTGACAGTGCAGCCCTCCCTCAGTACTCACCCTCTGACAGTGCAGCCCTCCCTCAGTGCTGATCCTCTGACAGTGCAGCACTCCCTCAGTACTGACACTCTGACAGTGCAGCACTCCCTCAGTGCTGACCCTCTGACAGTGCAGCACTCCCTCAGTACTGACACTCTGACAGTGCAGCACTCCCTCAGTGCTGACCCTCTGACAGTGCAGCACTCCCTCAGCACTGCTCCTTTGACACTGCAGCACACCCTCAGAAATGACGCTCTGACACAACAGCATTCCCTCAGTACTGACACTGACTCTGCAGCACTCTCTTTGCACTGACATTTCTACAGTGCAGCATTCCCTCTGTACTGATACTCATACAGTGTGGCATTCCCTCAGTACTGACCCTCCGACAATGTAGCCCTCCCTCAATACAGATGCTCTTACAGTGCAGCACTCCCTCGGTACTGACCCTCCGATAACGTGGCATTTTCTCAGTACTGACTCTCTGACAGTGCAGCCCTCCCTCAAACTGACCCTCTGACAGTGCAACACTCCCTCAGTACTGACCCACTCACATGGTAGCAATCCCTGAGTTCTGACCCTCTGACAGTGCGGCGCTCCCACAGTATAGACCCTCTGATAGTGCAGCACTCCCTCAGTACTGACCCTCCGACAGTGCAGCACTCCCTCAGTACTGACCCTCTGACAGTGCAGCACTCCCTCAGTACTGACCCTCTGATAGTGCAGCACTCCCTCAGTACTGACCCTCTGACAGTGTGGCACTCCCTCAGTAATGACCCTCTGACAGTGCAGCATTTCCTCAGTACTGGCCCTCTGATAGTGCAGCACTCCCTCAATACTGACCCTCTGATAGTGCAGCACTCCCTCAGTACTGACCCTCTCACAGTGTAGCAATCCCTGAGTACTGACCCTCTCACAGTGCGGCGCTCCCACAGTACAGACCCTCTGATAGTGCAGCACTCCCTCATTACTGACCCTCTCACAGTGTAGCAATCCCTGAGTACTGACCCTCTCAAAGTCCGGTGCTCCCACAGTATAGACTCTCTGATAGTGCAGCACTCCCTCAGTACTGACCCTCTCACAGTGCAGCACTCCCTCAGTGCTGACCCTCTCACAGTGCAGCACTCCCTCAGTACTGACCCTCTGACAGTGCAGCACTCCCTCAGTACAGACCCTCTGACAGTGCAGCCCTCCCTTAGTACTGACCCTCTGCCAGTGCAGCACTCCCTCAGTACTGACCCTCTGACAGTGCAGCACTCCCTCAGTACAGACCCTCTGACAGTGCAGCACTCCCTCAGTACTGACCCTCTGACAGTGCAGCACTCCCTCAGTACGCTTCCTATGACACTGCAGTACTCCCTCAGAACTGACCCTCTGACACTGCAACAGCTCCTTGGCCCTGCGCCCCTGACGGCGCTGCAATCCCTCAGTACTGTCCCTCTGACAGTGCAGCACTCCCTCAGTACTGACACTCTGACAGTGCAGCACTGCCTCAGTCCTGCACTTCTGATAGTCCAGCACCCCCTCAGTATTGACCCTTTGGCAGTGCAGCTCTCCCTCAGTACTGACCCTCTGTAACAAGACTCACTCAGAACTTACACCCTGACCGTGTAGGTCTCCCTCAGTAATGACCCTTTGAGTGTGCATCACTCTCTCAGTACTGACCCTCTGGCAATGCAGCAATCACTCAGTACTGACTGTCCGACACATAGTGTGGAGCTCCCTCAGTACTGACCCCCTCACAGTGCAGTGATCCCTCAGTACTGACCCCCTCACATCGCGGTGATCCCTCAGTACTGATCCCCTCACAGCACGGTGATCCCTCAGAACTAATCCCCTCAGAGTGTGGTGCTCCCTCAGTACTGACCCCCTCACAGCGCAGTGATCCCTCAGTACTAATCCCCTCAGAGTGTGGTGCTCCCTCAGTACTGACCCCCTCACAGCGCGGTGATCCCTCAGTACTAATACCCTCAGAGTGTGGTGCTTCCTCAGTACTAACCCCCTCACAGCGCGGTGATCGCTCAGTACTGACCCCCTCATAGCGCCTTGATCCCTCAGTACTGACCCCCTCACATCGCGGTGATCCTTCAGAACTAATCCCCTCAGAGTGTGGTGCTCCCTCAGTACTGACCCCCCTCACAGCGCGGTGATCGCTCAGTACTAATCCCCTCAGAGTGTGGTGCTTCCTCAGTACTGACCCCCTCACAGCGCGGTGATCCCTCAGTACTGACCCCCTCACAGTGCGGTGATCCCTCAGTACTGACCCCCTCACATCGCGGTGATCCCTCTGTACTAATCCCCTCAGAGTGTGGTGGTCCCTCAGTACTGACCCCCTAACAGCGCGGTGATACCTCAGTACTAATCCCCTCAGAGTGTGGTGCTCCCTCAGTACTGACCCCCTCACAGCGCGGTGATTGCTCAGTACTAATCCCCTCAGAGTGTGGTGCTCCCTCAGTACTGACCCCCTCACAGCGCGGTGATTGCTCAGTACTAATCCCCTCAGAGTGTGGTGCTCCCTCAGTACTGACCCCCTCACAGCACGGTGATCGCTCAGTACTAATCCCCTCAGAGTGTGGTGCTCCCTCAGTACTGACCCCCTCACAGCGCGGTGATCCCTCAGTACTAATCCCCTCAGAGTGCGGTGCTCCCTCAGTACTGACCCCCTCACAGCACGGTGATCCCTCAGTACTAATCCCCTCAGAGTGCGATGATCCCTCAGTACTGACACCCTCACATCGCGGTGGTCCCTCAGTACTAATCCCTTCAGACTGCGGTGCTCCCTCATTTCTAACCCTTTCACAGTGCAGTGCTCCCTCAGTAGTAACCCTCTCACAGTGCGACACTCTGACAGCATGGCCATCCATTAGAACTAACCGTCAGAGAGTGCGCACTTCATCATTACTGACCCTCTCACTGCACAGCAATCCCTCCATCTGACTCACTGACAATGCAGCACTCCCTCCACACTGATCCTCTGACAATGCTGCACTCCCTCCATACTGACCCTCTGACAATGCTGCACTCCCTCCACACTGATCCTCTGACAATGCTGCACTCCCTCCACACTGATCCTCTGACAATGCTGCACTCCCTCCATACTGATCCTCTGACAATGCTGCACTCCCTCCACACTGACCCTCTGACAATTCTGCACTCCCTCCACACTGACCCTCTGACAATGCTGCACTCCCTCCACACTGATCCTCTGACAATGCTGCACTCCCTCCACACTGATCCTCTGACAATGCTACACTCCCTCCACACTGACCCTCTGACAATGCTGCACTCCCTCCACACTGACCCTCAGACAATACAGCACTCCCTCCATACTGACCCTCTGATAGTGATGCACTCACTCAGTACTAACCCTCTGACAGTGCAGCACTCCCTCAGTACTGACCCTCTGACAGTGCAGCACTCCCTCAGTACTGACCCTCCGACAGTGCAGCACTCCCTCAGTACTGACCCTCTGACAGTGCAGCACTCCCTCAATACTGACCCTCTGACAGTGCAGCACTCCCTCAGTACTGACCCTCTGATAGTGCAGCACTCCCTCAGTACTGATCCTCTGACAGTGCAGCACTCCCTCAGTACTGACCCTCTGACAGTGCAGCACTCCCTCAGTACTGACCCTCTGACAGTGTGGCACTCCCTCAGTAATGACCCTCTGACAGTGCAGCATTTCCTCAGTACTGACCCTCTGATAGTGCAGCACTCCCTCAGTACTGACCCTCTCACAGTGTGGCGCTCCCACAGTACAGACCCTCTGATAGTGCAGCATTCCCTCAGTACTGACCCTTTCACAGTGCGGCGCTCCCACAGTATAGACCCTCTGATAGTGCAGCACTCCCTCAGTACTGACCCTCTCACAGTGCGGCGCTCCCACAGTACAGACCCTCTGATAGTGCAGCATTCCCTCAGTACTGACCCTTTCACAGTGCGGCGCTCCCACAGTATAGACCCTCTGATAGTGCAGCACTCCCTCATTACTGACCCTCTCACAGTGTAGCAATCCCTGAGTACTGACCCTCTCAAAGTCCGGCACTCCCACAGTATAGACTCTCTGATAGTACAGCACTCCCTCAGTACTGACCCTCTGACAGTGCAGCACTCCCTCAGTACTGACCCTCTCACAGTGCAGCACTCCCTCAGTACTGACCCTCTCACAGTGCAGCACTCCCTCAGTACTGACCCTCTGACAGTGCAACACTCCCTCAGTACAAACCCTCTGACAGTGCAGCCCTCCCTCAGTACTGACCCTCTGACAGTGCAGCACTCCCTCAGTACTGACCCTCTGACAGTGCAGCCCTCCCTCAGTACTCACCCTCTGACAGTGCAGCCCTCCCTCAGTGCTGATCCTCTGACAGTGCAGCACTCCCTCAGTACTGACACTCTGACAGTGCAGCACTCCCTCAGTGCTGACCCTCTGACAGTGCAGCACTCCCTCAGTACTGACACTCTGACAGTGCAGCACTCCCTCAGTGCTGACCCTCTGACAGTGCAGCACTCCCTCAGCACTGCTCCTTTGACACTGCAGCACACCCTCAGAAATGACGCTCTGACACAACAGCATTCCCTCAGTACTGACACTGACTCTGCAGCACTCTCTTTGCACTGACATTTCTACAGTGCAGCATTCCCTCTGTACTGATACTCATACAGTGTGGCATTCCCTCAGTACTGACCCTCCGACAATGTAGCCCTCCCTCAATACAGATGCTCTTACAGTGCAGCACTCCCTCGGTACTGACCCTCCGATAACGTGGCATTTTCTCAGTACTGACTCTCTGACAGTGCAGCCCTCCCTCAAACTGACCCTCTGACAGTGCAACACTCCCTCAGTACTGACCCACTCACATGGTAGCAATCCCTGAGTTCTGACCCTCTGACAGTGCGGCGCTCCCACAGTATAGACCCTCTGATAGTGCAGCACTCCCTCAGTACTGACCCTCCGACAGTGCAGCACTCCCTCAGTACTGACCCTCTGACAGTGCAGCACTCCCTCAGTACTGACCCTCTGATAGTGCAGCACTCCCTCAGTACTGACCCTCTGACAGTGTGGCACTCCCTCAGTAATGACCCTCTGACAGTGCAGCATTTCCTCAGTACTGGCCCTCTGATAGTGCAGCACTCCCTCAATACTGACCCTCTGATAGTGCAGCACTCCCTCAGTACTGACCCTCTCACAGTGTAGCAATCCCTGAGTACTGACCCTCTCACAGTGCGGCGCTCCCACAGTACAGACCCTCTGATAGTGCAGCACTCCCTCATTACTGACCCTCTCACAGTGTAGCAATCCCTGAGTACTGACCCTCTCAAAGTCCGGTGCTCCCACAGTATAGACTCTCTGATAGTGCAGCACTCCCTCAGTACTGACCCTCTCACAGTGCAGCACTCCCTCAGTGCTGACCCTCTCACAGTGCAGCACTCCCTCAGTACTGACCCTCTGACAGTGCAGCACTCCCTCAGTACAGACCCTCTGACAGTGCAGCCCTCCCTTAGTACTGACCCTCTGCCAGTGCAGCACTCCCTCAGTACTGACCCTCTGACAGTGCAGCACTCCCTCAGTACAGACCCTCTGACAGTGCAGCACTCCCTCAGTACTGACCCTCTGACAGTGCAGCACTCCCTCAGTACGCTTCCTATGACACTGCAGTACTCCCTCAGAACTGACCCTCTGACACTGCAACAGCTCCTTGGCCCTGCGCCCCTGACGGCGCTGCAATCCCTCAGTACTGTCCCTCTGACAGTGCAGCACTCCCTCAGTACTGACACTCTGACAGTGCAGCACTGCCTCAGTCCTGCACTTCTGATAGTCCAGCACCCCCTCAGTATTGACCCTTTGGCAGTGCAGCTCTCCCTCAGTACTGACCCTCTGTAACAAGACTCACTCAGAACTTACACCCTGACCGTGTAGGTCTCCCTCAGTAATGACCCTTTGAGTGTGCATCACTCTCTCAGTACTGACCCTCTGGCAATGCAGCAATCACTCAGTACTGACTGTCCGACACATAGTGTGGAGCTCCCTCAGTACTGACCCCCTCACAGTGCAGTGATCCCTCAGTACTGACCCCCTCACATCGCGGTGATCCCTCAGTACTGATCCCCTCACAGCACGGTGATCCCTCAGAACTAATCCCCTCAGAGTGTGGTGCTCCCTCAGTACTGACCCCCTCACAGCGCAGTGATCCCTCAGTACTAATCCCCTCAGAGTGTGGTGCTCCCTCAGTACTGACCCCCTCACAGCGCGGTGATCCCTCAGTACTAATACCCTCAGAGTGTGGTGCTTCCTCAGTACTAACCCCCTCACAGCGCGGTGATCGCTCAGTACTGACCCCCTCATAGCGCCTTGATCCCTCAGTACTGACCCCCTCACATCGCGGTGATCCTTCAGAACTAATCCCCTCAGAGTGTGGTGCTCCCTCAGTACTGACCCCCCTCACAGCGCGGTGATCGCTCAGTACTAATCCCCTCAGAGTGTGGTGCTTCCTCAGTACTGACCCCCTCACAGCGCGGTGATCCCTCAGTACTGACCCCCTCACAGTGCGGTGATCCCTCAGTACTGACCCCCTCACATCGCGGTGATCCCTCTGTACTAATCCCCTCAGAGTGTGGTGGTCCCTCAGTACTGACCCCCTAACAGCGCGGTGATACCTCAGTACTAATCCCCTCAGAGTGTGGTGCTCCCTCAGTACTGACCCCCTCACAGCGCGGTGATTGCTCAGTACTAATCCCCTCAGAGTGTGGTGCTCCCTCAGTACTGACCCCCTCACAGCGCGGTGATTGCTCAGTACTAATCCCCTCAGAGTGTGGTGCTCCCTCAGTACTGACCCCCTCACAGCACGGTGATCGCTCAGTACTAATCCCCTCAGAGTGTGGTGCTCCCTCAGTACTGACCCCCTCACAGCGCGGTGATCCCTCAGTACTAATCCCCTCAGAGTGCGGTGCTCCCTCAGTACTGACCCCCTCACAGCACGGTGATCCCTCAGTACTAATCCCCTCAGAGTGCGATGATCCCTCAGTACTGACACCCTCACATCGCGGTGGTCCCTCAGTACTAATCCCTTCAGACTGCGGTGCTCCCTCATTTCTAACCCTTTCACAGTGCAGTGCTCCCTCAGTAGTAACCCTCTCACAGTGCGACACTCTGACAGCATGGCCATCCATTAGAACTAACCGTCAGAGAGTGCGCACTTCATCATTACTGACCCTCTCACTGCACAGCAATCCCTCCATCTGACTCACTGACAATGCAGCACTCCCTCCACACTGATCCTCTGACAATGCTGCACTCCCTCCATACTGACCCTCTGACAATGCTGCACTCCCTCCACACTGATCCTCTGACAATGCTGCACTCCCTCCACACTGATCCTCTGACAATGCTGCACTCCCTCCATACTGATCCTCTGACAATGCTGCACTCCCTCCACACTGACCCTCTGACAATTCTGCACTCCCTCCACACTGACCCTCTGACAATGCTGCACTCCCTCCACACTGATCCTCTGACAATGCTGCACTCCCTCCACACTGATCCTCTGACAATGCTACACTCCCTCCACACTGACCCTCTGACAATGCTGCACTCCCTCCACACTGACCCTCAGACAATACAGCACTCCCTCCATACTGACCCTCTGATAGTGATGCACTCACTCAGTACTAACCCTCTGACAGTGCAGCACTCCCTCAGTACTGACCCTCTGACAGTGCAGCACTCCCTCAGTACTGACCCTCCGACAGTGCAGCACTCCCTCAGTACTGACCCTCTGACAGTGCAGCACTCCCTCAGTACTGACCATCTGACAGTGCAGCACTCCCTCAGTGTTGACCTTCCGACAGTGCAGCACTCCCTCAGCACTGACCTACTTTTTTTCTTTTTCACAGAGTCTTGTGGAAATTTGGAGACATAGGGTTTGCAGATTCTGAGGAAGCATGAGAGAGACACACAAACCAAACCCTGTCTGAAACTCTCTGCAATAGACTATTCAGAGGCACAGAGTCACAGAGATGCACAGCTTGGAAATGGACGCTCCTGTCCAAGTTGTCCATACCAACCAGATATTCTCATCTCATTTCATTCCATTTGCTAGCACTTGGCTGATATCCCTCTAAACCCTTCCTATTCACATACTCATCCTGATACCTTTTAAATGTCGCAATTATCCCAGCCCCCATCACTTCCTCTGGCAGCTACCTGCATGCCCTTGAATAAGTGCTCAAACATTCATACTGTCGATACAAACTCTAATAAACACCAACCTACGAAAGGATATCATTGTCATTTTCAACCGACCCTTAGCTTATTCATTACGCTGATTTCAACAGAGGTAAAGAAACAGAGTTAGTGACCATCCACCGTCACCCTGTTATAAAACTTATTTCCAAATGTGGCTTGTGTGTGATTCCCACCCCCTCTAATAGTTGCCTGGAAGGTGGGGGTGGGGTGTACTCTCTTGCTGCAGTCCTTGGGTGTCCCACAGTGATGTTCGGGAGGGAGCTCCAGGAGTTTGACCTGAACCATGTAAAGAGCTCTCTTACTGGAGTGCCCTTTTTAAAGTTGGGAAGTTATTATAGACCAGGAGGACCCGAGAGCTGCTGTCTTGTCAGAGAGAGAGGACTGGTGGGTCACACACCTCAGGTGAGGGGAGAGGTTGAGAAGCTGGGGCCTTCATGGTAATTTCAGACATGTTAGAGATTGAACTAACAATGTTGGCATCACGAACCTGTTAGCTGTGGTAACTGACCCCCCTTTGTAGCAGAGGGATTCAATCCCTTGAACAGAGCAAGCTTGAGAATTCAACACTAAAATCAATCTGTACGGACGCACTAGAGACCCGAAACATCAATACAGAGATTGCTGAAGAAGCTCAGCATGTCCGGCAGCATCTCTGAGGGGAGAGGGAGAAAGAGACAGAGAGAGAGTTCACCTTTCAATCCAGTGATTTCTGCGGGAAAGTTCCTTCAGAACAGACCGTTTTGAGGAAGGGTCACTTGACAAAGGCACTTCACAAAAATCCTGATCAATGTAACTTTGTGATGTTAGTTCAGAAGGAACAGCTCAGACCTAACATTTCCGTGTGCCTTTGTTCTGTATCTGTTCTCCCATGTAGCCCGCCCTCCGAATACAATACCTTACACAGCCTTAAACCTGTTTGTCAACTTTCAGCAGAAGCAGCCTCAGGGCATTGAACACAGACTGAATTACTCAGTGACACTTGGATCAGGTCATGTTCTCAAGTAAACAGATGGTGGGGAAATTCAGCACAATTCAGCAGGTAGCAACGGTGAAGAGAGAGAGAGGAACAATTCGCATTCCAAGTGACTCTTCCTCAAAACGGTCTGTTCTGAAGGAACTTTCCCGCAGAAATCACTGGATTGAAAGGTGAACTCTCTCTCTGTCTCTTTCTCCCTCTCCCTTCAGCGATGCTGCCGGACATGTTTAGCTTCTTCAGCAATCTCTGTATTGATGTTTCAGGTCTCTAGTGCGTCCGTACATATTGATTTTAGTGTTGAATTCTCAAGCTTACTCTATTAAAGGGATTGAATCCCTCAGCTACAAAGGGGGGGTCAGTTACCATAGCTAACAGGTTCGTGATGCCAATATTGTTGGTTCAATCTCTATCATGTCTGAAATGACCATGAAGGCCCCAGCTTCTCAACCTCTCCTCTCACCTGAGGTGTGTGACCCACCAGTCCTCTCTCTCTGACAAGACAGCAGCTCTCGGGTCCTCCTGGTCTATAATAACTTCCCAACTTTAAAAAGGACACTCCAGTAAGAGAGCTCTTTACATGGTTCAGGTCAAACTCCTGGAGCTCCCTCCCTAACATCACTGTGGGACACCCAAGGACTGCAGCAGGAGAGTACACCTCACCCCCACCTTCCAGGCAACTATTAGAGGGTGTGGGAATCACATACAAGCCACATTTGAAAATAAGTTTTATAACAGGGTGACGGTGGATGGTCACTAACTCTGTTTCTTTACCTCTGTTCAAATCAGCGTAATGAAGAAGCTCAGGGTCAGTTGAAAATGACAGAGGGTCAGTACTGAGGGAGCACCATACTGTCAGAGGGTCAGCACAGAGGGAGCGCCATACTGTCAGAGGGTCAGCACAGAGGGAGTGCCACACTGTCAGAGGGTCAGCACAGAGGGAGCACCATACTGTCAGAGGGTCAGCACAGAGGGAGTGCCACACTGTCAGAGGGTCAGTACAGAGAGAGTGCCACACTGTCAGAGGGTCAGTACAGAGGGAGTGCCACACTGTCAGAGGGTCAGTACAGAGAGAGTGCTACACTGTCAGAGGGTCAGTACAGAGAGAGTGCTACACTGTCAGAGGGTCAGTACAGAGGGAGTGCCACACTGTCAGAGGGTCAGCACAGAGGGAGTGCCACACTGTCAGAGGGTCAGTACAGAGAGAGTGCTACACTGTCAGAGGGTCAGCACAGAGGGAGTGCCACACTGTCAGAGGGTCAGTACAGAGAGAGTGCTACACTGTCAGAGGGTCAGCACAGAGGGAGTGCCACACTGTCAGAGGGTCAGCACAGAGGGAGTGCCACACTGTCAGAGGTCAGTACAGAGAGAGTGCCACACTGTCAGAGGGTCAGCACAGAGGGAGTGCCACACTGTCAGAGGGTCAGTACAGAGAGAGTGCCACACTGTCAGAGGGTCAGTACAGAGAGAGTGCTACACTGTCAGATGGTCAGTATTGAGGCACTGCTGGACTGTCAGAGGTGCAGGACCGAGCCAGAGGGTTAGTACTGAGGGAGTGCTACACTGTCAATGGGTCAGTACTGAGGGACCACAGCGATGTGAGGGGGTCAGTACTGAGGGATCACCGCGCTGTGAGGGGGTCAGTACTGAGGGATCACCGCGCTGTGAGGGGGTCAGTACTGAGGGATCACCGCGCTGTGAGGGGGTCAGTACTGAGGGATCACCGCACTGTGAGGGGGTCAGTACTGAGGGATCACCGCACTGTGAGGGGATTAGTACTGAGGGATCACCGCACTGTGAGGGGGTCAGTACTGAGGGAGCACCACACTATGTGTCGGACAGTCAGTACTGAGTGATTGCTGCATTGCCAGAGGGTCAGTACTGAGAGAGTGATGCACACTCAAAGGGTCATTACTGAGGGAGCGCTACACAGTCAGTGTGTCAGTTCTGTGGGAGTGTTGTTACAGAGGGTCAGGACTGAGGGAGTGCTGGACTATCAGAAGTGCAGGACTGAGGCAGTGCCGCACTATCAGAATGTCAGTACTGAGGGAGTTCTGCTCTGTCGGAGGGTCAGTACTGAGAAAATGCCACGTTATCGGAGGGTCAGTACCGAGGGAGTGCTGCACTGTAGAAATGTCAGTGCTGAGGGAATGCTATTGTGTCAGAATTTCATTTCTGAGGGTGTGCTGCAGTGTCAAAGGACCAGTGCTGAGGGATTGCAGCACTGTCAGAGTGTCAGTACTGAGGGATTGCAGCACCGTCAGGGGCCAAGGGGCTGTTGCAGTGTCAGAGGGTCAGTTCTGAGGGAGTATTGAATGATCAGAGGATGCGCCTGTCTTAAAGTCAGTATGAAGGTGCGCCACACTGTGGGAGGGTCAGTGTACGTGCAATGCTTCACTGTCAGTACAGAGGGTCAGTACAGAGGGAGTGCCGCAGTGTCATAGGAACAGTACTGAGGGGAGTCTCACTGTCAGAGGGCCAATACCAAGGGAGTGCTGCACTGTCAGAGGGTCAGTACTGAGGGAGTGCTGCACTGTCAGAGGGTCAGTACTGAGGGAGTGCTGCACTGTCAGAGGATACTACTGCAGGAGTGCTGCGCTATCAGGGGGTCAGTAATGGGGAATAGCTGCAATGTCAGAGGGTCAATCTGGGGGCAGTGCTGCACTGTGAGAAGGTCAGTACTGAGGGAGTGCTGCACTGACAGAGGATCATTACTGAGGGAGTGCTGCACTGTCAGCGCATCAGTCTGGGGGATACCTGCATTGTAAGAGAGTCAGGACTGATTGAGTGCCACACTATCAGATGGGCTGAATGGCCTAATTTCTGCTCCCATAGCTTGTGGCCTAAGAGGAATATCTGAAATTGTTCAGTATATTTCTGCCTCTGCTTCCTACATACCCTGCTCAGCAATGATTCCCACGTTCAGATTCCAGAGACTGTGTTCAAACAGACCGTCTTCATTTGGTTACCACCCTCTTTTCCCAGTGTTGGAGTTTCTGTTTCGTGTGATTGACCTGCCAGCTCAAAGGGATATTTTCATGCTGCAGGGCTGAGGTTTATTCCTCAGCTTCTGTGTGCTCATCCCAAATGAATCCCACTGTCCCACACTCATCACAGTCGTGTGTTCCTTATTTCTGAGTTTCCCAATGCTAATCCACATCCAGACTGACATCCCACACTCCTCCAAATCGTATCACAGGCTAATTGCCTGGGAGAAAGGAATGCTAAGAGGGGAAATAGAATTCTGAATGGACCTTACAGTGACATTAAGGGTGAATTGATAATGACAGAAACACAGTGAGAATTTGTGCATGGACCCAGAGGCTACAGTGAATGGATTCATTTTGTCAATGCTCATTGGGACAGGGTTGGTATGAAATCGTGAAGATGCTCTGTGATACAATTAAATGAATGAGCATATATATAGAGAGAGATGGTTCTGAGTGGTCTGGTCTTCTTACAACCCAATAAATCTCCAAAGACGGTGGAAATGTATCTCAGTTTACCGAATGAGGTGATGGAGGAAGTAGCAGGTACACTTGCAAACATTTTCAAATCCCCTCTGGCCACAAGAGAGGTGTCGTCGGACTGACCATGTGGTACTGTTATTCAAGAAGGAGCATGGGATATACCAGGCAGCTACAGGCCAGTCAGGCTAATACCGTGGGTGGGACGTCTGTTGGAAGCAATTTTGGGAGATAGAATTAATCAGCATTTAAAGAGACTGGAGTTCATGAAGACCAGTCAGAATGGTTGTGTTAAGTGGAGGTCAGGTCTTACCAATGGGATTGCACTTTTTAAGGAGGTGACCAGGTGTGTAAAAAGGTGCAACACTTTCCTGTCGCCTGCTTGGAGGTCAGTAAGGCTTTTTATCAGGATCCATACTGGAAACTATAGTGAACATAAAACCTCAAGATCCAAGGAATTTGGTGCAGAATGCTGAGTGGCAGGAAGCAGACAGTGATGGCCCAATTAGAAATCTCTGTCTGTTCATGTCTCACTGTTGGGGTCTTGCTGATGTGGTTGATAGAAAAGGTTTAGATTTGAATGGTGGAGGGTTAATCATTGGGTTCATGAATGATATGAAGATTGGTTGGGTGATAAATACTGAGGAGGATAGCCTTAGATTACAGAAGGATGGAGATGGCCTTGTCAGATGGACCGATCAGTGGCAACGGGTGAGGTGCCTGAAGACTGGAGGGTGATTAATGATGGGCCATTATTGAAGTAAGGCTGCAAGGAACAGCCATTGAACTATGGAGCTGTGAGCCTGATGGCAGTGGGGGGTAAGCTGTTGGAGGGCATTCTGAGAGACAACTTACATGGATTTGGAAAAGCAAGAATTGATTAGGGATGGTCAGCATGGCTTGTGGAAATGGTTTATCCAACTTGATAGAGGTTTTGAAGGGTTGACTGAGAAGATAGATGAGAAAGTTTCACATGGGAGACTGGTTAGTAAAAGGTTAGATGACATGACATCCAGGGAGAGAGAACAGCACGGTGCCGCAGTGGTTAGCACTGCTTCCTCACAGCACCAAGGATGCAACTTTGATTCTAGCTCCCAGCCACTGTCTGTGTGGAGTTTACACATTCTCCCTGTATCTGTGGGTTTCCTCTGGGTGTTCCGGTTTCTACCCACAATCCAAATATGTGCTGGTTAGGTGGGGTGGCCATGGGAAATGCAACATTACAGGGATAGAATAGAGAGTGTGAGTGTAGGTGGGATGCTTTTCAGACGGCCGATGTGGACCTGATGGGCCGAATGGCCTGATTTTACACTGTAGGAATTCAATGATTAATCAAGAGACCCAATAATGTTCTGAGGATCAGGGCTCCAATCTTGGACTGCGGTGGATGTCGGTCCTTACAATCTGAAGGGGTTTGTGGATAAATGCAGTCTGAGAGTTGGGCTGGGCTGTGTTCTGAGGTGTTAAGGGTGTGAATATTTTGTGGAGGTACTGTATGAGGGGCATTGTGGGTATACACAATAGAGTGGTGCTTTCTGAGGTATGAGGGAGCACTGTCTGGTGGTACAAGGTGCAGAATGTAGGAAGGTACAGATACACTTCCCTGATCATTCCCTCAGGGTCCGCAAGGCACACTGGTGTCGCAATTTGGGATGGAGGCCACGTCCATTTTAGAAGATTCAGATCTTTTTGAACAAACATTGAAAGATAACATCACCATGTGTCTTAAACATGGATTGGAGGAAAACTGTTGTCAATGTATGGTCACTTGTAGCTTGGAGACTCTCTAGAAAAGCAGGCACCCAAACAGACCAACGCTGTCGATGCAAGACGTGGTGCACAGGAAGATCCAACAAGTCATTTGCAGTTGCTGTCTGTCTCCCTACAGCAGTCATCATGCGAGATCAGGGTTTAGTCCTAGGAGAAGTAATCTCTCCATCGAACCTTCCTCCATGTTTGTACAGTAATCGTGGTTGTGTGTGTGTATCTCTGTGTGTGAGAGAGAGACAGAGAGCGAGTGTCTGTCTGTGTGTGAGAGAGAGAGTGCATGTGTGTGTATCTCTGTGTGTCTGTGTGTGTGAGAGAGGGATTATGTGTTTATGTATGTGTCTGTCTGAGTGTGTGTTTGTGTGCGTGTGTGTGTGTGAGAGAGGAATGTGTGTGTGTGTTTGAGGAAGTCAGAGTGTGTTTGAAAGAGAGTGTGTGTTTGTATGTATGTGTGTGAGAGGAATGTGTGTGTGAGAGAGAGAGGAATGTGTGTGTATATGTTTGAGAGTGTGTGTTTGGGAGAGTGAGTGTCTGTGAGAGTGTGTGTGTGTGTGTGTGTGTGTGTGTGTGTCTGTGTGTGTGTCTGTGTGTGTCTGTGACACAAAGGAGACACAAAGGTGCAAAATCCTAGAGAGGGGGCAGCTGCAAAGTCTGATCCCACCGATCTCACTGCTTCCCACTCCCATGAGAGCTCTTATGTATATTTCTGTGTACCCAGCTGTCTCTCCCACATTTTTCCTTCACTCCCTATCTCACAACATCCTTCATATCTCTGCCCTGTTGACATTTCCCTGCAGATTCCCTTCCTCCAACACTCTGCCCCATTGTCACCCCATCATGTTTTTCAGGAATGTTTAATCATTCAATCTTCCCCAAAACCAACACCTTGCTCATCTCTCTCTGCATCTTTCTCTCAGCTCTGGGGGATCTTGCCTTTCTTGTCTCTAAATCATTCTCATTGCATCACAGCAGCCCCCCCCACCCCCACCCCTCAACTCTCTCAGCTCTATGCTGCTGCTGCAACTCCCCCCTCTCTCTCTCTCTCTCTCTCTGTCCTATATCTCTCCCTGGGATTTCTCTCTTGCTGTCTATTTGAACTTCACTCCCTGTCTTTGCCTCCCCTTTTCCCCCTCAAATCTGTCTGACATTGTATTTCTCTTCCTAGGGTTTTACTATCTCTCTCTCCTTTTCTCTCTCTGCCTCTCTCCTGCTCTTTTTCAGTTCTTCTCACTTTCTCTCCCACCCTCTGCCTGCCTGTCTTTCTCGTGTTCTCTCCCTCCCTCTCACTGTCTGTCTACCCATCTCTCTTTCTCTCTTGTCGTTTCTCTCCCTCTGTCTCCCTAGACCCCTGTCCCAGTAACTGGGAAAGGGACATTGGGAAGAGTTTGTCTCTGTCTCGCTGGATGTTGTACAGTTAATGCAGGGGATCAACCTTTTCCTGGTCTCTCCCGAATGTTACCTCGACTGTGGGGAGGGGGTTAGTGTAAGGGACATAAAAGGACTTTTCTCATTGAGTCTGAAATGAAGAAAAAGAGAAGGGAAGGGTGACAAAAAGAGAAAGAGAGAGATGGAGAGAGTGGGGATGGAGAAATTGAGGAGAGAGAGAGATGGGGAGTGAGAAACAGGGAGAGGAAGAAGGACACATATGAAGGGAGAGCGACAGTGTGTGCAGCTGGGGAATGGTTGCAGAGTGGGATCTTTCTGTGCATGACAGCAGTCAGTCAAAAGGTGTGTTAGTCTCTGCACCATGTCCTCCAGCCCAGGAGCTGTGGGTCTACATGGGAAGGGGGAGATTGGGAGACAAGGGGGGAGTGGGACAGCCAGAGATGGGGGACTGTTTGATGGGGTTTTGGGGTTGGTGGAGAAAGGAGGGGCTGCTGTGAGAGAGAGAGAGAGATTGAGGGAGGGACAGCATGAGACACAAAGTCTGAGACAGGATGGAGAAGAGGTGTTCAAAGTTTGGGAGAAGATTTGTAGCTCGCGTGCTCATTGTTGTGGTTCTGTTCGCCGAGCTAGGAATTTATGTTACAGACGTTTCGTCCCCTGTCACATCGACCTGGACCCAATATACCGGCTACTGCAGCGGACAGCTGGAACTGACAACCGGAAGCAGCAGAGACAGGCCACTATACATGTCAGAGGAAACATCACAGAAGCGCTTCACAGGAGGCTCCCAAACACTGAGGATGTCACCTAGACAGGGGATGAAACGTCTGTAACACAAATTCCCAACTCGGTGAACAGAACCATAACACGGAGAAGAGGTTTCCACAGAAAGGATAGTCAGTGAGGCCATTCAGGGGACAATCCTGAGGATCCTGAACAGGACCAAGATCATTTAATGGGGGAGGGGGGAATGGGCAGAAAGGACTCCATCTGTGATACAAGCCTTCTATAATTCTGGGACTGGGATCTTGCTGTGCATTAAAACAGCCACAGGCCAGTCAGTCAACCCAAACTCATTTACCTGTGTGAGAAAGTGAGGACTGCAGATGCTGGAAAGTCAGAGTTACAAAGTGAGGAGCTGGGGAAGCCCAGCTGGTCAGCCAGGAGAGTCGATGGTTCTGGCCTGACCTGCTTGGCTTTTCCAGCTCCGCACTTTTCCACTCAACTCCCTCTGCCCCAGGGAGTGGGGCTCACAGCAATGTTGGGGGGACAGCAAAATATTTGAGGGGGGGGGGCACAGTTGGTGAGGCAATTATTTGGGAGGGAAGGCATTTGGGAAAGGGGATAAATTTGGGAGGACAGTGAAAATGAGGGGCATAGTATTTTTGAGGGGGTACAAAATTGGATGAGATCTTTTAGGTCTGAAATAGCGAAAAACAGAAAGGGAGAGTGAGAAAAAGAGACATAGAGATGGAGAGAGTGGGGATGGAGAAGGGGATCGGAGAAAGATAGGCAGAGAGAGACAAGGAGAGGGAGAGAGTGAGAGAAAGAGTGTGTATGTGAGAGAGAGAGACAGACAGACAGAAGGACAGAGAGAGAGGGGACAGAGAGAGGGAGAGAAGGGGAAGTCAGACTAAGACTAACGAGTTAAACCATGGACAGACTGAAGGGGTGACACTTGTTATTCCAGTTGGTTCCAACTCTCTCTCTCAATTGATTTTCACATTCCCTCTCTCCCATGCCCCTGGGGTTTGCTTCAGCCTGTCTCTCTCTCTCTCCCTCTCTCTCTGGTTCTGCCTCTGGGTCTGTGAAACTGTTTTCTCTTGCCCTCTCTCTCTCTGGATGGTCAGATGGTCTCTGTCTCTTGCCATGCTGGTCTCCTCAGAAGGTCTTCAGAGATTCAGGCAATCAGTCTGCAGATAAACCCTGTTTTTGTTCATTTCTAGATGGTTTTCCGGAACTTTCTATCGTTCCGGCCAATTAGGAGAATCTGTTAATAGTTTGAAGCATTGCCAATCATTGGGATGGCTTGTTGCTGTTAGTTTCTTTGTGTAGCAGGAGCCGGTGCCTTCCTGTCTGGGTCCTCATTTGTTTGGTAGATACGTCTGTCCAGAATAACTGTTACCTTTTACATTATGCAGTGTTTGCGCTGTGCCTGGTGTGCGGGTTTTGTGATTTGGGAGATTTCCTTGGCCAATACACCTTGGCTGTCTCTCTGTGTTTTAACCAGGAGTTTGTGACATCTCCCCCAACTCATCCACTTGAAAGGAAAGAAAAGAAGCTTATGCAATAAATTACAAACCTAATTTTAAAAGCTGGTTATGCTTGTTGTCAGAGTAGCCAGCTGTCTGTGCAAAAGCCATTATGTACGTTTTCCAAACCGATGGTCTTATAGCTTCACTTGAAGGTTGCCACTGATGATGCTACCCCGCCAGGTAACGAAACGTCTGGATATCAAACCTATCACCGAGCAAACCTACACCCTAAGTCTTAGAGCTGATAAGTGATATCATAAAATCTTGAGAGAACAGAATCAGACCGTTCGGCCCATTGAGTCCACAATGACCCTCTGAAGCGAATCCAACTCAGACCCACTCCCCCCAAAATATCCCTGAAACCCTGCATTTCCTATGGCTATTCCAGCTAGCCCGAATATCCCTTGACAAAATGGGCAATTTAATATGGCCAATCTGTCGTAATGGCAACTTCAGACAGGCAATCAATACTGGGCCCAGCCAGGAACACTCAAACACTGCAAATGAATGAAACTAAGGTGATCACCCGGGGAGTTCCATCTACCTTCCAGCCCCTGGGGGTGTGTCCAAGCATTATTCACCATGATCGTACCCATCTGTTACAGCCTGCAATCCTAACCACCGGTATCCCGAGATATATCAAGGTGAGTGCGGTTAGGACCACAGCCAATGTGAGAGGAGCCGAATTCTTGGATAACAGGCTATGGGAATGTCATGGTATGACCTGTTCCTTCCCATTTACGTAAGTATGGTCCCTGTCAATGTTCCCTCTATCTCTACAGTAAGTGGGAGGTAATCATGATAGCCCATCCAAATATCTTTTTTATACAACTCCGATAATTTGGACTTCATCCTACCTTTGGTCAATTGGGTTAAATAGAATCTCTCATACCAAGCCCAGGTGTTCCACCGAGAGTGTCCTTACAGCTGTTATTAACCCAGCCCTTGATGAGCTGCTGTCACTGACAGTGAGAGAACTTGGTGTGGGTGTTCTCCTGGAACAAATATTTATTCTGTTTGTCACTAACCCGGGATGGGACTTTCCCTTGGCTGGCCTGCCTGAGCTCCTCCCTCAGCTGTTCCATCATCCCGTTACTGCACAGGGTGTGGTTTTACTGCTCACCATAATCTCTGATTGGGCCGTGGATGATCTGGTTAATCGTGTTGGCCTGACCCTCCAGTTTGGTCACTAAGTGATGGTTAGCCTGATTTTCCACGAATTGTCCCATGGTCTCCTCTGGGTTTTCTGTATTCAGTCTTTCTCAGGCTCATTAGAGAGTTGTTGGGTCAGGATCCTGAGTTTATTCTCCAAATTAGCCAAGTCAGGTGTACTGACCTGTAACACTCCTGCCCTGGGGGTGGACTCGTATACTGTGGCTAAATCATTAAGGAGTTCCCTTTTCTTTTGTCTGTTAATTACTTTTCTGTGTTCTGTGTTTTCCCTCAATTTTCCCTGTCCTTTGTCCCATTATCCTGTGGGTCAGTTGGGAACATGATTATTTTAATGGGGAAGGACACCAATGTGATTACTGTATCCCTGATACATTCATTATGATTAGTGTCAGGTTGTGATAAATGTTCGTGAACAAGGAATTCCCTGTGAGTTTAATGCCCAGTCCATTGCGAGAGCCTCGTATGTGTGGGACAAGCTGGAGGAGGAGCCTTCCCTCCTGGTCACAGCCTGTTTTTAATTTTGTTTCTGAGGAATCCTCCCTGGTGGACTTCCTGGGATATTACTGTCTGAAAATGACCCCGAGTCCAGGCAGGGATCTTGGTATCCTACTACCATGCACCCATTCTCGGGGAAACCCTAACAATCGCTTCTGATCCCTGAGCTCCTGTAACACAATGTGGAAATCCCTAAAGTCTATTTCATATTCAGCAATTAATTAGCAGAGAGCCCAAGCCTCATTACGGGCACGATTTTGGGTCGAATCCCAGGTGTCCCTCCTCCTTTCTGAGACATGGGAGACAAAGGGTCGGGCCCAGTTTCTCATCGCTAAGAGAGGTGCAGGTCATATCCCCAAAAATCCAGACAAATTGGAACTAGAGTCTCTGGGTGAAGTTGACAGGGGGGAGGGGGGAGCATTCCCCTGGTTGTTGTTCTGCAGTTATGTAGCGCCTCTGCAGGATATGCCTTATCCTGCCCTCGAGCAGTGAGGATCACTGTCTTCATCTCATCATGGATACCCCTCCCTAGCTGTTGGCCCTCAGGGAGGGCTGAATGGCCTGCTGGACTAAGGCACATGGCGATTCATTTGGTTTGCTCCTCAGCGTCCACTCTGTGTATGACAGACTGTCAGTCAGTATCTGTGACAGAGACGGGATCTTTTTGGTGCTGCCCACCAGCTGGGTGCCTGGAATGGCTGTTGTGTACGGAGTGAGACCATAAGCTGCTTTACACTGGGTAACCACAGGATTCATGGACTCTGAGTTCGGCTGTGGGTCAGGGCTGGGGGCAAAAGTTGCAGTTACCTGGGAGACAGGCAGTGGGAGTCCCCATCTGTGAGCGGGTGTGGATGTGTCAGTGTGGGGCCTGTCGTTATCTCCCTGGGGAGGTAGAACCCCAAAGGCACACATTATCCCATTCTGGGAGGGGTCCTAGTTCCCTAGGGAATGTATTTGCTCCTGACACCCCCTACTAGGGCCTGATGTGTGTTGTTCCATGTTGCAGGTGTACAGGACCCATGCAGCTGCTTGGAGCTCATACACTGTCCTTCCAGATTGTCAATGTAACCTGAGGCTGCCTCCCCATCCCCAGAGACCCTCCTTTCACTGGATTGGGCTCTTCCCAATTGGAACTGGAGTAGTCCCATGTGGGTGAGATTTTCCTGCAACGTTCTGTCCTGCTCAATGTGTCAGAGACCTAGCTCTGTCACAGCCTGTAGGTTTCCCTGGGGTGACCGGATCCCAGATGTCTTATCCCAGCCGGGGGTCCTCTAGGCTATCGGCAGTGGAGTGAGCTTTCCAGCTTCCTTCCCCAGCTTCTCTATGGGCATCTCACCACAGCTCCTGTACCAGGAATCCTTCACTGCAAGGCCAGGCTGGCTTCCTGCCAAATTCTACAGGACTGTTTCACATTTGTACCAGCTCGTGTTCATGTTGCTTTGGCCGCTTCTGGATGATGGGACACTTAGGTATGTTCATAGAATTCTACAGCATGGAGACAGGCTCTTTGGCCCAAACTGGTCCATCCACACTAACCCCGTTTCCCTGCACTTGGCCCATATCCTTCCAATACTTTCCTCTCCATGTATTTGTCCAAGTGCATTTTAAATGTTCTTAAATTTATCCTCCTCGACCACTTGCACTGGTAGTTCATTCCGTATGTGTACCACCCTCTGGGTAAAAGCATTGTCCCTCAGGTTCCCTTTTAATCTTCCTCTTTCACCTTAAAACGATGCCCTTTCATCCTTGATTCCCCAAGCCTTGGATAAAGACTGAGTGCATTCACCCTATCCATGCCTCCCATGATCTTATACACCTCTATAAGGACACGCCTCAGTCTCCTACACATGAAATAAAATGTCCTTGCTTGTCCAACCTCTCTCTATATCTGTCTAGTTGAGTTCTGGCAACATCCTTGTAAGTTTCTTCTGCTCTTTTTCCAGTTCAATAACATCCACTCGATAGCAATGTGGGCAAAACTGAACACAATACTCCAAGTGCGGCCTCACCAATATCCTGCACAACTACAACAGAACTGACCAACTTCGATATTCCATGCCCTGACTGATGAAGTGCCCAGTGTGCCAAAAGCCTTCTTCACTGCCCTGTCTCCCTGAGTTCAGAGAGCCGTGCTCCTGGAATCCAAGGTCCCTCTGTTCCACCACACTCCTTCAGGCCCTACCATGAAACCCCTGTCTTGATGTGACTTTCCAAAATGCTAGATCTCACACTTGTCTATTTTAAACTCCATTTGCCGTTTCTCAGCCCAATTCCCCAGCTGATCAAGGCCATGTTGCAATTGCTGAGAACTTTCCTCACTTACATTAGTATAATCTGAAAACTTTCTAATCATGCCTTAAACATCCTCATCCAAATCATTGATATAGATAACAAACAGTAATGGGCCTAGCACTGACAAGCTCAGTGGCACAATGGATCAGTGGTTAGCACTGCTGCCTTACAGCACTGTCGATCTGGGTTCAATTCCAACCTCACAGGATGCTCTGTGTGGTTAGATCCTGTTCGGGTTAGATTGCGTACAGTATGGAAACAGGCCATTTGGCCCAACAAACCACACCAACCTGCTGAAGAGTAACCCACCCAGAGCCATTCTCCCGACCCAACATTTACCCTTAACGAATGCACCTAGCAATATGGACAATTTAGCCTGGTCAATCCATCTGACCTGCGCATTTTTGGAATGGGGAGGAAACGGGACCACCCAAAGGAAACCCACGCAGACACAGGGAGAATGTGCAAACTCCACACAGTCACCCGAGGCTGGGGTCGAACCCGGGTCCCTGGCGCGGTGAGGCAGCAGTGCCAACCACTGGGCCACCATGCCACACCAACTGAGTTTGTACGTTCTCACCATGTCTGCGTGGGTTTCCGCTGGGTGCACCAGTTTCCTCCCACAGTCCAAAGATCTGCAGGTCAAGTAAATTGGCAATGCTCAATTGCCGAGAATGTTCATGGATGTGTAAGTAAGTTGCATTAGTCAGGGGTAAATGTAGAGTACACATTCCACAGAGGAGGGATTCTATGATTCTATGACCGCTGAGGCACACCACTAGTCACAGGCCTCCCGTCTGACTGTTACCCTCTGCTTCCTACCATCAAGCCAATTGTGTACTCAGCTTGCCAACGCCCCCTGGATTCCATGCGATCTAACCTTCCAGAGCAAGGTACCATGTGGAATCTTATCAAATGCCTTCTTGAAATCTGTAGAGTCTACATGTACTGGCCTGCCCTCGTCAAACTTCCTGATCGCTTCAAAAAAGAACGCTGACAAATTTGTGAGGCATGGTCTCCCATGCACAAGGCTTTGCTGACTACTCCCAATCAAATGTATTTCCAAATGCATGTCTATCTAATCTCTCAGCATCTTCTCAAGTAACTTACTTACCACGGATCTTATGTTTACTGATCGATCGTTCCCAGGTTTATCTTTGCAGCCCTTCTTGAATAAGGGCGCAACATATGCTCTCTTTCAGGCTTCCGTGGCTAACGGTGAGGCAAAAAGATCAGCAGGGACCCCACAAGTACTTCCCTCGCCTCTTGAGGTGCCGTTGGATATGTTTGGTCAGATCCAGGAGATTTATCCACCTTCATACATTCTAATGCATTCAACACATCCTCTCCTGTGATATGGTCTGACCCCAAGAGATCATCACTAACTTTCCCAAGTTCCCAAGCCTTCATGTCCTTCCCCAAGGTCAACACAGAGGAGAAATAACTCCTGCGATTCTGCACACACATGTCCACTTTGGTCCTTGAAGGGTCCTATTTTCTCTCTAGTTATTCTTTTTTGCCTTGGGAGGGGGAGATTGCAGTGTTGGGTAGGGATCAGTCAGGGAGGGGGTGAGTGCTGTGTTGGGTAGGGATCAGTCAGGGAGGAGGAGATTGCAGTGTTGGGTAGTGATCAGTCACACGGCTGTGTCCCTCAGCCCCCTACTGTACTCCCTGTACACACATGGCTGTGTCCTCAGCCCCCTACTGTACTCCCTGTACACACATGGCACTGTCCCTCAGCCCCCCACTGTACTCCCTGAATACACACAGCTGTGTCCCTCAGCCCCCTACTGTACTGTACTCCCTGTACACAAACGGCTGTGTCCCTCAGCAGTGCATTGATCTATAAACCCAGACGAGATATCTGTCCAGGACGGGGAGCTGTGCAGACCACAGCTGTGCTTGATCTATAAACCCAGACTAGATATCTGTTTAGGGCAGAGAGCTGTGCAGAACACAGCAGTGCATTGATCAATAAATCCAGATTGGATATCTGTCTAGGACGGGGAGCTGTGCAGACCGCAGCAGTGCATTGATCTATAAACCCAGACTAAATATCTGTCCAGGACGGGGAGCTGTGAAGACCGCAGCAGTACATTGATCTATAAACCCAGACTAGATATCTGTCCAGGACGGGGAGCTGCGCAGACCACAGCAGTGCACTGATATATAAACCCAGACGAGATATCTGTCCAGGACGGGGAGCTGTGCAGACCACAGCAGTGCATTGATCTATAAACCAGAACTCGATATCTGTCCAGCATGTGGAGCTGTGCAGACCACAGCAGTGCATTGATATATAAACCCAGACGAGATATCTATCCAGGGCGGGGAGCTGTGCAGACGACAGGAGTGCATTCATCGATAAACCACGACTGGATACCTGTCCAGGACGGCGAGCTGTGGAGACCACAGCAGTGCATTGATCTATAGACCCAGATGAGTTATCTGTCCAGTACGGGGAGCTATGCCGACCACAGCAGTACATTGATCTATAATCCCGGACTAGATATCTGTCCAGGACGGGGAGCTGTGCAGACCACAGCAGTGCATTGATCTATAAACCCAGACGAGATATCTGTCCAGAATGGGGAGTTGTGCAGACTACAGCAGTGCATTGTTCTATAAACCCAGACTAGATATCCGTCCAGGACGGGGAGCTGTGCAGACCACAGCAGTGCATTGATCTATAAACCCAGACGAGATATCTGTCCAGACGGGGAGCTGTGGAGACCACAGCAGAGCATTGTTCTATAAACCCAGACTAGATATCTGTCCAGCACCGGGAGCTGTGCAGACAACAGCAGTGCATTGAACTATAAACCCAGAATAAATATCTATCCAGGACGGGGAGCTGTGCAGACCACAGCAGTGCATTGATCTATAAACCCAGACTCGATGTCTGTCCAGGACAGGGAGCTGTGCAGACCACAGCAGTGCATTGATCTATAAACCCGGACTAGATATCTGTCCACTACGGGGAGCTGTGCAGACCACAGCAGAGCATTGTTCTATAAACCCAGACTAGATATCTGT
This sequence comes from Chiloscyllium punctatum, assembly GCF_047496795.1. Taxonomy (NCBI): domain Eukaryota; kingdom Metazoa; phylum Chordata; class Chondrichthyes; order Orectolobiformes; family Hemiscylliidae; genus Chiloscyllium; species Chiloscyllium punctatum. Next base: position 36,577 of record NW_027309823.1, read on the forward strand.
CCAGCACCGGGAGCTGTGCAGACAACAGCAGTGCATTGGTCTACAAACCCAGACGAGATAACTGTCCAGGACGGTGAGCTGTGCAGTCCACAGCAGTGCATTGATCTATAAACACGGACTAGATATCTGTATAGGGCGGAGAGCTGTGCAGAACATAGCAGTGCATTGATGTATTAACAAGGACGAGATATCTGTCCAGGACGGGGAGCTGTGCAGACCACAGCAGTGCATTGATGTATAAACCCGGAATAGATATCAATCCAGCACGGGGAGCTGTGTAGACCAGAGCAGTGCATTGATCTATAAACCCGGAAGAGATATCTGTCCAGAATGGGGAGCTGTGCAGACCACAGCAATGATTGAGCGATAAACCCAGACCAAATATCTGTCCAGCACTGGGAGCTGTGTAGACCACAGCAGTGCATTGATGGATAAACCCGGAATAGATATCTGTCCAGCACGGGGAGCTGTGTAGACCAGAGCAGTGCATTGATCTATAAACTCGGAAGAGATATCTGTCCAGCACGGGGAACTGTGCAGACCACAGCAGTGCATTGATCTATAGACCCAGACGAGTTATCTGTCCAGTACGGGGAGCTATGCAGACCACAGCAGTACATTGATCTATAATCCCGGACTAGATATCTGTCCAGGACGGGGAGCTGTGTAGACCACAGCAGTGCATTGAACTATAAACCGAGAATAAATATCTGTCCAGGACGGGGAGCTGTGCAGACCACAGCAGTGCATTGGTCTACAAACCCAGACGAGATAACTGTCCAGGACGGTGAGCTGTGCAGTCCACAGCAGTGCATTGATCTATAAACACGGACTAGATATCTGTATAGGGCGGAGAGCTGTGCAGAACATAGCAGTGCATTGATGTATTAACAAGGACTAGATATCTGTCCAGGACGGGGAGCTGTGCAGACCACAGCAGTGCATTGATGTATAAACCCGGAATAGATATCAATCCAGCACGGGGAGCCGTGTAGACCAGAGCAGTGCATTGATCTATAAACCCGGAAGAGATATCTGTCCAGAACAGGGAGCTGTGCAGACCACAGCAATGATTGAGCGATAAACCCAGACCAAATATCTGTCCAGCACTGGGAGCTGTGTAGACCACAGCAGTGCATTGATGGATAAACCCGGAATACATATCTATCCAGCACGGGGAGCTGTGTAGACCACAGCAGTGCATTGATGGATAAACCCGGAATAGATATCTATCCAGCACGGGGAGCTGTGTAGACCAGAGCAGTGCATTGATCTATAAACCCAGACTAGATGTCTGTCCAGCACCGGGAGCTGTGCAGACCACAGCAGTGCATTGATCTATAACCCCGGACAAGATAAATGTTTAGGGCGGAGAGCTGTGAAGAACACAGCAGTGCATTGATCTATAAATCCAGTTTGGATATCTGTTCAGCACGGGGAGCTCCGCAGACCACAGTAGTGCATTGATCTATAAACCCGGACTAGATATCTGTCCAGAATGGGGAGTTGTGCAGACGACAGCAGTGCATTGATCTATAAACCCAGACTAGATATCCGTCCAGGACGAGGAGCTGTGCAGACCACAGCAGTGCATTGATCTATAAACCCAGACGAGATATCTGTCCAGACGGGGAGCTGTGCAGACCACAGCAGTGCATTGATCGATAAACCCAGACTAGATATCTGTCCAGCACGGGAAGCTGTGGAGACCACAGAAGTGCATTGATCTATAAACCCGGACGAGATATCTGTCCAGGACGGGGAGCTGTGCAGACCACAGCAGTGCATTGATCTATAAACCCGGACGAGATATCTGTCCGGGGCGGGGAGCTGTGTAGACCACAGCAGTGCATTGATCTACAAACCCGGACTAGATATCTGACCAGGACAGGGAGCTGTGCAGACCAGAGCAGTGCATTGATCTGTAAACCCAGACTAGATATCTGTCCAGGACGGGGAGCTGTGCAGACCACAGCAGTGCATTGATCTATAATCCCGGACTAGATATCTGTCCACAATGGGGAGTTGTGCAGACCACAGCAGTGGATTGATCTATAAACCCAGACTAGATATCTGTCCAGGGCGGGGAGCTGTGCAGAACACAGCAGTGGATTGATCTCTAAACCCGGACTAGATATCTGTCCAGCACGGGGAGCTGTGCAGAATACAGCAGTGGATTGATCTATACACCCGGACTAGATATCTGTCCAGGACGGGGAGCTGTGTAGACCACAGCAGTGGATTGATCTATACACCCGGACTAGATATCTGTCCAGGACGGGGAGCTGTGTAGACCACAGCAGTGGATTGATCTATACACCCGGACTAGATATCTGTCCAGGACGGGGAGCTGTGTAGACCACAGCAGTGGATTGATCTATACACCCGGACTAGATATCTGTCCAGGACGGGGAGCTGTGCAGACAACAGCAGTGCATTAATCTATAAACCCGTACTAGGTTTTTGTCCAGTACGGAGAGCTGTGCAGACAACAGCAGTGCATTGGTCTATAAACCCAGACGAGATAACTGTCCAGGACGGTGAGCTGTGCAGTCCACAGCAGTGATTGATCTATAAACACGGACTAGATATCTGTCCAGCACTGGGAGCTGTGTAGACCACAGCAGTGCATTGATCTATAAACACGGACTAGATATCTGTATAGGGCGGAGAGCTGTGCAGAACACAGCAGTGCATTGATGTATTAACAAGGACTAGATATCTGTCCAGGACGGGGAGCTGTGCAGACCACAGCAGTGATTGATCTATAAACCCAGACTAGATATCTGTCCAGCACTGGGAGCTGTGTAGACCACAGCAGTGCATTGATGTATAAACCCGGAATAGATATCAATCCAGCACGAGGAGCTGTGTAGACCAGAGCAGTGCCTTGATCTATAAACCCGGAAGAGATATCTGTCCAGCACCGGGAGCTGTGCAGACAACAGCAGTGCATTCATCTATAAACAGAGACTAGATATCTGTCCAGGACGGGGAGCTGTGCAGACCACAGGAGTGCATTGATCTAAAAACCCGGACTCGATATCTGTCCAGGACGGGGAGCTGTGCAGACCACAGCAGTGATTGATCTATAAACCCAGACTAGATATCTGTCCAGCACTGGGAGCTGTGTAGACCACAGCAGTGCATTGATGTATAAACCCGGAATAGATATCAATCCAGCACGAGGAGCTGTGTAGACCAGAGCAGTGCCTTGATCTATAAACCCGGAAGAGATATCTGTCCAGCACCGGGAGCTGTGCAGACAACAGCAGTGCATTCATCTATAAACAGAGACTAGATATCTGTCCAGGACGGGGAGCTGTGCAGACCACAGCAGTGCATTGATCTAAAAACCCGGACTAGATATCTGTCCAGGACGGGGAGCTGTGCAGACCACAGCAGTGCATTGATCTATAAACCCAGACGAGATATCTGTCCAGAATGGGGAGTTGTGCAGACTACAGCAGTGCATTGTTCTATAAACCCAGACTAGATATCCGTCCAGGACGGGGAGCTGTGCAGACCACAGCAGTGCATTGATCTATAAACCCAGACGAGATATCTGTCCAGACGGGGAGCTGTGCAGACCACAGCAGTGCATTGATCGATAAACCCAGACTAGATATCTGTCCAGCACAGGAAGCTGTGGAGACCACAGAAGTGCATTGATCTATAAACCCGGACGAGATATCTGTCCAGGACGGGGAGCTGTGCAGACCACAGCAGTGCATTGATCTATAAACCCAGACTAGATATCTGTCCAGACGGGGAGCTGTGCAGACCACAGCAGTGCATTGATCTGTAAACCCACACGAGATATCTGTCCAGGACGGGGAGCTGTGCAGACCACAGCAGTGCTTTGATCTATAAACCCGGACGAGATATCTGTCCAGGGCGGGGAGCTGTGTAGACCACAGCAGTGCATTGATCTATAAACCTAGATGAGATATCTGTCCAGGACGGGGAGCTGTGCAGACCACAGCAGCGCAGTGATCTATAAACCCAGACTAGATATCTGTCCAGGACGGGGAGCTTTGCAGAACACAGCAGTGGATTGATCTCTAAACCCGGACTAGATATCTGTCCAGCACGGGGAGCTGTGCAGAACACAGCAGTGGAATGATCTATAAACCCAGACTAGATATCTGTCCACGGCGGGGAGCTGTGCAGACCACAGCAGTGTATTGATCTATAAACCCAGACTAGATATTTGTTTAGGGCGGAGAGCTGTGCAGAACACAGCAGTGCACTGATCAATAAATCCAGATTGGATATCTGTCTAGGACGGGGAGCTGTGCAGACCGCAGCAGTGCATTGATCTATAAACCCAGACTAAATATCTGTCCAGGACGGGGAGCTGTGAAGACCGCAGCAGTGCATTGATCTATAAACCCAGACTAGATATCTGTCCAGGACGGGGAGCTGTGCAGACCACAGCAGTGCATTGATCTATAAACCCAGACGAGATATCTGTCCAGGACGGGGAGCTGTGTAGACCACAGCAGTGCATTGATCTATAAACCAGAACTAGATATCTGTCCAGCATGCGGAGCTGTGCAGACTACAGCAGTGCATTGATATATAAACCCAGACGCGATATCTATCCAGGGTGGGGAGCTGTGCAGACGACAGGAGTGCATTCATCGATAAACCCGGACTAGATACCTGTCCAGGACGGCGAGCTGTGTAGACCACAGCAGTGCATTGATATATAAACCCAGACGTGATATCTGCCCAGCACGGGGAGCTGTGCAGACCACAATAGTGCATTGATCTATAAACCCAGACTAGATGTCTATCCTGGGCGGGGAGCTGTGCAGACAACAGCAGGGCATTGATCTATTAATCCAGACGAGATATCTGTCCTGCACGGGGAGCTGTGCAGACCACAGCAGTGCATTGATCTATAAACCCAGACTAGATATCTGTCCAGGATTGGGAGCTGTGCAGACCACAGCAGTGCATTGATCTATAAACCCAGACTAGATATCTGTCCAGGATTGGGAGCTGTGCAGACCACAGCAGTACACTGTTCTATAAACCCAGACGAGATATTTGTGCAGGACTGGGAGCTGTGCAGACCACAGCAGTGCATTGATCTATAAACCCGGCCAAGATATCAGTCCAGGACGGGGAGCTGTGCAGACCACAGCAGTGAAATGATCTATAAACACAGACTAGATATCTGTTTAGGGCGGAGAGCTGTGCAGAACACAGCAGTGCATTGATCTATAAATCCAGACTAGATATCTGTCCAGGATTGGGAGCTGTGCAGACCACAGCAGTGCATTGATCTATACACCCAGACGAGATATCTGTCCAGGATTGGGAGCTGTGCAGACCACAGCAGTACACTGTTCTATAAACCCAGACGAGATATTTGTGCAGGACTGGGAGCTGTGCAGACAACAGCAGTGCATTGAGCTATAAACCCAGACTAGATATCTGTTCAGCACGGGGAGCTGTGCAGACCACAGCAGTGCATTGATCTATAAACCCGGACTAGATATCTATCCAGAATGGGGAGCTATGCAGACGACAGCAGTGCAGTGATATATAAACCCGGACGAGATATCTGTCCAGCACGGGGAGCTGTGCAGACCACAGCAGTGCATTGATCTATAAACCCGGACTAGATATCTGTCCAGTACGGGGAGCTGTGCAGACCACAGCAGTGCATTGATCTATAAACCCAGACGAGATATCTGTCCAGGACGGGGAGCTGTGTCGACCACAGCAGTGCATTGATCTATAAACCCGGACTAGATATCTGTCCAGTACGGGGAGCTCTGCAGACCACAGCAGTGATTGATCTATAAACCCAGACTAGATATCTGTTCAGCACGGTGAGCTGTGCAGACCACAGCAGTGCATTGATCTATAATCCCGGACTGCTTCTCTGTCCAGAATGGGGAGTTGTGCAGACCACAGCAGTGCATTAATATATAAACCCAGACTAGATATCTGTCCAGGACGGGGAGCTGTGCAGACCACAGCAGTGCATTGATCTATAAACCCAGACTAGGTTTTTGTCCAGGGCGGGGAGCTGTGCAGACCACAGCAGTGCATTGATCTATAAACCCGGACTAGATATCTGTCCAGCACGGGAAGCTGTGTAGACCACAGCAGTGCATTGATATATAAACCCAGACGATATATCTGTCCAGCACGGGGAGCTGTGCAGACCACAGCTGTGCATTGATCTATAAACCCGGACGAGATAACTGTCGAGGACGGGGAGCTGTGCAGACCACAACAGTGCATTGATCTATAAAACCAGACTAGATATCTGTTCAGCACGGGGAGCTTTGCAGACCACAGCAGTGCATTGATCTATAAACCCAGACTAGATATCTGTCCAGAATGGGGAGCTGTGCAGACCACAGCAGTGCATTGATCTATAAACCAAGACGAGATATCTGTCCAGCACCGGTAGCTGTGCAGACCACAGCAGTGCATTGATCTATAAACCCAGACTAGATATCTGTCCAGGACGGCGAGCTGTGCAGACCACAGCAGTGCATTGATCTATAAACCCAGACTAGATATCTGTCCAGGGCGGGGAGCTGTGCAGACAACAGCAGTGCATTGATCTATAAACCCAGACTAGATATCTGTCCAGGGCGGGGAGCTGTGCAGATCACAGCAGTGCATTGATCTCTAAACCCGGACTAGATATCTGTCCAGGACGGGGAGCTGTGCAGACCATAGCAGTGCATTGATCTATAAACCTAGATGAGATATCTGTCCAGCACCGGTAGCTGTGCAGACCACAGCAGTGCATTGATCTATAAACCCAGACTAGATATCTGTCCAGGACGGCGAGCTGTGCAGACCACAGCAGTGCATTGATCTATAAACCCAGACTAGATATCTGTCCAGGACGGGGAGCTGTGCAGACCACAGCAGTGCATTGATCTCTAAACCCGGACTAGATATCTGTCCAGGACGTGGAGCTGTGCAGACCAAAGCAGTGCATTGATCTATAAACCCGGACTAGATATCTGTCCAGGACAGCGAGCTGTGGAGACCACAGCAGTGCATTGATCTATAAACCCGGACTAGATATCTGTCCAGGACGGGGAGCTGTGCAGACCATAGCAGTGCATTGATCTATAAACCTAGATGAGATATCTGTCCAGCACCGGTAGCTGTGCAGACCACAGCAGTGCATTGATCTATAAACCCAGACTAGATATCTGTCCAGGACGGCGAGCTGTGCAGACCACAGCAGTGCATTGATCTATAAACCCAGACTAGATATCTGTCCAGGACGGGGAGCTGTGCAGACCACAGCAGTGCATTGATCTCTAAACCCGGACTAGATATCTGTCCAGGACGTGGAGCTGTGCAGACCAAAGCAGTGCATTGATCTATAAACCCGGACTAGATATCTGTCCAGGACAGCGAGCTGTGGAGACCACAGCAGTGCATTGATCTATAAACCCGGACTAGATATCTGTAGAGTACGGGGAGCTGTGTAGACCACAGCAGTGCATTGATCTATAAACCCAGACGATATATCTGTCCAGCACGGGGTATTGACCATTATCAGGACACAGGATTATTCATATATAGTATTGACTTTCCTGAAGCCACAGGATTTTTCACACACAGTATTGACGATCCTCAGGTCACAGGTTTATTTTCACAAGGTACTGACCATCATCAGGCAACAGGATTATTCACACACAGCATTGACCATCCTCAGGCCACAAGATTACTCCAACACAGTGTTGAGCATTCATAGTTCCCAGGATTATTTACACACCATATTGACCATCCTCAGGCCACCAGATTTCTCACACACCTTTTTGACCTTCCTCAAGCCAAAGGATTATTCCCACACAGAACTGACCATCCTCAGGCCACAGGATAATTCCCACACAGTTTTGGCCATCCTCAAGCCACAGGATTGTTCACAAATAATATTGACCACCATCACACTGCAGGAGTATTCACACACAGTATTCACCATTCACAGTCCACAGCATTATTCACACACAGCGTAGACCATTAACAGACCACAGGGTTATTCATACAGAGCATTGAACAACCCCAATCAACAGGATTAATCGCACACAGTATTGACCATCCTGACGCAACACAATTATTCACACACAGCATTGACCATGCTCAAGCCACAGGATTATTCACACACAGTATTGACCAGTCTACAGCCACTGGATTTTTGAACCAATTGCCTTGACAGTTTACAGGCCACAGGAATATTCATACATGGAACTAACCATTCACTGTCCAAACGATTATTCACACACTGTATTGACCATTCTCAAGCCACAGGATTAATAAACACACTGTCCTGACCATCCTCAGGCCACAGAATTGTTTACACATGGTATTGATAACCCTCAAGCCATGGTTTATTCACACACAGTATTGACGCTTCACAGGCCAGTGGATTATTCACAGAGTATTAACCATTTTCAAGTCACAGGATTGTTCACAGAGTATTGGCCATCCTGACGCAACACAATTATTCACACACAGTATTGACCATCCTCAAGCCACAGGAATTTTTGCACACAGTATTGATGATCCTCAGGCCACAGGATTATTTTCACATGGTATTAACCATCATCAGGCCACAAGATTAATCACACACCGTATTGACCATCCTCCTGCCACCGGACTTGTCACACACAGTATTGACCATCCTCATGCAACAGGATGAATCACACATGGTATTGATCATCCTCAGGCCACAGGATTATTCACACGCAGCTCTGACCCCCCCTCAGGCCACAGGATTAATGAACACACTGTCTTGACCATTTACAGGTCATAGATTTATCACATAGAGTTTTGACTACCCTCCGGCCGCAGGATTATGCACAGATAGTACTCACTACCCTCAGGCCACAGGATTGTTCACACACAGTAGTGACCATCCTTAGTCCAAGGATTGTTCACACACAGTATTCAGTGCACATGATAGTTCACACACTGTACTGACCATTCTCAGGCCACAAGATTATTCTCCCACAGTTGTGACCATTCTCAGGCCACAGGATTATTCACACACAGTATTGACCGTCCTCCGGCAACAGGATTTTTCACATACAGTATTGACCATCCTCAAACTGCAGGACTATTCCCACACAGTAATGACAATCCTCAGGCCACAGGACTATTCGCATACAGTACTGACTAACATACGGCCACAGGATTAAAGAACACACTGTCTTGACCATTTACAGGTCGCACAAATATTCCCACCCAGTATTGACTATCCTCAAGCTACAGGATTATTCCCACACAGCATTGACCATTCTCAGGGCAACACGATTATTCACACACAGCATGGACAGTCCGTAGGTGACAGGATTATTCACACAAAGTATTGACAATCCTCAGGCCACAGGATTATTCACTCACTGTATTGAACATCATCAGGCAGCAGGATATTTAACACACACAGTATTGACTATCCTTCGGCCGAACGGTTATTCCCACACAATATTGGCCATTCTCAGACCACAGGATTATTCACATACAGTATTGACTTGCATATGGCCACATCATTAATGAACACACTGTCTTGATTATTTGCATGTCACAGGATTTTTCACAAACAGTATTGACCATCCTCAGGGCACAGAATTATTCACACACAGTATTGACTAGCATACGGGCTCATCATTAATGAACACACTGTCTTGATTATTTGCACGTCACAGGATTATTACCACGCAGTATTGACGATTCTCAGGCCACAGGATTATTTACACACAGTATTGGCCATCTTCAGACCACAGGATTATTCACACACTCTATTGAACATCCTCAGGCCACAGGATTATTCACACATAGTATTGAGCAGCATACGGCCACAGAATTAATGAACACACTATCCTGACCATTTACAGGTCACAGAAATATTCGCACCCAGTATTGACTACCCTCAAGCCACAGGATTATTCACACACAATGTTGACCATCCTCAGACCACAGGATTATTCACACAGTATTGACCATTCTCAGGCCACCGGATTGTTCACACACAGTATTGCCCATTCTCAGGCCACAGGAGTAGTCACACACAGTATTGACCATCACCTCAGGGCACATGATTATATTTACACGGTATTGACCATCCTCAGGCTACAGGAATATTCACACACAATATTGACAATTCTCAAATTACAGGATTGTTCACACGCAGTATTGACGATTCACAGGCCAGAGCATTATGCATACATGGTATTGACCATTCACTGTCCAAAGGATTATTCACACACAGTATTGACCATTCTCAGACCAAAGGTTATTCACACACAGTACTGACGATTCACAGGCCACAGGATTATTCCCATACATTATTGAGTATTCGATGGCCACAGGATTATTCACACACAGGATGGCTGCCCTCAGGCAACATAATCTTTCACACACAATGTATGGACCATTCTCAGGCCACAAGATTATTCACTCGCGGTGTTGAACATCCTCGAGCAGCAGGATATTTATCACACACATTATTGACTGTCCTTCGGCCTAACGGTTATTCCCACACAGTATTGAACATTCTCAGTCCACAGGATTATTCGCACACAGTATTGACCACTATATGGCCACAGGATTAATGAACGCATTGTCTTGATCATTTGCACGTCACAGGATTATTTTCACGCAGTATTGACGATTCTCAGGCCACAGGAATATTCACACACAGTATTGACCATTCACAGGGTACAGGATTATTCACACACAGCATTGACTAGCACACGGCCACAGGATTAATGAACACTCGGTCTTCAATATTTGCAGGTCATAGGATTGTTCCAACATAGAATTGACAATCCTCAGGCTACATGATTATTCACACTCAATATCGACCAGCCTACAGCCACAGAATTAATGAACACACTGTTTTGATCATTTTCAGGACACAGGATTATTCCCACACAGTATTGACCATCCTCAAGGAACAGGAATTTTTACACAAAGTATTCACCATCCTTAGGCCATGGATCATTCACACACAGTATTGAGAATCCTGAAGCCACAGGATTTTTCCTACACGCTATTGACCATCCACAGGCCACAGTTTTATTCGCAAACAATACTGACATTGCACAGGACAAAGATTATTAACACATAGTATTGACCATCCACAGGCCACAGGATTATTATCATACAGCATTGAACATGCACAGGCCAATCATTATTCACACACAGTATTGCCCATCCTTAGGCCAAGGGTTATTCACATACAGTATTTACAATTCACGGGCCATAGGATTATTCACACACAGTATTGACTGCCCTCAGTCCACAGGATTATTCACACACTGCATTGAGCATTCACAGTGCACAGGATTAGTCGCACACTGTATTCACAATTCTAAGGCCACAAGTTAATTCACACACAGTATTGACCATCCTCAGGCCACAGGATTACTCACACACAGTATTTACCATTCACAGTCCACAGCATTTTTCTCACAGTATTGACCATTCTCAACCCACAGGATTATTCACACACTGTATTGAACCACCTCAGGCAACACGATTGTTCACACACAGTATTGACGATTCACAGTCCACAGCATTTTTCACACACAGTATTGACCAACCTCAGGCCACAGGATTATTCACACGCAGTATTGACCATTCACAGTCCACAGGATTATTCATACACTGTATTGAACCACTTCAGGCAACACAATTGTTCACACACAGTATTGACCATCTGCAAGCCAAGGGTTATTCACACACAATACTGATGATTCATAGGCCACAACATTATTCACAGTGTATGGACCACTCACAGTCCACAGAATTATTCACACACAGTATTGACCATCCTTAGGCCAAGGGTTATTCACACACAGTATTTACGACTCATGGGCCATAGGATTATTTACACACTTTATTGAGCATTCACGGTGCACAGGATTATTCACACACTGTATTCACAATTCTCAGGCCTGAGGTTAATTCACACATGGTATTGACCATTCTCTGTCCACATGATTAATCACATGTTGTATTGACCATTCACAGTCCTCAAGGGTCATAATCTCTGGATTACTGCCCGAGCCACGTGCCAATTGGCATAGGGACAAGAAAATTAGGCAAGTAAACACGTGGCTAAGGGATTGGTGTGGGAAAGAGGGATTCCACTTCATGGGGCACTGGCATCAGTTTTGGAACAGGGGGGATCTGTACCGTTGGGACGGTCTCCACCTGAACCGATCAGGTACCAATGTTCTGGCGAAGAGGATAAATAGGGTGGTCAGTAGGACTTTAAACTTCTGAGTTGGGGGGAAGGGAAAGTGAAAGCGACAGGGAGTATGGAGGTAAATGGAAAGATAAGCAACAGGATAGCATGTTTCCAGGCGGATTTAAAATTGAGGCAGACTGAGAATGCAGAAAAAAGCAAGGATAACTTAGGACATATGACTTACAACATCTCTAATAAGGAAGTTAGCATTAAGGCACTTTACCTGAATGCTCGTAGCATTCATAACAAAGCCGATGAATTAATGGCACAGATAATAGTGAATGATTATGATGTAGTAGGCATCACAGAGACTTGGTTACAGGGGGGTCAGGACTGGCAGTTAAACCTCCATGGTTTTTCGACTTATCGAAAAGACAGAGAGGTGGGCAGAGGGGGTGGGGTTGCCTTGTTAGTTAAGAACAAAATTAAATCTATGGTATTGAATGACATAGCGTCGGATGATGTGGAGTCTGTGTGGGTGGAATTGAGGAACCACAAAGGCAAAAAAACCATAATTGGAGTTGTGTACAGACCTCCTAACAGTGGTCAGGACCAGGGACGCAACATGTACCGGGAAATAGAGAAGGCATGTCAGAAAGGCAAGGTTACATTGATCATGGGTGACTTCAATATGCAGGTGGACTGGGTAAATAATGTTGCTAGTGGATCTAAAGAAAGGGAATTCATGGAATGCTTACAGGATGGCTTTTTGGAACAGCTTGTCATGGAGCCCACAAGAGAGCAGGCTATTCTGGACCTAGTGCTTTGCAATGAACCAGACTCTATAAAAGATCTTAAAGTAAGGGAACCCTTAGGAAGTAGCGACCATAATATGGTAGAGTTCAGTCTGGAGTTTGAAAGGGAGAAGGCGAAATCTGATGTAATGGTGTTACAGTTGAATAAAGGTAATTATGAGGGCATGAGAGAGGAACTGACTAAAATAGACTGGAAGCAGAGGCTAACCGGGAAGACACTAGAGCAAAAATGGCAGGAATTTGTAGGTATAATTGAGGACACTGTACAGAGGTTCATTCCCAAGAAAAGAAAGATTAACCGGGGAGGGATGAGACAACCTTGGCTGACAAAGGAAGTCAGGAAATGTATTAAAGAAAAAGAGAGATCCTATAAAGTGGCTAAGAACAGTGGGAAATCAGAAGATTGGGAAGGATACAAAAGCAAACAGAGGATAACAAAGAGTGTAATAAGAAATGAGAGGATCAAATATGAAGGTAGGCTAGCCAGTAATATTAGAAATAATAGTAAACGTTTCTTTCAGTACATAAGAAACAAACGACAGGCAAAAGTAGACATTGGGCCACTTCAAACTGATGCAGGGAGCCTAGTGATGGGAGATAAGGAAATAGCAGGAGAACTTAACAAGTACTTTGCGTCAGTTTTCACAGTGGAAGACATGAGTAATATCCCAAAAATTAAAGGGTGTCACGGGGCTGAGTTGAGTATGGTTGCCATTACAAAAGAGATGGTGCTAGAAAAGTTAAAAAGTCTTAAAATTGATAAATCTCCTGGCCCCGATGGGATACACCCTAGAGTTCTGAGAGAGGTTGCTGAGGAAATAGCAGAGGCATTGGTTGAGATCTTTCAAGAGTCACTGGAGTCAGGAAAGGTCCCAGATGATTGGAAGATGGCTGTAGTAACCCCCTTGTTCAAGAAAGGATCAAGGCAAAAGATGGAAAATTATAGGCCAATCAGCTTAACCTCGGTTGTTGGTAAAATTCTAGAATCCATCATTAAGGATGAGGTTTCTAAATTCTTGGAAGAGCAGAGTCTGATTAGAACAAGTCAACATGGATTTAGTAAAGGGAGGTCATGCCTGACAAACCTGTTGGAATTTTTTGAAGAGGTAACAAGTAGGTTAGACCAGGGGAACCCAGTGGATGTGGTCTATCTGGACTTTCAAAAGGCCTTTGATAAGGTGCCACACGGGAGACTGCTGAGCAAGGTGAGGGCCCATGGTGTTCGAGGTGAGCTGCTGGGATGGATTGAGGATTGGCTATCTAACAGAAGGCAGAGAGTTGGGATAAAAGGTTCTTTTTCAGAATGGCAGCCGGTGACGAGCGGTGTCCCGCAGGGTTCGGTGCTGGGGCCACAGCTGTTCGCATTATATATTAATGATTTGGATGAGGGAACCGGGGGCATTCTAGCGAAGTTTGCCGATGATACAAAGTTAGGTAGACAGGCAGGTAGCACTGAGGAAGTGGGGAGGCTACAGAAGGATCTAGACAGGTTGGGAGAGTGGTCCAGGAAATGGCTGATGGAATTTAACGTGAGCAAGTGCGAGGTCTTGCACTTTGGCAAAAAGAATATAGGAATGGACTACTTTCTAAATGGTGAGAAACTTAATAAAGCCAAAGCACAAAGGGATCTGGGAGTGCTAGTCGAGGATTCTCTAAAGGTAAACATGCAGGTTGAGTCTGTGATTAAGAAAGCGAATGCAATGTTGTCTCTTATCTCAAGAGGGTTGGAATATAAAAGCAGAGATGTACTACTAAGACTTTATAAAGCTCTGGTTAGGCCCCATTTGGAGTACTGTGTCCAGTTTTGGTCCCCACACCTCAGGAAGGACATACTGGCACTGGAACGTGTCCAGCGGAGATTCACACGGATGATCCCTGGAATGACAGGTCTAGCATATGAGGAACGGCTGAGGATACTGGGATTGTATTCGTTGGAGTTTAGAAGATTAAGGGGAGATCTAATAGAAACGTACAAAATAATACATGGCTTTGAAAAGGTGGATGCTAGAAAATTGTTTCTGTTAGGCGAGGAGACTAGGACCCGTGGACACAGCCTTAGAATTAGAGGGGGTCATTTCAGAACGGAAATGCGGAGACATTTCTTCAGCCAGAGAGTGGTGGGCCTGTGGAATTCATTGCCACGGAGTGCAGTGGAAGCCGGGACGCTAAATGTCTTCAAGGCCGAGATTGATAGGTTCTTGTTGTCTAGAGGAATTAAGGGCTACGGGGAGAACGCTGGCAAGTGGAGCTGAAATGCGCATCAGCCATGATTGAGTGGCGGAGTGGACTCGATGGGCCGAATGGCCTTACTTCCACTCCTATGTCTTATGGTCTTATAATGAAAGGGGAACAAAAAAGGAGAGATCGAGTGCAATATTTTATCCAGTGGGCTTGTGAATTTTAGTTTAATACACCACACAAAGTTCAGATCAGTATTTTAAACAGTCAATTGAATTGGAACCGCAGAAAACTTTTCCAATGAAACGAATCTTTCATTCTTTCACAAATTTTTGCTGTGTGAATCATACTATGATCCAGCATCCAGCGTGGTCACCAAGTTGGCAACAATATTATATCCACCAATTTTCTTTAGCAATCACAACATCTGCACATACCCATCTGCGGTGTGCCCAGTGCCATTTGTTGTATCCAGGCCACAGCACATTTCCTGTTCATGACCTTATGAGCTTAGTTCCTGATCTGTCTGATCAGTTTGAGAAACCTTTTCTATCATTCATCCCATCCCCTCAGAATTCTAAAGGTATCAATAAAATAAGACGTTAGACCAAATGATGTAGGATTGGAAGTCGGCCATTCAGCCCATCGAGTCTGCTCCACCATTCAACGAACTCATGGCTGATCTGATAAGCCTCAACTCCATTCTCCAGCTTTGCCACGACAAAGCTTCATCATCTTTCTGGTTAAATATCTGTCTGGCATAGTTTGAAAATACACAACACCTCAGCCTCAATAACAATTTCGGCAAGGAGTTCCACCGATTCACTGGCCCCTGAGCAAAGAAATTACTCCTCATTTTTGAATTAGGTAATATCTAATTCTGAGTTCATGTCCTCTGGTGCGCTCCTCATACCAGAGGGTGAACCACCTGCCCGTAACTACCCTGTCAAGATCCCATGAATATTGAACGTTTATAAATGTTATTATGTGATTATAGAGCTCCCCTCCCTCTCCTTTGTTTCAAGGAGAATAATCCTAGCCTAACCAATCATTCCACGAAGCTCCATTTTCTCCAGTGTTGACAACATGTTCATTAATCTCTGCTGTCCCCTGCAGCGTCCTTACATATTATTACAGCAGGAGGAGACATTTATGCGAAGAAACGGTTGATATTTCAAGCACAGATGGGAATTGGAACTTGAAATCAGACAGCGAATGGAATCAAATTGTTCAACACAAGGAGGAAATAGAATAATGATCACTCTGACAAACGAGAATTTAATCATATCTCATTGACATTCAATAACTTTACTGTAAACAAATTACCCCGTGTAATCGTCCACAGAGCTATTATTTCAGGGGAAAAGCTTATCGAAACTGGCTACATAAATACTTTGACAACAATAACATGTTCTTGAGACATTTTTTGATAATAAACTCAACTCATTGTTCTGTGAATCCTACATCGTTTGCAAGGCACAAAAGAGACATGGAATGTAACTCTCTCCATTTACCTAGATGGGTATAACTTCAATAACACCTCAGGAACTGGACACCGTCCACGACAATGCAGTCACTTGAGTGTACCCTCTTCAACACCTGCAATATTCCTTCCCTTCACCGCTAAGGCACAATTGCAGCAGATTGCACCACTATAAGATGCACTGGAGTAAGTCATTCGGGCATTTTGACAACCTTCAAAGCTCAACAGCTATACTGACTATATAACAAGGTTGGAAGATGCAACGAAACGCCACCATTTTCAAGTTCCCCTCCAAGGCCCATAGCACCCTGACTTTGAATCGTATCAATGAGAAACTCATTGGTGAAACGGTCTTGATGGGCAAAATTGCATACTACAGCCTTCCATCTTTTATCTTACAATTTTAAGAAAAATGTTGATTTATGCCGTGACCAGACTTGTGCTCAGTCCTTTAGCTGTTCCCTAAACTGGTGATTGCTAAAGTTCTGCTGTCATCCACAGTTTGTGGTCAACAATAGAAAATATCTGAAAATCTTCTCAATCAACTGACTCCCCTCGTGATTAGAGTTGTGTTGGAGAAGTACAGCAGGTCCGGCAGCATCTGAGGTGCAGGAAAAATGGACGTTTCAGGCAAAAGCCCTTCATCAGGAATAAGACTGGGAGCACATGTGATGGAGAGACAAATGGGAAGGGGGTGTGGCTGGGGAGAAGGTAGCTGAGAGTGCTGTAAGTCGATACAGGCGTGGGGTGAACATGATATGTCAGAGAAGTAGGTGGAGTGGACAGGTGGGAATCAAGATGCACGGGGGGACAAGTCAGGCGGATGGTGTTGAGCTGGAAGGTGGGAACTGGGGTAAGGTAGGGGAGGGGAAATGAGGCAACGGGTGAAGTCAAAATTGATGCCATGGGGTGGAAGAGTCCCGAGGCGGATGATAAGGCTTTCTTCCTCCAGTCATCGGGTCGTGAGGCAGTGGCGATACAGGACGCCCAGGACCTGCATGTCCTCGGGAGAGTGGGAGGGGGAGTTGAAATGTTTGGCCATGGGGCACTGGGGTTGATTCTTACGGTTATCCTGGAGATATCCTCTGAAGTGTTGTGTGAGGACACATCTCCTCTCTCCAACTGAGAGGAGACCGCATCGGGAGGACCGGAACAAGAAATGGCATGTGTGGAAGTGCAGGAGAAACTTTGATGGATGTGGCAGCCACCATTAGAGCCTTGGTCAGAGGTGAGGAGGTAGATGTGGGTGCAGGTTTTGCAATTTCTGCAGTGACAGGGGAATTTATATTTCCCTCCCCAACCCTATCGACTCTTTCCTCCACGACTACCTAGTCAAGTCCACGCCCTCCAAAAACCCACCCTCCCCTCACGGCACCTTCCCCTGCCACCACAGGAATTGCAAAACCTGCACCCACATCTTCCCTCTCACATCCTTCCAAGGCTCCAATGAGCCTTCCACATCCATCAAATGTCCGTGTGCACTTCCACACATGTCGTTTATTGCATCTGTTACTCACGATGTGGTCTCCTCTACATTGGGGACAACATTTTCGAGAGCGCTTCAGAGAACATTTCCAGGGAACCCGCAACATTCAACTCCAACGCCCCATGACCAAAAACATCAATAACCACGTCGCCCGACTCTTCCAAGGACATCCAGTTCCTGGGTCTCCTCCATCGCCATTCCCTCACCACCAGACGCCAGATCTTCCACCTCGGCACCCTCAACCCCAGGGCATCAACGTGGTCTTCACCAGTTTCCTCATCTCTCCACGTTCACCTTATCCGAGTTCCAACTTTCTAACTTGCCACCATCCTACTGACCTGTCCCACTTGTCTATCTTCCTTTCCACCTATCCGCTCCACCCTCTTCTCCGACCTATCACCTTTCACCCCATCTCTATCCACCTCTTGCACTCTCAGCTAAATTCTTCCCAGACCCAGTCCTCCCGTTTATCGCTCCACCCACGAGGCTCCCACCTTTTTTCCTGATGAAGGGCGTTTGCCTGAAACGTTATTTTTTTCTGCAACTCGGATGCTGCCTGACCTGCTGTGCTTCTTCAGCACCACTCTAATCTTGATTCTGATTTCCAGCACCTGCAGTACGCACTTCCGTCCATCTGATTCCCCTGTCTATTGATCTTGAATAGGCCGTTGCTAAAGTTCCAGCATCATTTCCCTGCTCTTATATTCCCAGCTGCGGTCAAGAACAGAAAGTATCTCCAACCCCTCTAGACCACTTGATCCCTTGTCCAATCACCTTCAAACATTCGTGAATGTCTACTCCAATTTCTCTTTTGTTACTTTAAACCACTCAGTTTTCACACTTTTATCATTGATCCTCCCCAATTTCATTATCACCCACTTCACTGGATTGAATTCCTTTCAGCACATTTTCTTGCCAATTGTTTCCAATCTCCCTGCAGTCTATGGCTTTCTTCCTCATGGTTAACGACATAACTAATTGTTACCTGATCTTCAAACAGCTAAATGATGGCCACGACAAATAATTAAAAATCGTTGACCTGTATGAGAAAACAATAGAACTCATCGAAGCCATGGTTCATAAGCTTGCAAAGGGGAGCAGAATTGGAGACTGTAAAGAAGTTGATCTAAGGTTCCAGAAGGATCTTAATCCATTGCGTCTTTGGGCTGAAAAATGTCACATGAAGTTCAATCTGGATAAATGGAAGGTATTGCATTTTGCTACATCAAATATTAGTAGGGCTTATACAACTAATGATCGGGCATTGCATCGTGTTGTGGAACACAGAGGCCAGGAATGCAAGTACATAATTCATTTTAATTTGCTTCATATATAGACAGAATAGTTAAAAAAAATGTCATCTCGCCTTCGTTGCTCTGTCCTTTGAGCGTGGGAGTTGGTACGTTCTGTTGAAGTTGAATAGGACATTGGGTGATGCATCTTCTGGAAAACTGTGTCCAGTTCTTGTCGCCCAGAAATAGCAAGGAAATTATTCAGCTGGAGTAGGTTTAGAACAGGTATGCCAGCGTATGGCGAGTGGGGAAGGTTTGTCTTATAACGAAAGGCTGGACATTCTGAGACTACTTTCACTCGAGCACTGGAGTTTGAAAGGCGACCTGATAGAAATTAATAAATTATTGAGAGTTCGGTTCGAGTATACTGTAACTGTCTTTTCTCTAAGGAGGGGGCACTTCAAGACGAGAGGGCAAATGTTTAAAGTGAAAAGAGGGATTTAAAATAAGACATGAGAGGC
This sequence comes from Chiloscyllium punctatum, assembly GCF_047496795.1. Taxonomy (NCBI): domain Eukaryota; kingdom Metazoa; phylum Chordata; class Chondrichthyes; order Orectolobiformes; family Hemiscylliidae; genus Chiloscyllium; species Chiloscyllium punctatum. The sequence continues at coordinate 56,485 of NW_027309823.1, forward strand.
TTTTTTTTAACAGAGGATGGTTTATGTGTGCAATTCACTTCCTGAGGCAGTGATGAATGAATGTACATTTACAATATTTATAGGATATTTGGATCGATAAATGAATTCGAAAGTATCAGTGGGATTAACAAAAGCTATTCATTCATGCCTGGTATATAATTTATTGCCAATAGGGAAGTTCAGAATCAACCACGATATTATGGATCTGGAGTCACATACCAGCCAGATCAGATAGGTAAGGCAGTTTCCTTCCCTATCAGGCATTAGTGAATCAGATCTACTGATTCAACATCATCATTAGACTCTAGGTATTTATTTAAATAAAATTCCAGCATCTGCCATGCCAGGGTTTGAATTCGTGTCCACAGAATTATATCTGGACATTCATATTAACAATGCAGTAATAATATCACAATGGCATTATTAACCCTCAGCAGTTACAAGAGTCGTCAGATGCGACTCGTTTAGTTTGGCATTATGTTCAGTTTGAGCTGGTAGGAGTGAAAGGCCTGTTTTCATGCTGTGTGTGTCTGTGACTTTGACGCTATGAAACTGGCAGCTGGTTTGGATGAACAGCAGCGTTGACAGTTTAATTGATCTCCTTCTGGAATATGTAATCTTGCTGGTTACTCTGGAGGTTCATCTGCTCATTGAGCCCTTCTCATACACGGGATTGTTGAAAAGTCTGTCCCCAGTTTGACTGAGTAGATGAGTTTCCATTCAGCAGGGAATTGAATCCCGCATTGCGCTGGTTTCTCTGTGATATCGGTGTCCTTGTATCTACCCAGGATGAACGATTGGTTGAATTCATGTCCACGCAGACGTAAGTCCCGTTGTCCATGTTGTGAATGTGTTTTTATTCTTCCTGATATACCCACTGGGTGTGGATGTCGCTGGTCAGGACAGCATTTGTGGTTCTTCCTGATTCGCTGCTGCCTCGCTGCACGAGAGACATGGATTTGAACCCAGTCTCGTGTGACTGTGTGCAGTTTGCACATTCTCTCTTTGCTTATGTGAGTTTCCTCCCACAGACTGAAGGTGTGCAGGCTACTGGGATCAGACATGGGAAATGAAGGGGACCGGAATAGTTATGAAGTGAGAGTCTGCTAGGATGTTCTTCAGAGAGATGGTGTCGACTGGAAGGGCCGAATGGCCTGCTTTCCCACACGGTCGTCATTCTCGGATTAAGGGTCAGCTATTTCGGTCAGGTCCTGGAGGCACAAGTAGGTAGGATTGGGTAAAGATGGTAGCATCCCCTGTATAAGCGACATTCATGAATGGGATTGCAGGAAATTAAAGGCATGTTCTCTGTTCCTGAGGTCAGGCTTCCATTTCAGGTTCTATTCGTCAAACTTTAACATTACCAGTTCCGTGTGTGAGTCCCCAAGGATGACTCGTTTATTATATAACCACAACACCACCTTCTCCAGGTTGCAGTATTTATTGGGAACAAGAAGCTGATTCTGAGTTGATGCGAACAAAAGCCGATGCCAATATCAAAAACACTGACCCAAACAGGAAAATGAAATTTCGTACATTGCCTCCCCAAAGTTAAAGTCTCCACACACTTCGGATGCGCTAATCGGCTGTCTCAGCAACATGTACTGTTTATGGTCATAATATTATAAATGGGGGCAAGTATTCCCTTCCGCCCCGCTTTTGACGAGGAGCTGTGCCAACCTCGGAAATACATGCGCCTCTCTCCTGTCATTCCATCCCAGTTTCCAATTGGATCTTCGTGGCTGCTTCACACAGTTTCTCTGATTCCGGGTCTGGAACTGGGATTATGTGTGATTGCATGCAGCAGTTGGTCCTGCCTTGTGTGGGCAAAGTGATGAAGTCGCCGATATTCAAATATAATGCTATTGAAGCATCCGTTTCAACAATGTTCTGCACTCTCCCAAAAGTTTGGAGAGTTTCATTAATCCCATTCTCCTGTACTCTCATTCATGGAACCTCCACAGTCTCTGGGGATGCAAAAGTTAAAGATTCGGTTCATTTTGCATTCCCACATGCCTGCCGCTAAGTCCTGATATTGTACATTCTTCCTGACATTTCCTCTGCTACCATACTGGTTGCAGTTTGCAAGCGTGGTCTGTGGAAAGCTGTAACCGTTCAGTAGTTCGCAATCTGCGTTGTGATTGCAGCGACCTCGGCTCTAATCCACACCATAGGGGTCCGTTCTCTCCAAGCTTTACTTTTGGTGAAACACGGTAAGAAATCAATCGTTTTTTACAAGATAATATTCTCCGAGGTGATGATTTCTTTTCCATCGAATTTTGTTGTTCTGCGTTTCAAATATCAGAATTTAAACCCAAAAGTTCTCGAAGATGTCTCTCCCTCGCTCTCTCCCTAGCTCTCTTTTACGTCCCTCATCCCATTTGACTGAGGCATTGCACAATCTAACATACACTTTCACGTTGATACCATCCAGTCTGTGCTGTTGCACTCACTGTTGCTGGGTGACCATGCCCCAATCTCTTCATTGGCACCTTCAAATCACCTGATCCGTTTGGATGTCGTGGCTGTGAGATCAATTCTCTTTTCGCAGCTTTTACTGACATAGACCAGAGATTATTGGAGTGTGAGGCTCAATGAAAGGGCATAGGGAATAACTGGGGAAAAGTGACTCTATTGGGAAAGATCCCCCAGCAGGGCTTTCTGCGATAGCCTAGTGGTATTTTCGCTGGATTGTTAATATTCAGTGGAGACGGGTTCGATTCCCACCACACCACGACGATGATCGTATGTGAATGCAATAATTGCCTAGAATTAAGAATCCGTTGTCTTAAAAACCCATCTGTTTCACTGACGTCCTTATCTGGTCTGGCGTCCACGTGACTCCAAACCGGAAGGCAATAAATGCTGTAGAGCCACCCCCGATGCTGTCACAGAATGGAAATATGTTCATTCGGCTGAGTGCTAGAATTGTCCAGGGATGAGATCGCACTGGGAGAGTTGCAGGAGAGATTCACTCGGATAGTGTCTGGGCAGAAGAGTCTCAGTCATGAAGGGAGACAGGATAGAGTGGGGTGGTTTGTCACCGTGCAGAGGGGTTTGTGAGAGGTATAGATAAGGTAGACTAAAAGAAGCGTTTCCCAGCGATGGAAAGAACGATCACAGGGGGGCAGAAATTTAAGGAGAGAGACAGAATGGTTAAAGTAGATGTGTGGAAAAGCGGTATAGGCCAGCGGGTGTTGGAATTTGGAACACACTGTCTGGAAGGGTCAGAGAGGCAGCAACCCTTATAACCTGAAGGAATATTCAGATGTGAATATTTTCTGCCAATACCTGCAAGGCTTTGGGCTAAATGGTCGTTAAGCAGTTGCTTTTGACAAATGCAACCACAACGGGCTGAAGTGTCTCCTTTGAAACTGTTGTCCTTGCTAGTATAGTGGTTAGTGTCACCGTATGTTATGCGGGAGTTCGGAGCTCAATTCCTGGCTGGGGCAGTGTATATATTTTAAAACTGTCGCTCCGTTTCCAAGTGCGGGTTATTAATGACTGTCCTTCCATTCTCCTTGGGAAATGTCACAGGAAGGACAGTGCTGTCTGAATCTGCGTGGGGAAGGTCTGCAGCTCCCGGCGAGACAGAGTGTTAATGAAAGTACAAACACATGACTTCCGCAACCTGCACCTTGTGTCTGTACTGGAGTCTATACCATTTAATAGAAAGAAGGAGGAAACTGAGGAAGAAACAGGGTAAACCAATTCAGATGTGAGCACAGAAACATTTTCCGCAGCATCATGAGGAAACCTGACAAATGGCTCCGAGAAAGAGTTTGTCTTTCAGAACTGTTAGTTCACAGAGATGGTTTTTGTTCCTCTTAAGCCCTTAAGATTTTGAATAACAATTTATCTAAGACTTGAAATGTTCGAACACACCAGGCGATGAGTCACGTGCTGGAAACTGTGTTTCCAAGCCAGATGTTTGATAACTGATAACAATGCAACAGGCTGAAGGACCATTCGCCATGATTTTAAAAACTCAAAAACTGTCATTTTTCAACTGAACAAAACAGGCAAAAACAAAGTCATCAAGAAAAGTTCGAAGCATTGCATATGTCATCCTTGGTGCGAACGTGCTGAAATGCAGCTGTCTCACTGCTATTTCCCAATGTTGATTTCCAGTCAGGGAAAATAAAAATGTTGTTCCTTATGAAAATCTGTAATTGAACACGAGTTCCTGACATTACAAAACAACAAAGGAAACAGTTCTGTCAGAGTCAGTGAGAATTTCATATCGGAGATGAAATCAAATGGGAAGAAACGCTGAAATAAGTTGCCTTTGCCTGCTGAGACTCAGTACTACAAAATGATCCTTATTCAAACATATAGGCATTTTCAAGGATTTAATAAGTTGGATGCAGAAAGTTTGGTTCTGTGACCAGAGCACCTTGTATCGAATGACTTGGAGATGCCGGTTTTGGACTGGGATATGCAAATTTGAAAATCACACAACCGCAGGTTATAGTTCAACAGGTTAAATTGGAAGTACTAGCTTTCGGACCACTGCTCATTCATCAGGTGATTGTGGAGTACACAGTTGTAAGACACAGAATTTATAGCATATGTTTGCAGTGTGAACGGAACTGAAATTGTACATTGAAACATACCTTGATTTTTTTGCTCAGTCTCCGATCTGTTAGAATGACCATGTTCACTTCACTTCTTTCATATGCAAAGCGCAAAACTTTTTTATTTTAAAGTTTCATTCTCAGGTGAAGTTTAACAACTGGTGTCTGACCCCGTGTGCTGCTGTCTGTTCCAAAATGTTTAGTCTGATTCAAGTTTATAAAAATGAATTACAAGAGACTTTCATGGTTTCATGAAGTTTTTGAGCAAAGTACAATGTAACTCTGCAAGTTCATATTCACCCCACAGACGGATATGTGTGTGTGTGTGTGTGTGTGTGTGTGTGTGTGTGTGTGTGTGTGCAGGACGGTCTCTGTTTGAAGATAGGACAATGGGATCACGTGTACTGTGACATGAACCCAATGACCATGGGTACCGAATTTAGCTATCAGTCTCTGTGGGGGCACTTTTAGCTGCTGCCTGTTCCGAAGACTGCCTTGGAGGATTGTCACCTGAAGATCCGAGGTCAAATGTCCTGGATCACTGAAGTGCTCTCCAACTGGGAAGGTGCACACCTGTCTGTTGATTGATGTGCAGCGCCCGTTCCATTGCTGCAGCCTCTGCGCAGCTGTACCAATGTACCATGTCTTAAGGCATCCTTGTCTGCAGCATGTTGTTTTTTTTAGATTAGCGTCAGTCTAAACATTATGGCATGGACGCAGTACACAGGGACTAACACCTTCAACATATTATCTGTGCTGACACAAATTGGTAAACTCCACCTGAGAATGTAACTGTTCAAAGAAAGTTTTCCGATTTACATAAGAAAGAAATGAACCTAACATAGTCATTCTAACAGATGGAAGACTGAACAAGCAATCAAGGTATTGTTCCAATGTATAATTTCAGTGACATTACACTGTAACCTTTCGCTATAAATTCTGTACCTTACCACTGTGTACTCAACAGCCACCTGATGAAGGAGCAGCTCTCCAAACGCTATTGCTTCCATTAAACCTGTTGGACTATAACCTGGTGTTGTGTGATTTTTAACTTTGTATTAGAATGCGGATCCCACAATTAAAATAGAGACGAAGGAGCATTTATTCTCTCAGACAGTTCTGGATCAGTGGACTTTCTTGTAGCAGACGGCGGTTGAGGAAGTGTCATTAGGTGTAATGAGGCTGAGATCGGCAGATCTTCAAACAGCAAAGACATCAAGCGTTATGGCGAAAGGCAAAAAATTGCAGTTCAAGGTTATCAGATCAGATATGAAACCATTCAATAGCGGAGTAGACTTGATGGTCTAAAGGGTGTCTATCTGTTCCTAAAATTGTTGGCCTTAATATGAAGCTGCAAAACCGACCTGAGTAAAATGTGCCAAATTTTTAAAAGCGTGGTCCCCCCGGAGCACTGAACCGAGGTGAAATGTACAAAGAACAACACACAAAGGGCAGACAATATTGGGTCATTGATCCGTAGTGATCAGTATACCAAGGTAAACAGGAAAACCGATATTCATTATCAACATTGAACCTGGCTCCACGAGGCATGTAGTTAACTCTCACAAACCACTATTCTCCTTCCGTTTTCCAGACGCCCCCTCCGTTCTTGTTTTAAAATGATTGAATGTCAGGCAATTGCAGATGACATTGCTGATGTGGAACTGCAGCATATAGAACAGAGAACATTACAGCGCAGTACAGGCCCTTCGGCCCTCGATGTTGCGCAGCCCTGTCATACTAATCTGAAGTCCATTCCATCTACACAATTCCATGTACGTCCATATGCCTCTCCAATGACGACTAAAATGCACTTAATCTTGGCGAATCTACCACCGTTACAGGCAAAGCATTCCATGCCCTAACTACTCTCTGAGTGAAGAAACTACCTCTGACATCTGTCTTATAACTATCTCCCCTCACTTTAAAGTTGTGGTCCTCGTGTTTGCCATCCCCATACTTGGAAAAAGACTCTCCCTGTCCAACCTATCTAAAACTCTGATTATCTTGTATATCTCTATTAAGTCACCTCTCAGTCTTCTCTCCAACGAGGACAGCCTCAAGGCCCTCAGTCTTTCCTCATAATACATTCCTTCCATATCAGGCAACATGCTCGAAAATCCCCTCTGCGCCCTTTCCAAAGCGTCAACATCCTTCTTATAATGCGGTGACCAGAACTATTCACAATACTTCAAATGTGGCCGTACCAGATCTTTATACAGCTTCAGCATAACCTTCTGATTCCAGAATTCAATCCCTCTTTTAATAAAGGCCAAAACACTGTTTTCCTTCTTAACAACCCTGTCAACCTGGGTGGCAACTTTCAGGGATCTGTGAACATGGACACCGAGATCTCTCTGCTCATCTGCACTTCCAAGAATCTTACCATTCGCCCAGTACTTTACATTCTGATTACTCCATCCAAAGTGTATCACCTCACACTTGTCCACATTAAACTCCATTTGCCACCTCTCAGCCCAGCTCTGCATCCTATCTATGTCTCTCTGCAACGTACTACATCCTTCGTCACTATCCACAACTCCACCGACCATAGTGTTGTCTGCAAATTTACTAACCCACCCTTCTAAGCCCTCATCCAGGTCATTTATAAAAATGACGAATAGCCCTGGACCCAACATCGACCCTTGCGGAAAGCCGCTAGTAAATGGACACCAAGATGAACATGTTGCATGAACTACAACACACTGTTTTCTTTGAGCGAGCCAAATACTGATCCAAACTGCTATGTCTCTCACAATCCCGTTCCACCGCATTTTGTATAGTAGCCTACTGTGGGAACCTTATCGAACACCTTGCTGAAATCCATATACAGAACATCAACATGCTTACTCTCATCCACCTGTTTGGTCACTTTGTCAAAAAACTCATAAGATTCGTTAGGCACGACCTACTCTTTACAAAACCACGCTGACTGTCCCTGACCAGATTATTCTTTTCTAGATGATTATAAATCCTATTCTGATAATCTTTTCCAAAGCTTTAGCCACAATTGAAGTGAGACTCACTGGTCTGTAATTACCAGGGTTGTCTCTACTACCCTTCTTGAAAAAGGGAAACACATTTGCAATCCTCCAGTCCTCAGGCACTATTCCTGTAGATAATGATGATTTCTAGATCAATGGCACGGGCTCCGCAATCTCTTCCTTTGCTTCCCAGAGGATCCTAGGATAGATCCCTTCTGGCCCAGAGGACTTGTCTATTTTCACACACTACAGTGTTTCTAATATCTCTTCCTTGTGAACCTCAATCTCTTCGAGTCTAGATGCAAGTATCTTTATATCTTCCTCGCCAACATTTTCATTTTATATAGTGAACACTGTCGAAAAGTATTTATTTAGTGTTGCCCATGTCTCCTCTGACTCCACACACAACTGCCCACTATTATTCTTGATTGGCCGTAATTTAACTCTCGTCATTCTTTTATTCCTGACATATCTATGGAAAGACTTAGGGTTAACCCTGATCCTATCCGCCAACAATTTCTAATGTCTCCTCCTGGCTCTCATGTCTCCTCCTGGCTCTTCTGAGCTCTCTTATAATGTCATGCAGGGAAACGATTCTGTCTGCTGCACATCATTCTGCTTCGAAATATCAGGCAGTATTTCATATTGATTCCTGTAAACGTTAACCTTTATCAAGCCATGACAGTGAAATCACTGAATCCTCATCACTATACTACCAGGGAAGATTTCTGTTAAAATCACCCAGGACACCATGAGATTCGCCATTCTATTCTCCCATCCCTCTGTGCGTGATCCCCTCTGCCCGATTCCGGTCTTGTTGCTTGGTTTACAACACTGAGGCTATCCAATCATCTTTGCATTTCAGTTTCTAAAGGATGAGACCTTCTCTCTGAGCTGGCAATGTGCTTGCTCAGTGGCGATAACACTGTCCTTGTAAACTAGAAAAGTGCTTGAAATAGGCCATTCCTGTTTTTCATTCCAAGAACTTGAGGCAAAAAAGTTTGGCAGGACAGGAAATAGCGGGCGTGAGTAGTGATCTAGTTTGGCAACAAGAACGAGGTGAGACAGTATAAACTACAGAGTAATGGGGAAACAATGGGCAAGGAACACTGGGACGGGAGGGGCTGAATGCTTCCTTTCTTTGCTGTAACCAGACATTGGTGTTGAACTCTGAAATGGGATAATATCAGACAAGTTGGTGAAATCTGCTTGTTTTCTCCCGAGGCCTGTGACACACTTGGGGAACTGTGTCTGCGTGTTTCAGTCTATGGTTAAAAATGGGGTTCAGTTCCCATCTCAAACTTTAATCCCACTTATTGTGTTTTACGAGATTAAAACGTTCCAGAGAAATTAGCCCTCACATGAAATGTAAGAGCATGCAAGGTTACAGACCAAGTGTTGGGAAACGAGATGAAGGGACCCAGATCTGTGCTGTAAACACGCGATAATTCAATCATTTTTGAGGGGAAACATCTCTGCAGTGACATAATTCCAAAAACTGTGTGATGAAGAAACGGTGCAACGGCTCCTGCCCTCATCCCTGGTGGTCTAGTGGTTAGTATTCAGCGCTTTAACTGAGTGGCCTGGGTTTCATTACCGTTTAGGAAATCAGGACTTCTTATTCCTGATGCAGAGAGCGCAGCTCTACCAGGAATCTGATTCATGCCTTAGATCAGTCAATACCCCAGCTCATCAAAGAAGGGAATAGTGCCTTCCCTCTCTCTGCACAGTCGGACCGTTAATCCTTCATTCTCCTCTGATTCCACTTCCCAAAAAGTTTCAAAATATTGTAAAAACTGAGTCTCAGCTATTTCTTTTCTGCCTTTTCATCCACCGGAGCTGTAGCGATTGAGTGCGTTGGTTTCTGAAAACGAAACGTACCCATGAGCAATGTATTAGGCTCTTCCAGGATTGCCTTCACTGACAACGGTGGGACATGCTGATGTTGTCTATGATAAGGAAGTGCCAGTGTTTGAGTTGAGTAGACAAAGTTAAAAAATACACAATATCAGGGCAGAGTCCAGCAGGTTTATTTGGAAGCACTAGCTGTTGGAGAGCCGCTCCTTCATCAGGTGGGTGTTTTACTGCAGAAACTTGGTGTTTGTGTCAATATGCGCGATCTTTTGTAAGATCATCTGGACTTTAACCGACCGTTCGTGGTGTCGACTGTACCCATGACTTGGAGGTGTTGGTGTTGGAATGGGGTGGATACATTTAATAATCACACAAAGCCATTTTCGATTCCAACAGTTAACAAACACCTGATGAAGAAGCAGTGCATGGAACACTGGTGCTTCCAAATAAGTCTGTTCAATACCATCTGGTGCTGTGTGATTTTTACTCTGATAGCTCTTGGTAATGTTTAACTGATCGAAGACAGTGAAAGAATTTTCGCTCGTGAAGATGAAAATTTCAAATATTATCCACCTCAGCATTACAAAAATGATAAGGTTGGATGTGTGATGAATCTCCACAATGCGCTTGCGCAAAGTAAATTTGAACTTACAACCGCCTGATGCGTAGCCAGCTATACGAATGGTTGTGCCACTGGCCAGATGCACAGCTGAGGTTTTACACGCTGCAGAGCTGTGGTGTTAACAAGGACATGAGCAATAACAGTAACAGTCACAAGGTGAACAAATAACAAAGATAATCACCATCATTGATTCACTTCAAATTGTCCTCAAAAAAACGACCATTCACAATCTGATCAGCCAATCAATGAGGTCACTGCTGATCTTGGAAATTGCAACTGACTTTGCTACGTTTTCACCAAAATTTGAAGTAAACTCCATCCTAATCATAACATCGCATATTCCCATTAATTTTCAGCTTTAGATTACGTTAGTGACCGGACCGTATTTGCTGGAAATGAGTGAAAACGTCCTTCTGGTGATGTAATCCAGTGCAGAGACGGCCAGAAATGAAAAGACAAAGACGTGAAACATCACTCCCATTTCTCTCTGTACCAATGCGTTTTCCTGAGTTGAATATTTGCAGGACTTGACTTTACTATCTAAAGAATTAATTATTTTCCCGGGAAAGATTCTTCATAAATGAATTAACATCTGAGGTGTTGAAACATATTTTACTTTAGATTAAAATAGTTGAATATCCTATCCCCCAGCCTAATGTCCCAATCCTTCCTCCTCTTCCATGTAAATACAAGCTGATCCAGGTGATTTTGGAGATCCCAACCTGAAGTTCCAATGCTCCTTGCTGCTCCATGTCAAAAGAAGCGGCTCGACTTGAAGTTGGAGCTCCCAGTCTGATGTTCCAATGCTCCCTGCTCCATGTCAGCAGAAGTGGTACAGTTCAGGTTAGACCTACCACTCTGATGTCCCAATGCGCCCAGCTGCTAAATGTCATTAAACGCTGATCCTTGTGAGGTTGGAGCTCCCAGTCTGATGTCCCAATGTTCCCTCCTCCATGTCAATAGAAGTGGTCCAGTTGAGTTTGGATCTAACACTCTGATGTCCCAATGCTCCCTGCTGCTACATGTCATTAAAAGCTGCTCCAGGTGAGAGTGGAGCTCCCAGAATGATCTCCCAAAGCTCCCTGCTCCAGGCCAACTGAAGCTGCTCCAAATGAGGTGGGATCTTGCATTCGGATGTGCCAATGCTCCCTGCTGCTCCAGGTGTGGTTGGAACTCCCAGACGGATGCCAAAATGCTCCCTGGTCCACGTCAAAAGACGCGGTTCCAGATGAAGTGGGAGCTCCCATCCCTGGCGGCACACATACGTCTATACCATCATAAAAATACTGCCCACTCAACATTTCCACCACTGGAACCATTGGTGGACTATCCACATCATGAGAAGCTAATATTATTTTTAGTCACCACCGAATCATTATTTCCAAAAGTCATTCTTTCTTAAACCTGACTTAGCATGTGCATACTGCAGTCAATCCGAAGTAAGATAATGGTGCTAATTGATCTATGCTTAATAAACATTACATCCTATTTTTCATGTTGAGTAACTGCGAGTTAGCAAGGACAATGTTTATATTGAAATCACACTTTTATTCCAGGTGAGAGAATGTGGTTTGCATTATTTAAAATGAACTTGTTCACTGTGTAAAATGTCCAAATAAATCTCAATTTCAAAACAAAATTGGTAACGTTGTCATTTATCTTAAAATGTGATGTCTTCTTCTTTCAACCAGACGGGTATTATAACGAAAAGTCTATTAATGATATGCGTATAAAGATACTTTAAATCGCAAGGTTTGTGAAGGTTTGTAGCTCAGGTTGAGGTTTAGGGTTTAGGTTTGCTCGCTGAGCTGTAGGTTTGATATCCAGACGTTTCATTACCTGGCTCGGTAACATCATTAGGGGGATCTCCAAGTGAAGCGAAGCTGTTGTCTCTTGCTTTCTATTTATATCTTTAGACAATAGACAATAGACAATAGACAATAGATGCAGGAGTAGGCCATTCTGCCCTTCGAGCCTGCACCGCCATTCAATATGATCATGGCTGATCATTCCTAATTAGTATCCTGTTCCAGCCTTATCTCCATACCCCTTGACTCCACTATCTTTAAGAGCTCTATCCAATTCTTTCTTAAAAGAATCCAGAGACTGGGCCTCCACTGCCCTCTGGGGCAGAGCATTCCACACAGCCACCACTCTCTGTGTGAAGTAGTTTCTCCTCATCTCTGTCCTAAATGGTCTACCCCGTATTTTTAAGTTGTGTCCTCTGGTTCGGCACTCCCCCATCAACGGAAATATGTTCCCTCCTGCCAGAGTGTCCAATCCTTTCATAAGCCTATACGTTTCAATCAGATCCCCTCTCAGTCTTCTAAACTCAAGGGTATACAAGCCCAGTCGCTTCAGTCTTTCCGTGTAAGGCAATCCTGCCATTCCAGGAATTGACCTCGTGAACCTACGCTGCACTCCCTCAATAGCCAGAATGTCTTTCCTCAAATTTGGAGACCAGAACTGTACACAGTACTCCAGGTGTGGTCTCACCAGGGCCCTGTACAGCTGCAGAAGCACCTCTTTGCTTCTATACTCAATCCCTCTTGTTACGAAGGCCAGCATGCTATTAGCCTTCTTCACGACCTGCTGTACCTGCATGCTTGCCTTCATTGACTGGTGTACAAGAACACCCAGATCTCTCTGAACAGCCCCTTTACCTAATTTGATACCATTGAGGTAGTAATCTGCCTTCCTGTTCTTGCCACCAAAGTGGATAACCAGACATTTATCCACATTAAACTGCATCTGCCATGCATCTGCCCACTCACCTAACTTGTCCAGGTCACCCTGTAATCCCCTAACATCCTCATCACATTTCACCCTACCACCTAGCTTTGTGTCATCAGCAAATTTGCTAATGTTATTGCTGATACCATCTTCTATATCATTTACATATATTGTAAAAAGCTGCGGTCCCAGCACGGATGGGGTTCCTGGGGTTTGTGGTGATGTCATTTCCGGTTTGTTTTCTGCGGGGTTGATAGATGGCTTTTTGATCTATGTGTTTGTTTATGGCATTGTTGTTGGAGTGCCAGGCCTCTGGGAATTCTCTGGCGTGTCTTTGTTTAGACTGTCCTAGGATCAATGTGTTGGCCAAGTCGAACCGGACTACCAAAAATCCATAAACCAGGTGCCCCCTCAGACCCATAGTCTCATTACCCAGAGCACCAAATTACAGACTGGACAAAGAACTACACGCAAGACTGAAGTACCTCATAGAAGTTTCACAGCACTCCATCCACTCCACCCAGGAATTCCTAAAAATCATCAAAAACACCAAAGTAGAGGAAGGGAAGCAATGGTCTCATTCGACATAATAGCACTGTTCACCTTCATCAACATCGACATGGCAAAGGAAACACACTTTTAGAAGAGACCATCACACACACCAACCACCATCAATCACATTACCAACGAAAACATCATGAAGCTTGTGGATCTGTGCCTCACCACCCACTACACTTTCAACAACATCGTCTACAAACAAACCCCCAATGGCCCACCCATAGGACCTCCGCTATCAGGATTCAGAGCAGAAGCGGTAATGCAAAGACTAGAACAAACAGTCCTAGAAACAATCAAACCAAAATCTGGGTCCGCTACGCAGATGACACCTTTGTCATCACAAAACGAAACAAGATAGTAAAGACATTTAACATCATCAACAACACTCTCACAGGCATAAAGTTCAACAAGGAAGAAGAATCCGACAACAAACTCGCATTCCTGAATGACACAGTAGAAAGAAAGGACAACGGAGAACTACAAACCTGCGTATGCAGAAAACCGACAAACACTGACCAAATACTTAACTACACCAGCAACCATCCCATCACACACAAACGAAGCTGCGTCAGAACAGTATTCCAACGAGCCAACAGACACTGCAGCACAGACGAACTTCGGAAAACAGAGGAAAACCACCTTTACAATGTATTCGAGAAGAACAGATACTCAAAAAATACAGTCCACACTTTCCTCAAGAACAAACCACGACAAGCAGACCAAACACAGCCAGAAACCATAACCACCTTACCATACATCAAAGAAGTTTCAGACATGACAGCCAGACTACTAAGACCCCTCGGAATCCTAGTAGCACACAAACCCACCAACACTCTCAAACAAAAACTAACAAACTTAAAGAACCAGAACAATCCAAAGACAAAACCAACGTCATCTACAAAATTCCATGCAAGGACTGTCACAACTACTACGTAAGACAACAGGAAGAAAGTTAGCCACCAGGATATACGAACACCAGCTCGCCAAAAAAAGACACGACCTTCTCTCCCTCGTAGCCCTACACACGGATTAATAATACCACCATTTCTACTGGGACAACACATCTATCCTGGGACAGGCTAATCAAAGTCACGCCTGAGAATTCATAGAGGCCTGGCACTCCAACCACAACGCCATAAACAAACACATAGATCGAGATGCCATCTATCAACCCCTCAGAAAACGAACAGGAAATGACATCACCACAAACCCCAGGAACCCCATCGAGGAGAAAGATATAAATAGAAAGCAGGAGACAACAGATTCTCTTCACTTGGAGGTCGCCACTGATGATGATGTTACCTAGCCAAGTAATGAAACGTCTGAATATCAAAGCTACAGCTGAGCAAGCAAACCTTCACCCTACATTTTAAATTATTTTTCATGTTTATGTTGCATGAATCTGCGGTCATTGGTCCACAGTTTAGTTTCACTCCCTAAAGATATCATGCTGATTTCTCCAGTTGTTCATAGTTCAATGTGATGCATCCAGTGTGTGTATAACGAGAGGGAGCTTGCTTCCCACATCTTGTGTTTATCTGTGCCTTATGTCCAGCATTCATCAATGACGAGAGCAAGGGGCGAGGGCGAGACCAATGTGTCAGCCTTTCCGTGCCCATGCACGGCACCAACATTGGCAATTCTCCACTGTGCATTTACAGCCAGTTCTCAGTGCCCCTACACACACGCCCTGCCCCTTTGAAGTATCGCCATCATTTTGTGCTGTCTCGCTGTGCTCTTCTCACCAGGATGAATTACTTCTCCTCAAACTCCTTCAGATTTCATCTGACAAAACGTTCATTAAGAATTCCTTTGCATAGACATGCACTTCGCAGCTCTCGTTATTTGATTTTCCTGGATGTCTTTCATACGAAAAAACGTTCACAGCAACTTGATTTGCAAAAGGAAACTGCGCTCCCTTTCATTATATCAATGCAACCTACATTTCAATACAGTTTAGTCAACAGGCTCAAACCATTCTTGGAAATTTTGGAATAGCGTCAATGCATATAAACTGACCATTAGCGTTCCAATACGACAGCTGTGATCATCTGAAAACAGCACCACGGAAATGCCATTGATGGCAGCGACGAGAGTGGGATTCGAACCCACGCGTGCAAGGCACGACGGATTAGTAATCCATCGCCTTAACCTCTCGGCCACCTCGTCACAGACCCCGGGGCAGCTCTGACCTTATGAATAATTGAATTGGGTAAATTATGCAGAGCAGCAGATATTTCTCCCTGGTGTTGGTAAAATGATATTTAACATAGTACGGTTCCAAGACTGTGGTCTGACCCCTGGGTTGTGGGGCAAGTGCACTCCCACTGTCACACAATGCACACAGTGATCTGAACAAAAATGAGGAAATGAATATGTAACAAGGTCTGTTGAATTCTGTGAAGATTTGAAGTCAACGGAATGAAGAACCCGAGACAGCAGGAGGTGTTCTTTCAATAAAGAGTTGAATAGAGCTCTTAAGGATAGTGGAATCAAGGGTTATCGGGATAAGGCAGGAACAGGATACAGATTGAGGATGTTCAGGCCATGATAATAATGAATGGTGGTGCTGGCTCGAAGGCAGAATGGCCTACGCCTGCACCTGCTGTAAATTGTCTATTAAATTGCCTGTGAGGAATTGTTTTCCAGACTGGAGGAGAGTGCATAGTGCTCAATGTCATTATTCGGAACACCTAACTTCCGCTCAGATGTTTTTGACACGCACTTGTGTACAGAACAGACAATTTCAAAATCCAAAATATGGCTAAACTGACAATTGAAGGCAACAATGCAAAAACCTTGATCTGTATCATTTTCCTGCACTGTGCGACACCAAGTCACTGTATGATCACAGCAACACAGTGAGCAAGTGTCAGAAGGAAAATGAGTGCAGTGCCAGTGCGCATGCGGGGAGCAGCAGGTGACACATGGGGAAGTGCATTTCCCACAACAGGAACACTTCCCAAACAACGGACTGAGGTGGAAGAATTCAGAGGGGGTTTACATTTTGAAATTTGATGCCAGAGACACAATGGAGACCTGTCATTGAGTCTGTTAAAGTGAAGATTTTAAGATTTCTACAGATGCAAAACAAAATAAAAAGCTCATGGGTTAGTGAAGGCAAAAGATGAAATTGTACATTTCATCAATCTACCCATCTTTACAATGAGTACCTCACCACTTTCCTCACTCAGGGACTGAACCACTGGTGAAGATGATCATATAATCCCCGTTACTAGCCATGGAATCAGAGAAACTCGGTTTCCCAAACGTTAAGGTAAAACCAGGAATGTGGAGGTAAGCATTAATGTGTTGCTCCTGTGCTGAAGGTGGCCAGTACACGGTATCTCTGTTTCAGTATAGTGGGCTGTGCTGTGCCGAAGGATTAATTTTGAGCCTCACATGGAGCAGCTTCAATTTGTCGTCGTGTTGAGGGATACGGACAGAAGGTGATATTGAGCAAAGCCAAGTTTATGGGAAAATACCCGTGTTTGTGGATTGAGAAACAACCTCTTCTGGATAATGACTCCTTGATCTACAAACATACTGCAAGTATCTAAAACTTGAAGAGACATGTGTGTAGAGAGAGCCGGAAGTGATTTTTCAGCAGATGGATAACGTTTCCCATGTGCACTGCGTTAAATTCCGGGAAAATAGATGTTGAACTGGTTTCATGTTTCACAGTTTGTTGCAAAAACACAAAGGTTGTTGCAATAATAAACAAAGAAATCACATAGGACCGTTTGAATATTGTATTGAACTGAATTTTGGTCTGAGCATATTTTATCTTAACTGGCGTGCTGCAGAGAAGTACAGAGGGTTAACAATACAAAAGGACAGAGTCTTCTTGGTGGATTTCTTGGGTGGAGTTAAGAATGTACGAAATATACATAACATCATGTGAATGTGGTCAAGTCTTTAAAGTAGGTGTTGCATCTCCAAGTGACGATTCAATTCCGACTCATTAGGATATCACTTCCGTCTGCAGTTATTTTACGACATCAACTCCATTTTCAGAGTTTCACCTTGAACAATACGCCACACCTTACCACTCCATGAACTTGTTATACTCAATCTTATTCAGTTGTACGTGTTCATGAAATATCTTTGTGTCTGAAGTCAACAAATTCTAAATTGTCACGCAACCAAACTGACTTTCACTCAATGGTATATTCTCTCCTTGTCCGTTTGATCGGGCATCTTTTGAAACACTCTGAAGTCAGCTTCTACGTTTTATTTCTGGAAAGTCGTTCATGATTTAAGTAACTCTATTGAGTGGAAGAAACTCTCATCCAAACTTTTCTTCATCATTCACTAATGGTTTTCAAGCTCTAACTAAAGTTATCTGTTCACTAGAAAGAGGGACTTTCCCCGATTTACTCATTCAAACCTCGCGTTATGTGAAAATCTCATTTGTTTACATCAAACTTGCGTGTTTGTGCATCCAGCATTTCCAAATCTCGTGAATAAACTCCTCCATTCTTTCTATATTCCCGTTTGTATCCTTTCTGATATTGTTATGTCTCAGTAAACAACGTCACTTGGCTTTCTAATATCTTGCTATCCAGGAAACAGCGTCTGTGCCCTTTCTAACTTCTTCACATGTTTTTGGTGAAGAATGAGGACAAGGATTACACACAATGTTCCCACTGAGAGTGACAAAAAGATTTTACAGTTACGCTATGAACTCTTTGCTTTTTAAATATGACGCCTCTATTTATAGACTCCAATAAGGTAAATTACTGTCTATCCAGTTCATGAACATCGTCTCGATGGAGACGAGAATTTTCTATGTCTTCCTTTCTTCTTCCACGGAATGTCTGAAAGGTTTGTAAGGCCAACATCTCGAAATGCCCATGTCCTGAGTCAGTCTCAGCTATTTCTAAAGGCGACTGAAGTTCAAATACTTCATAGGGTGTCTCCCATCATTCCAATGCAGACTGGTTCTGGACAGTAAATGCTATCACTAAAGGCCACCGTGAATCTGAAATCAACAGTTTTCGCACAGTAATTCTCGTAGCTATTGTGTATCGGATGTTCGTGTTCTTGTTCAATTTGTCCATCATTTCATGGGTCCCTGTGTTGAATTTTACTGAATGATTAATTAGTGAATGGAGACTTTACCTTCACCACTCAGTCGAAACTCCATGGAACATTGAAAAAATATACTCATACGCTTCCAGAGGACGGTCCTGCCATTACTGGGATGAATCAGTCAACATTCCCCACGTATCCTCGAAGCCAAGGATTTCCTTTTCCATTTTAGCAGATCATTGCAGCACTGAGTCCCATGTGTGCGTTCATTAAAACGAAAACAGTTGCAGCAAGACTTTAAAACTAAGATTTTGCAATCTGCTTGCATTGGTTGTCCCAAAAATTACATTCCATATTATGGTATGTTTGTGGATGAAAGAACTTTCTGAATCTTGAGCAATTATATTTCAGTTTTGTCAAAAAATTATCATTCGCTGTTCTCTCTTTCCCTTTCAGTTTCCCGTTTTATATCCCGTATTTTATCAGTTTATCTTAAGTTTTCAATATTTCAATCGATCTCGCTCCTGATTACCAATCGGAGAGAATGCCACAATTTTGTCAATTTATATGCAGTGCAGCTGTAGGGCGCGGTGACCAAATGGAAAGGCATTGGTCACGTGAACCAAATAAAAGTAGCCAGCTGGTGGAATCTGGCCGTTCCATCACAGTCATATTTAAAACATTTAACGTAATCTTTAGCAAAATCATATTGGCAGAAAATAAAAAAACAAGATGAAAAAAATTGCTGATGCTGAAAATCAAACAAAAACAGCACACCTGTGATTTAACAGCAATTTCTGTTTCTGTGACAGATTGGCAGATTTTGTCGCAGTCCATGAGAACAGTGCTCAGTAGAATCAAACAGACAGCATGGACCTGGGACTGTGATATCAGACAGTAATAATGAATGCGTGGAGAGTGTTGTACTGGAAAAGCACAGCAGGTCAGGCAACATCCGAGGAGCAGAAGAATGGACGATTTAGATATAAGCCATTCATCAGGAATTAGTATTGTGAGTCGGGCAGAGGAACAAAGCTGAAGCCAGGTGCCAACTCGCAGGCACCTCCTCCTACAGACCACGATCGCAAACTCTCCTCCCCTCACCAAACTATCATCACCCAGACCATCCACAATCTCATCAGCTCTGGGCATCTCCCATCCACAACCTTCAACCTCATTGTCCGTGAACCGCGGAATTCCCGATTCTACCTCCTTCCTAAGATTAACAAACCTGACTGTCCCATTCGACCTATTCTCTCATCCTGAGCCTGTCCCATTCGAATCATTTACTCCTAAATTGACACAATCCTCTTTCCCCATTTCAGGAAATGCCCACTTACATTCGTGACACCCCAATGGATTTCACCTCCTCCAAGAATTTCTTTTCACTGACCCACAACGCGTCATCTTCACCATGAACATCCAGTCCCTGTACAAATCCATCTGCGTGACAGAAGTCAGCATGCCTTCCATTTCTTAAACTCACAGCATCCCAACCAGTGCCTTTCCACCGACATCCTCATCCACCTGGCTGAACATGTCCTCACAATCAACAACTTCGCTTTCCAATTCTCCCACTTCCTCCATCGAAACTGGTAGCCATGCGCACCCGCATAGGACCTAACTCTGCCTGCCTGTTTGTCAGATACGCGGAACTGTCCATCTTTCGCAGTTACACAGTCACCATCCTCCACCTGATCCTCCTCTATATTGATGAATGTTTGGGGCCACTTTGGTGCGCCAACGAGGAGGTTGAATTGCTCACTAACTTTACCAACACCTTCCACTACGACCTCAAATGTATCTGCATCATCTTGGCAACTTCCCTCACTTTCCTGGACCTCTCCATCACCGACTCTGGCGACTGACTAATTACAGACATATACTACAAGCCCTCCGACTCCCACATGTATCTAGACGACATCTCCTCCAACCCTATCTCGTGTAAGAACGCCATTCTTTATTCCCAATTCCTCCTCCTCCAGCACATCTCTTCCCAGGATGACCAATTTCACCTCAGAAAGAGCCAATTGGTCTCCTTCTTCCACGATCACAAATTGCCTTCCCACGTGGTTGACAGCGCTCTCGAGTTCATCACCTCTATTTCACACACCACCACCCTTGAAGCCACCCCTCTCAACGCAACAAGGACAGAACCAACTGATTCTCACCTTACATCCCATCAAACACCGCATAAACGCATCATATTCTGCCACTGATGCCATCTCCACACAGACACGACGACCAGACATATATTACGCTGCCCAGCCCTGCCAACATTCCGTCAAGACCATTCCCTCCATGACCCCCTCTTCAGGTCCACACATGCCCCCACCCGCCCACAACCCTCTCCTGGCACCTTTCACTGCCACCAAAGGAAGGGCGAAACAAGCACCCACATCACTCCCCTCACCTCAGCCAAGGCCCGAAGGGATCATTCCACATCCATTAGAAATTCACCTGTACAGCTACCAATGTCATCTACTGAATCCGTTGCACCCAGTGTGGACTCCTCTACGTCAGGGAGACAGGAAAACTTCTTGCAGATCATTTCAGAGAACATCTCTGGGACACCCGCACCCACCAACTTCACTGCCCCATGGCTGAACACTTCAACTCCCCCTCCTACCCCAACAAAGACATACAGGTATTGGAACTCCTCCACTGCCAAACCGTTACCACACAACGCCTGGAGGATGGACGCCACACATTCCGACTTGGGACCATAACACCACACGGGATAAATGTGAATTTGAACAGTTACCTCCTTTCCCCTCCCCCAAACCCAAGCCTTCAACTCGGCACCGCCCTCTCGACCCATTCCATCACTGCTATTTCTGACTTATTTTCTTCTCCCTCGTATTCATCCATCTATTGCTTTCCAACTATTTCCCCTTAGCCCCACACCATTTCCATTTATCTCTTAGCCCCGACTCACAAGCCTTATTCCAGATGAATTGCTTAAGCCTGAAACCTGATATCTCCAGCTCCTCGGATGCTACCTGATCTGCTGTGCTTTTCCAGCATCACACTACCAACTCTGATCTCCAGCATCTGCAGTCCAAACTTTATCCTTGGAATTGTCAATGACCTTAGAGTGAAAATATCCCTCGCTTGCAGTGATCACAGTGTGACTGAGTTTTCCATTTATTTTGGGTGAGGGCAGGCTGGATCTGAGACGAGCGCTTACCATCTAAACAACGGGAATGGTATCAGATAGCGAAGTTCGGGCGGGCTGAAGTGAAGTGGAACATTCTATCAGAAGATGGAACAGTACAATTGCATCACATCATCCAGACTGTAAAAGACAGGCAGAAGGAAAAAATCAACATCAGTGCAGGCACAAGGACAGGTCAAGTGGAAAGGAGACAATACAACACACTGAAGTGCAGTGGAATTATTTCTGTGAAATGATTCGTTATATAATCTACACCTTTACATATGGACTGCCCTCACATTGGGAAAAGGAATTCCCTGCAGTACAATGGCGATATTGGCCTGCGACATCACAATGTTGAGAGACACTGACATGGTTTCTTCTGTAGCAGCATGGCCGAGTAAAAGCATGATCGTCCCATCAACCAGAATTCAATACTTCATAGCTCTCCCCTGTGCTGTACAACTTATTTGCTGCTCCTGTCGTCAGATCTCAATCACTTCACTGTGTATCTTCTGCTTCCTGCTTCATGGAAACACTTGAAACGTGAACAAATCCACTTTCCACTTTCACCAATCTTTCTCAACTCCCGAGTAGGCACAGGTACGAGCGACCGCTTGGACTTCTCGAGCGCTCTCACTCTGGTATGATCTGAATGATAAAGTGGAATGTGTCTGATCTGCAGAATGTTCCCACTGGGACGGTGCTGTTTATCCCATCCTCGGGGACTGAGCTGTCTCTATTGGCAGAGTATTCAGCCATTTCCCTCCACTTGCAGGCATTATGAGGGGATGTAAGTGCGGATATGCTCTGAAGCTTCCTCTCACGGGCACAGCCAGGTGCAAGAGCGCCGCTGGAACTTAGCGACATCGATTGCGAACTTCCTCCAAAAATCATTTATTTGTGAGAGAGAGAAAGGTGCTGAGCTGGTTGGAAAGAGAGAAATTGGCTGTGGACTCTCTTCCCTCAGTAGAATTCAAATAAGTGCATTTTTGTGTTGCCCATTTGATGTTCAGAATCAATCTTCGCAGAACAGTCCAGCAGAAAGGCTTTTGTTTCAGAGGCGTCGGTTTCTTTGCTGCAATCGGGCATCAGTTAACATCTGAGTCCCAACTGTCCCTGATGAAGCGACTCCGAATGAAACCCTCACTCACTGAGGACCATCCCCACAGCCAGGAGCTGCGGGGCTGCAGAAAGTCCAAAGCGGAAGGGAAGATTAAAAAGAGCCATTATTTCTCCCTCAGCCCCTCTGTCACAGCGACAGGGAGAGGGACGGCAGAGACGTGTGACGTCATTCACGTGCCAATAGAAGCCGTTCAGCTCATCGAGTCCACGGTAAATCTCTGTCACTTGCTTCTCTCTGAGATTATTCATCATGCTTGTTCTAATAATAGGGAACTGTATCTATCTCGAAATGCTGTCTCCAACAGACTGAACTACATGTCATTCACGGCTGTTCATTTCACCGGAGGACCCTGCTGTGTGACACAGCGTGGGGAATAACTGCAAGGCGGTAAAAACAATGACCGCAGATGCGGGAAACCAGATTCTGGATTAGTGGTGCTGGAAGAGCACAGCAGTTCAGGCAGCATCCGAGTAGCTTCGAAATCGAGGTTTCAGGCAGAATCCCTTCATCAGCAATTAACGCTGTGAGCCTGAAGTGTGGAGAGATACACTAGAGGAGGGTGGGTGTGGGGAGAAAGTTGCATGGAGTACAATGCATGATTGGGGGAGGGGATTAAGGTGAAAGGTCAGGGAGGAGAGGGTGGAGTGGATAGGTAGAAAAGGCGCTAGGCAGGTAGTACAATTCCGGACAAGTCATGCGGACAGTGCTGAGCTGGAAGTTTAGAACTAGGGTGAGGTGGGGGATGGGGAAATGAGGAAACTGTTGAAGTCCACATTGATGCCCTGGGGTTGAAGTGCTTCGAGGCGGAAGATGAGGCGTTTTTCCTCCAGGCGTCTGGTGATGAGGGAGCGGCGGTGAAGGAGACCCAGGACCTCCATGTCCTCGGCAGGCTGGGAGGGGGAGTTGAAATGTTGGGCCACAGGGCGGTGTAGTTGATTGGTGCGGGTGTCCCGGAGATGTTCCTTAAAGCGCTCTGCTCGGAGGCGCCCAGTCTCCACAATGTAGAGGAGACCGCATCAGGAGCAACGGATATAATAAATGATATTAGTGAATGTGCAAGTAAAACTTTAATGGATGTGGAAGGCTCCTTTAGGGCCTTGGAGAGAGGTGAGGAAGGAGGTGTGGGCACAGGTTTTCCAGTTCCTGCGGTGGCAGGGAAAGTGTCAGGATTGGAGGGTGGGCTGTAGGGGGGCGTGGACCTGACCAGGTAGTCACGGAGGGAACGGTCTTTGTGGAAGGCGGAAAGGGGAGGGTTAGGGTTAGGAATATATATCCCTGGTGGTGGGGTCTGTTTGCAGGTGGCAGAAATGACAGTGGATGATTTGGTTTATGCGAAGGTTTGTAGGGTGGAAGGTGAGCACCAGGGGCGTTCTGTCCTTGTTACGGTTGGAGGGGTGGAGTCTGAGGGCGGAGGTGCGGGATGTAGACGAGATACGTTGGAGGGCATCTTTAGCCACGTGGGAAGGGAAATTGCGTTCTCTAAAGAAGGAGGCCTTCTAGTGTGTTTTGTGGCGGAACTGGTCCCCCTGGGAACAGGTCCGGCGGAGGCGGAGGAATTGGGAATACGGGATGGCATTTTTGCAAGAGGTAGGGTGGGAAGAGGTGAAATGCAAGAGGTAGGGTGGGAAGAGGTGTGCAAGAGGTAGGGTGGGAAGAGGTGTGCATCGGGTCAAATCCCCATCACATATGTGACTGTTGTTCTCATTTGTATTTTTTTCTCTACGTGTGCTGAAGTAAGACAGTGAGGGAGCAATTACTGTTGTCAGACATACATGTAGGGGCGTATTAAATACTGAAGTTGTGAGATTTGAGCAGTGTTTATTAACATAGACCATTCACTGTTCGAATCTCTTGCTCAGGAATTTGACAGAGAGCGAATTTGAGCAAAGGTTGAGCCGGGGCGTTTACCCCATGACGTAACACGAGTTTCTGCAGTTGCTTTGTTGTTCACCTAATTTGTGTGTTTTGCATCATTGAGGATTTTGAAGTTGTCCCCTCTATAGAAAAGGCCCGTACTTTTGCAACATTGTACAAAAGATCCAGTACAATAACAGTCGATGCTGATTCAGTCGACTTATCCAGATATTGACCCCTGGAAACAGCACTGTGCACTCTCCTCGAATCTGGAAAACAACGTCCTCACATATAATGTTTTATTCTCGCTCTCATGGCGCTTTTCATTCCATTGGCTTCTGTTTTTTCATAGAATCCGATTCAATCGATCTTGTCACTGTGTCATTTCTTTCCATGTGGTCAGCTCTTGTGAACAGAATATCCCAGTGGGAGTGCCCTGGGCCCATAACCCAGAAGTCAGACCATACTCAGGGAACCGTATTCTGCTCTTGATCATTTCATGAACACCAGGGAGAAATATCTATGCTCTTCAAAATTTAATCACCTGTTTTAAGAAGCAAGATAAACAGTTCCTGCTTCCTGCTTTTGTTGCCAAACGGACCAAGATTGTAAATGCTGGAACAAGTCGAGACTGTCCGCTCTCCCACATCCAATTTATCCCCAGGTTGTGTTAAGATGATGGTCTGAATCGCTTCCTTCTCTTCCCCGTCACTCTAGGATGATGTGAGCTGTGTAATCTTTGATGTGAACTGGAGGCAACGTGGAAAAATGTATACACAGCAGCTGCGTGAGCGATGGGACTCGCTGCAGTAACATCCCATGCTGATTCAGACAGCAGAAGCCTCCCTGTGACTTCGAGAAGCACAGACACTGTTCCTGAATAATGGGGAGACATTCACTCTTTCCTCGCAGTTCTGCATGTTCTAGCTCTTTCAGGTGGCACTATTTGGACAATGGTTCCCTAAAGATGATTTCATGTGCATGCACGATCTCCCTTTTCTACACCTTTCCAGAATTCCCATACTTCCCACTTCCGCCAGATGCTTACCCCGCTCCACAAACTCTTGTTTGATAGGGAGCTGAAGACCACGTTCAAGCTGCTGTCCACCAACACTGCGTGACAAGGGAAAATGAGTTAGTCCAGTTCTCAATGAAGACCGCCCTGTTCCGGGAAAGCAGTTAGCACAGCCTCCTGGGAGAAGCGAGTCAGAATGGAAAGGAGCTGTTAATAAGACTCTGTGCTTCTTTCACTCTGAAACAGCAGAAATAGCCTTAGTTAACCAACAA
Organism: Chiloscyllium punctatum; assembly: GCF_047496795.1. Lineage (NCBI taxonomy): Eukaryota > Metazoa > Chordata > Chondrichthyes > Orectolobiformes > Hemiscylliidae > Chiloscyllium > Chiloscyllium punctatum. The sequence goes on from NW_027309823.1 coordinate 82,271, forward strand.
ACTCACCTGATTTCTGGTTACCATGTCTGGCGCCGTTCTGGATCGTTTATCTCGGGTGTGATATTGCCTCAGACAGGTGACATACATGCGAGAGCTCTCGGGTTCACATTGCGGATGAGCCTTGCAATTTTGCACACTACTCCATTTTTGACTGTGAAGATATGATTTCGATGAGATCGGTTTCAGATAAAGATTCCAAAGCTTGAAAACGTACACAAGCAAGTTCAAGAACTGCTTCTTCTCGGCCATTGCTGCTCTGAGAAATGGATTGTCTAACTTGAAAGAATGCTATCTTGCCAATGTGGATTTTGCTGAGCGCACGTCCGATATGGAGTAACCTGAATTCCTAAGTCTGGTCAAATTTTGCTTTCCTCAAGCAGTGATCTGCATGTCCTTGATTAATATGATCCGCCTTTACCAATCGCAAACAACGCTTTCCACTGTACTTAGGTACATGTGACAATCAATCAATCAAAACACAGTCATTTCCTCATTGCGTGGAGCTAGCAGAGCGAAGGTGGGCTGCATGGCATCAGTCTGCAGTGTGACACATTTTGTGATTCTGATTGCATTTGTAATTAAAACAGCAGAATTGGGGAAGTTACAGAGTGGTTATATTGACACAGCTGGGACACATCTGTGCCACAGTGTATCACACAATAACAGTGAAGATCTTTTGACGTCATCCTCGAAGGTACATGCTCCAAAAACCTGAAGACTGCGTGAAACTGCTGTGGTCAGCGATAACAGAACGGCCCAGAGGGATCGTGGTGAGCGCATAATCCAGAAATTAATGAATGAAAAGCATCCTCTGCTCAATGACAATTCCAGCTCTCAGTGTATGCACTGCAACTGCAAGAGTTTCACTATAACAGTGCTCCGTTCTTCACATTGCATATTGATGAGCCTTCTGCGTCAGTACACTCAATGGCATCTGAAATAGATGCACCTGCCACATTTATACATTTGAGGAAACACACGTTTGAAGGTATGGAAGATTTGTTTTGCTGTTCTCTGTCGGTCTGTTATGACCTGATTCGCAAAGTCATTTGCCTGAGCTGGGAATACACTGGCGAAGATGAGAAAAGTCAGTTGTAGCATGTACCATGCACATGACGCCTTGCAGTTATTCCCCAGGCTGTGTCACACAGCAGGGTCCTCCGGTGAAATGAACAGCCGTGAATGACATGTGGTTCAGTCTGTTGGAGACAGCATTTCGACACAGATACAGTTTCCTATTATTAGAACAAGCAGCACTGATGTTGAATAACCTCAGAGAGAAGAAAGCGATAGAGATTTACCGTGGACTCGATGGGGTGAACGGCTTCTGTCGGCACGTGAATGATGTCACACGTTTCTGCCGTCCCTCTCCCTGTCTCTGTGACAGAGTGGCTGAGGGAGAAATAATGGCTCGTTTTTAATGCTCCCTTCCTCTTTGGACTGCCTGCAGCCCCGCAGCTCCTGGCTGTGAGGATGGTTCTCAGTGAGTGAGGGTTTCATTCGGAGTCACTTCATCGAGGACAGTTGGGACTCAGATGTTAACTGATGCCCGATTGCAGCAAAGAAACCGACGCCTCTGAAACAAAAGCCTTTCTGCAGGATTGTTCCGCGAAGATTGATTCTGAACATCAAATGGGCAGCACAAAAATGCACTTATTTGAATTTTACTGAGGGAAGAGAGTTCACAGCGCATTTCTCTCTTTCCCACAAGCTCAGCACGATTCTCTCTCTCTCAAATAAATGATATTTGGAGGAAGTTCGCAATCAAAGTTGCTAAGTTCCAGCGGCGCTGTTGCACCTGGCTGTGCCCGTGAGAGGAAGCTTCAGAGCATATCCGCATTTACATCCCGTCATAATGCCTGCAACTGGAGGGAAATGGCTGAAGACTCTGCCAATAGAGACAGCTCAGTCCCCGGGGATGGGATAAACAGCACCATCCCGCGTGGGGACATTCTGCAGATTAGACACAGTGTACTTTATCATTCAGATCATACCAGAGTGAGAACGCTCGAGAAGGCCAATCGGTCACTCGTACCTGTGCCAACTCGGAAGTTGCAAAAGATTAGTGAAAGTGGACAGTGGATTTATTCACGTTTCAAGTGTTTCCATGAAGCAGGAAGCAGAAGAAGATACACAGTGAAGCGATTGAGATATGACTACAGAAGCAGCAAACAAGTTGTACAGTGCAGAGGAGAGCTTTGAAGTATTGAATTCTGGTTGATGGGACGATCATGCTTTTACTCGGCCACGCTGCTACAGAAGAAACTATGTCAGTGTCTCTCAACATTGTGATGTCAACAGGCAAATGTCGCCGTTATACTGCAGGGAATTCCTTTTTCCAATGTGATGGCAGTCCATATGTAAAGGTGTAGCTTATATATCGAATCCTTTCACATAAATAATTCCATTGCACCGTAGTGTGTTGTATTGTCTCCTTTCCACTTGACCTGTCCTTGTGCTTATACTGAAGTTGATTTTCTCCTTCTGCATGTCTTTTACAGTCTGGGTGATGTGATGCAGTTGTACTGACCCATCTTCTGACAGAATTTTCCACTTCACTTCAGCCCACCCTAACTTCGCTATCTGATACCAGTCCCGTTGTTTAGATGTTAATCGCTCGTCTCAGATGCAGCCTGCCCTCACCCAAAATAAATGGAAAACTCAGTCACACTGTGATCACTGCAATCGAGGGATATCTGCACTCTCCGGTCATTGATAATTCCAAGGATAAAGTTAGGGCTGCAGATGCTGGAGATCAGAGTTGGCAGTGTGATGTTGGAAAAGCACAGCAGATCAGGTAACATCCGAGCAGCAGGAGAATTCAGGTTTCAGGCTTAAGCCCTTCAGCAGGAATAAGGCTTGTGAGTCGGGACTGAGAAATAAATGGAAGTGGTGTGGGGTTAAGGGGAAATAGCTGGAAAGCAATAGATGGATGAATAGGAGGGAGAAGATAATAGGTTAGAAATGGCACTGTTGGAATGGGTTGAGAGGGCGGTGCCGAGTTGAAGGCTTGTGCTTTTGGGAGGGGAAATGAAGTAACTGTTCAAATTCACATTTATCCCGTGTGGTGTTAGAGTCCCAAGGCGGAATGTGTAGTGTTCCTCCTACAGGCGGTGTGTGGTAACGGTTGGCAGTGGAGGACATCCAGGACCTGTATGTCTTTGATGGGGTAGGAGGGGGAGTTGAAGTGTTCAGCCACGGGACGGTGAAGTTGGTGGGTGCAGGTGTCCCAGAGATGTTCTCTGAAATGATCTGCAAGAAGTTTTCCTGTCTCCCTGATGTAGAGGAGACCACACTGCGTGCAACGGATTCAGTAGATGACATTGGTAGCTGTGCAGGTGAATTTCTAATGGATGTGGAATGATCCCTTCGGGCCTTGGCTGAGGTGAGGGGAGTGATATGGGTGCTAGTTTCACCCTTCATTTGGTGGCAGTGAAAGGTGCCAGGAGAGGGTTGTGGGCTGGTGGGGGGATGTGTGGACCTGAAGAGGGGGTCATTGAGGGAATGGTCTTTACGGAATGTTGGAAGGGCTGGGTCGCGAAACATATCTCTGTTGGTGGTGTCTGTTTGGAGGTGGCATCAGCGACAGAATATGATGCGTTTATGCGGAGTTTGATGGGGTGTAAAGTGAGCACCAGGTGGTTCTGTCCTTGTTGCGTTGAGAGGGGTGGCTTCAAGGGTGGTGGTGTGTGAAATAGAGGTGATGAACTTGAGAGCGCTGTCAACCACGTGGGAAGGCAATTTGTGATCGTGGAAGAAGGAGACCAACTGGCTCTTTCTGAGGTGTAATTGGTCATCCTGGGAAGAGATGTGCTGGAGGTGGAGGAATTGGGAATAAAGAATGGTCTTCTTACACGAGATAGGGTTGGAGGAGATGTCGTCTAGATACATGTGGGAGTCGGTGGGCTTGTAGTATATGTCTGTAATTAGTCAGTCGCCAGAGTCGGTGATGGAGAGGTCCAGGAAGTTGAGGGAATTTGCGAAGCTGATCCGGATAAATTTGAGGTCGGAGTGGAAGGTGTTGGTAAAGTTGGTTAGCAATTCAACCTGCCCGTTGGAGCACCAAGTGGCAACAAGCATTCATCAATGTAGAGGAGGTACAGATGGAGGATGGTGCCTGTGTAACTGCGAAAGATGGACGGTTCCGCGTATCTGACAAACAGACAGGTATAGCTAGGTCCTATGCGGGTGCCCGTGGCTACCAGTTTCGATGGAAGAAGTGGGAGAATTGGAAAGAGAAGTTGTTGATTGTGAGGACCAGTTCAGCTAGGTGGATGAGGATGTCAGTGGAAAGGTAATGGTTGGGATGCTGTGAGATTAAGAAATGGAAGGCTTGCAGACTTCTGTCATGGCAGATGGATTTGTACAGGGACTGCATGTCCATGGTGAAGATGACGCATTGAGGGCCAGGGAAACGAAATTCTTGGAGGAGGTGAAATCCATTGGGGTGTCACGAATGTAAGTGGGCATTTCCTGAAATGGGGAAAGAGGATTGTGTCAACGTAGGAGTAAATGATTCGGATGGGAGAGGCTCAGGATGAGACAATAGGTCGACTGGGGCAGTCAGGTTTGTCAATCTTAGGAACGAGGTAGAATTGGGGAGTGCGCAGTTCACAGACAATGAGGTTGAAGTTTGTGGATGGGAGATGCCCAGAGGTGATGAGATTGTGAATGGTCTGCGAGATTATGGTTTGTTGAGGGGAGGAGAGTTTGTGATCGTGGTCTGTAGGAGGAGGTGCCTGCGAGTTGGCACCTGGCTTCAGCTTTGTTACTCTGCCCGACTCACAAGCCTAATTCCTGATGAATGGCTTATGCCTAAATCGTCCATTCTTCTGCTCCTCGGATGTTGCCTGACCTGCTGTGCTTTTCCAGTACAATATTCTCCACTCATTCATTATTACTGCCTCATTTCACAGTGCCAGGTCCACGCTGTCTGTTTGATACTAATGAGCACTGTTCTCATGGACTGCGACAAAATCTGCCAATCTGAAACAAAAACAGAAATTGCTGTAAAATCACAGGTATGCTGGTAGCATCTGTGCAGATGAATCACAGTTAACGTTTCACATACATTGGGTCTGTCTCTCCACAGATGCTGTCAGACGTCCTGAAATATTCCAGCAACATCTGTTTTTGTTTGATTTTCAACATCAGCAATTTTTTCATTTTTGTTTTCTTATTTTCTGCAAATATGATTTGGCTAAAGATTACGTTCGATGTTTTAAATATGACTGTGATGGAACGGCCAGATTCCACCAGCCGGCTACTTTTATTTGGTTCACGTGACCAATGCCCTTCCACTGGGTCACCGCGCCCTACAGCTGCACTGCATATAAATTGACAAAATTGTGGCATTCTCTCGGATTGCCAATCAGGAGGGAGATTGATTGAAATTATTGAAAACTTTAGATAAACCGATAAAACACGGGATATAAAACGGGAAACTGAAAGGGAAAGGGAGAACAGCGAATGATAGTTTTTTGACAAAACTGAAATATAATTGCTCAAGATTCAGAAAGTGCTTTCATCCAGAAACATACCATAATATGGAATGGAATGTTTGGGGCAACCAATGCAAGCAGATAGCAAAATCTTAGTTTTAAAGTCTTGCTGCAACTGTTTTGGTTTTCATGAACGCACACATGGGATTCAGTGCTGTTATGATCTCCTACAATGATAAAGGAAATCCTTGCCTTCGAGGATACGTGGGGAATGTTGACTGATTCATCCCAGTAATGGCAGGACTGTCCTCTGGAAGCGTATGGGTTAAATCTTTCAATGTTCCATGGAGTTTCGAATGAGTGGTGAAGGGAATGTCTCCATTCACAAATTAATCATTCAGTAGAATTCAATACAGGGACCCATGAAATGATGAACAAATTGAACAAGAACACGGACATACGACACACAATAGCTACGACCATTACTATGTGAAAACTGTTGATTTCAGATCCACAGTGACCTTTGGTGATGGCATTTACTGTCCAGAACCAGTCTGCACTGGAATGACTGGAGACACACTATGAAGTATTTGAACTTCAGTCGCCTTTAGAAATAGGTGGGACTGACTCAGGACACGGGGATTTGGAGATGTTGGCCTTTCAAACCTCTCAGGCATTCCGTGGAAGAATAAAGGAAGTCATAGAAACTTTTCGTCTCCATGGAGACGATGTTCATGAACTGGATAGATAGTAATTTACCTTATTGAAGTTTATAAATCGAGGCATCATATTTAAAAAGCAATGAGTTCATCGTGTAACTGTAAAATCTTTTTGTCATACTCAGTGGGAACACTGTGTGTAATCCTTGTCCTCATTCTCCACCAAAAACATGTAAAGAAGTTAGAAAGCGCACAGACGCTGTTTCCTGGATAGCAAGATATTAGAAAGCCAAGTGACGTTGTTTACTGAGACATAAAAATATCAGAAAGGATACAAAAGGGATGATAGAAAGAATTAAGTAGTTTATTCACGAGATTTGGAAATGCTGGATGCACAAACACGCAAGTTTAATGGAAACAAATGAGATTTTCACGTAACGCGAGGTTTGAATGAGTAAATCGGGGAAAGTCCCTCTTTTGAGTGAATCAATAACTTTCGTTAGAGCTTCAAAACCATTAGTGAATGATTAAGAAAAGTTTGGATGAGAGTTTCTTCCACTCAATAGAGTTATTTAAATCGTGAACGACTTTACAGAAATAAAACGTAGAAGCTGATTTCAGAGTGTTTTAAAAGATACACGAACAAACGTACAAGGAGAGAATTTACCATTGAGTGAAAGTCAGTATAGTTGCGTAACAATTTCGAATTTGTTGACTTCAGACACAAAGATATTTCATGAACATGTACAACTGAATAAGACTGAGTATAACAAGTTCATGGATTGGTAAGCTGTGGCGTATTATTCAAGGTGAAACTCTGTAAATGGAGCTGATGTCCTAAAATACTTGCAGACAGAAATTATATCCTAATGAGCAGGAATTGAATCATCACTTGGAGAGGCAACACCCACTTTAAAAATTTGACCACACTCACATGATGTTATGTATATATCGTACATTCTTAACTCCACCCAAGAAATCCACCAAGAAGACTCTGTCCTTTTGTATTGTTAACCCCGGTACTGCTCTGCAGCACGCCATTGAAGATAAAATATGCTCAGACCAAAATTCAATTCAATACAATATTCAAACGGTCCGATGTGATTTCTTTTTTTATGATTATTGCAACAACCTTTGTGAGTTTGTAACAAACTGTGAAACATGAAACCAGTTCAACATCAATTTTCCCGGAATTTAAAGCAGTGCTCATGGGAAACGTTATCCACCTGCTAAAAAAATCACCTTAGCCTCTCTCTCTCCACATATGTCTCTTCACGTTTTAGATACTTGCAGTATGTTTGTAGATCAAGGAGTCGTTAACCGGAAAAGGTTGTTTCTCTATCCACAAACACGGGTATTTTCCCATCAACTTGGCTTTGCTCAATATCACCTTCTGTCCGTATCCCGCAACACGATGACAAATTGAAGCTGCTTCATGTGAGGCTCAAACTTCAAACTTCGGCCAAGCACACCCCACTAAACTGAAACAGAGAAACCGTGCACTGGTCACCTTCAGCACAGGAGCAACACATTAATGCTTAACTCCACATTCCTGGTTTTACCTTAACATTTGGGAAACCGACTTTCTCTAATTCCATGGCTCGTAATGGGGATTATATGATCATCTTCACCAGTGATTCTGTCCCCGCGTGAGTAAAGTGGAGAGGTCCTCATTGTAAAGATGGGTAGATTGATGATATGTACAATGTCATCTTTTGCCTTCACTAACCCATGAGCTTTTTATTTTGTTTTGCATCTGTAGAAATCTTAAAATCTTCATCTTGAACAGACTCAATGACAGATCTCCATTGTGTCTCTGGCATCGAATTTCATAGTGTAAACTCCCTCTGAATCCTTCCACCGCAGTCCGCTGTTTGGGAAGTGTTCCAGTTGTGGGATATGCACATCCCCGTCTGTCACCTGTTGCTTCCAGTATGCACTCTGACACTGCCCTCATTTTCCTTCTGACACTTGCTCACTGTGTTGCTGTGATCATACAGTGACTTGGTGTCGCACAGTGCAGGAAAATGATACAGATCAAGGTTTTTGCATTGTTGCCTTCAATTGTCAGTTTAGCCTTATTTTGGATTTTGAAATTGTCTGTTCTGTACACAAGTGCGTGTCAAAAACATCTGAGCGGAAGTTAGGTGTTCCGAATAATGACATTGAGCACTATGCACTCTCCTCCAGTCTGGAAAACAATTCCTCACAGGCAATTTAATAGACAATTTACAGCAGGTGCAGGAGTAGGCCATTCTGCCCTTCGAGCCAGCACCACCATTCATTATGATCATGGCCTGAACATCCTCAATCTGTATCCTGTTCCTGCATTATCCCGATAACCCTTGATTCCACTATCCTTAAGAGCTCTATTCAACTCTTTATTGAAAGAACACCTCCTGCTGTCTGGGGTCTTCATTCCGTTGACTTCAAATATTCTCAGTATTCAACAGAACTTGTTACATATTCATTTCCTCATTTTTGTTCAGATCACTGTGTGCATTGTGTGACAGTGGGAGTGCACTTGCCCCACAACCCAGGGGTCAGACCAAAGTCTTGGAACCGTACTATGTTATTTATCATTTTACCAACACCAGGGAGAAATACCTGCTGCTCTGCAAAATTTACCCAATTCAATTATTCATAAGGTCATAGCTGCCCCAGAGTCTGTGACGAGGTGACCGAGAGGTTAAGGCGATGAATTGCTAATCCGTTGTTCTCTGCATGCGTGGGTTCGAATCCCGCTGTCGTCAATGTCATTTTTGTGGGGCAGTTTTCAGATGATCACAGCTGTCGGATTGAAACTGGAACGCTAAGAGTCAGTTTACATCCATTTCCGCTGTTACAAAATTTCAAAGAATGGCTTGAGCCTGTTGACTAAACTGTATTGAAATGTAGGTTGCATTGGGATAATGAAAGGGAGCGCGGTTTCCTTTTGCAAATCAAGTTGCTGTGAACGTTTTTTCGTATGAAAGACATCCAGGAAAATCAAATAACGAGAGCTGCGAAGTGAATGTTTATGCAAAGGGATTCTTAATGAATGTTTTGTCAGATGAAATCTGAAGGAGTTTGAGAAGAAGGAATTCATCCTGGTGAGAAGCGCACAGCGAGACAGCACAAAATGATGGCGATACTTCAGAGGGGCAGGGCGTGGGTGTAGGGGCACTGAGAACTGGCTGTAAATGCACAGTGGAGAATTGCCAATGTTGGTGCCGTGCATGGGCACAGAGAGACTTGCACATTGGTCTCGCCCTCGCCCCTTGCTCTCTCCATTGATGAATGCTGGACATAAGGCACAGATAAACACAAGATGTGGGAAGCAAGCTCCCTCTCGTTATACACACACTGGATGCATCACATTGAACTATGAACAACTGGAGGAATCAGCATGTTACCTTTAGGGAGTGAAACTAAACTGTGGACCAATGACCGCAGATTCATGCAACATAAACATGAAAAATAATTTAAAATGTAGGGTGAAGGTTTGCTTGCTCAGCTGTAGCTTTGATATCCAGACGTTTCATTACTTGGCTAGGTAACATCATCATCAGTGGCGACCTCCAAGTGAAGAGAATCTGTTGTCTCCTGCTTTCTATTTATAACTTTCTCCTCGATGGGGTTCCTGGGGTTTGTGGTGAAGTCATTTCCTGTTCGTTTTCTGAGGGGTTGATAGATGGCATCTCGATCTATGTGTTTGTTTATGGCGTTGTGGTTGGAGTGCCAGGCCTCTATGAATTCTTAGGCGTGTCTTTGATTAGCCTGTCCCAGGATAGATGTGTTGTCCCAGTAGAAATGGTGGTATTTTTAATCCGTGTGTAGGGCTACGAGGGAGAGAAGGTCGTGTCTTTTTTTGACTAGCTGGTGTTCGGATATCCTGGTGGCTAACTTTCTTCCTGTTGTCTTACGTAGTAGTTGTGACTGTCCTTGCATGGAATTTTGTAGATGACGTTGGTTTTGTCTGTGGATTGTTCTGGTTCTTTTAATTTTGTTAGTTTTTGTTTGAGAGTGTTGGTGGATTTGTGAGCTCCTCGGATTCTGAGGGGTCTTAGTAGTCTGGCTGTCATGTCTGAAACTTCTTTGATGTATGGTAAGGTGGTTATGGTTTCTGGCTGTGTTTGGTCTGCTTGTCGTGGTTTGTTCTTGAGGAATGTGTGGACTGTATTTTTTGAGTATCTGTTCTTCTCGAATACATTGTAAAGGTGGTTTTCCTCTGTTTTCCGAAGTTCGTCTGTGCTGCAGTGTCTGGTGGCTCGTTGGAATACTGTTCTGACGCAGCTTCGTTTGTGTGTGATGGGATGGTTGCTGGTGTAGTTAAGTATTTGGTCAGTGTTTGTCGGTTTTCTGTATGCACAGGTTTGTAGTTCTCCGTTGTCCCTTCTTTCTACTGTGTCATTCAGGAATGCGAGTTTGTTGTCGGTTTCTTCTTCCTTGTTGAACTTTATGCCTGTGAGAGTGTTGTTGATGATGTTAAATGTCTTTACTATCTTGTTTCGTTTTGTGATGACAAAGGTGTCATCTGCGTAGCGGACCCAGATTTTGGTTTGATTGTTTCTAGGGCTGTTTGTTCTAGTCTTTGCATTACCGCTTCTGCTCTGAATCCTGATAGCGGAGGTCCTATGGGTGGGCCATTGGGGGTTTGTTTGTAGACGATGTTGTTGAAAGTGTAGTGGGTGGTGAGGCACAGATCCACAAGCTTCATGATGTTTTCGTTGGTAATGTGATTGATGGTGGTTGGTGTGTGTGATGGTCTCTTCTAAAAGTGTGTTTCCTTTGCCATGTCGATGTTGATGAAGGTGAACAGTGCTATTATGTCGAATGAGACCATTGCTTCCCCTTCCTCGACTTTGGTGTTTTTGATGATTTTTAGGAATTCCTGGGTGGAGTGGATGGAGTGCTGTGAAACTTCTATGAGGTACTTCAGTCTTGCGTGTAGTTCTTTGTCCAGTCTGTAATTTGCTGCTCTGGGTAATGAGACTATGGGTCTGAGGGGGCTCCTGGTTTATGGATTTTTGGCAGTCCTGTTCGACTTGGCCAACACATTGATCCTGGGACAGTCTAAGCAAAGACATGCTAGAGAATTCCCAGAGGCCTGGCACTCCAACAACAATGCCATAAACAAACACATAGATCAAAAAGCCATCTATCAACCCCGCAGAAAACAAACCGGAAATGACATCACCACAAACCCCAGGAACCCCATCCAGGAGAAAGATATAAATAGAAAGCAAGAGACAACAGCTTCGCTTCACTTGGAGATCTCCACTGATGATGTTACCTAGCCAGGTAATGAAACGTCTGGATTTCAAACCTACAGCTCAGCGAGCAAACCTACACCCTAAACCTCAACCTGAGCTACAAACCTTCACAAACCTTGCGATTTAAAGTGTCTTTATACGAATATCATTAACAGACTTTTCGTTATAATACCCGTCTGGTTGAAAGAAGAAGACATCACATTTCAAGATAGATGACAACGTTACCAATTTTGTTTTGAAATTGAGATTTATTTGATCATTTTACACAGTGAACAAGTTCATTTTAAATAATGCAAACCACATTCTCTCACCAGGAATAAAAGTGTGATTTCAATATAAACATTGTCCTTGCTAACTCGCAGTTACTCAACGTGAAAAATAGGATGTAATGTTTATTAAGCATAGATCAATTAGCACCATTATCTTACTTTGGATTGACTGCAGTATGCACATGGTAAGTAAGGTTTAAGAAAGAATTAATTTTTGAAATAATGATTCGGTGGTGACTAAAAATAATATTAGGTTCTCATGATGCGGATATTCCACCAATGGGTCCAGTGGTGGAAATATACAGTGGGCAGTATTTCTATGATGGTATAGACGTATGTGCGCCGCCAGGGATGGGAGCTCCCACTTCATCTGGAACAGCGTCTTTTGACGTGGACTAGGGAGCATTGTGGCATCCGTCTGGGAGTTCCAACCACACCTGGAGCAGCTTCCATTGACATGGAGCAGCAGGGAGCATTGGCACATCCGAATGCAAGATCTAACCTCATTTGGAGCAGCTTCAGTTGGCCTGGAGCAGGGAGCTTTGGGAGATCATTCTGGGAGCTCCACTCTCACCTGGAGCAGCTTTTAATGACATGTAGCAGCAGGGAGCATTGGGACATCAGAGTGATAGATCCAACCTCAACTGGACCACTTCTATTGACATGGAGGACGGAACATTGGGACATCAGACTGGGAGCTCCAACCTCACAAGGATCAGCGTTTAATGACATTTAGCAGCTGGGCGCATTGGGACATCAGAGTGATAGGTCTAACCTGAAGTGCACCACTTCTACTGACATGGAGCAGGGGCATTGGGACATCAGACTGGGAGCTCCAACTTCAAGTAGAGCTGCTTCTAATGACATGGAGCAGCAAGGAGCATTGGAACGTCAGGTTGGGAGCTCGAACCTCACCTGGATCAGCTGGTATTTATATGGATAAGGAGGGAGCATTGGGACATTAGGCTGGGGGAAAGGATATTCAACTATTTTAATCTAAAGTAAAATACGTTTCAACACCTCAGATGTTAATTGATTTATGAAGAATCTTTCCCGGGAAAATAATTAATTCTTTAGATAGTAAAGACAAGTCCTGCAAATATTAAACTCAGGAAAACGCATTGGTACAGAGAGAAATGGGAGTGATGATTCATGTCGTTTTCTTTTCATTTCTGGCTGTCTCTGCACTGGATTACATCACCGGAAGGACGTTTTCACTCATTTCCAGCAAATGCCGTCAGGTCACTAACGTAATCTAAAGCTGAAAATTAATGGGAATATGCGATGTTATGATTAGGATGGAGTTTACTTCAAATTTTGGTGAAAACGTAGCAAAGTCAGTTGCAATTTCCAAGATCAGCAGTGACCTCATTGATTGGCTGATCAGATTGTGAATGGTCGTTTTTTTGAGGACAATTTGAAGTGAATCAATGATGGTGATTATCTTTGTTCTTTGTTCACCTTGTGACTGTTACCGCTATTGCTCATGTCCTTGTTAACCCCACAGCTCTGCAGCGTGTAAAACCTCAGCTGTGCATCTGGCCAGTGGCACAACCATTCGTATAGCTGGCTACGCATCAGGCGGTTGTAAGTTCAACTTTTACTTTGCGCAAGCGCATTATGGCAATTCATCACACATCCAACCTACTCATTTTTGTTATGCTGAGGTGGGTAATATTTGAAATTTTCATCTCCACGAACGAAAATTCTTTCACTGACTTCGATCAGTTAAACATTGCCAAGAGCTATCAGAGTAAAAATGAAACAGCACCAGATGGTATTGAACAGACATATTTGGAAGCACCAGTGTTCCATGCACTATTACTTCATCAGGTGTTTGTCACCTCTTGGAATCTAAAATGGCTTTGTGTGATTATTACATTTATCAACCCCAGTCCAACACCAACACCTCCAAGCCATGGGTACCGTCGTCACCACGAACGGTCGATTAAAGTCCAGATGATCTTCCAAAAGATCACGCATATTGACACACACACCAAGTTTCTGCAGAAAAACACTCATCTGATGAAGGAGCGGCTCTCCGAAAGCTAGTGCTTCCAAATAAACCTGCAGGCCTATGCCCTGATATTTTTAACTTTGTCTACTCAACTCAGACACTGGCACTTACATATCATAGACAACATCAGTCATGTCCCAGCGCTGTCAGAGAAGGCAATCCTGGAAGAGCCTAATACATTGCACTTGGGTACGTTCCGTTTTCAGAAACCAACGCACTCAATCGCTGCAGCTCCTGTGTATGAAAAGCACAGAAAAGAAATAGCTGAGACTCAGTTTTGACAACATTTTGAAACTCTTTGGGAAGTGGAATCAGAGGAGAATGAATGATTAACTTTCCGAATGTGCAGGGAGAGGGAAGGCACTTTTCCCTTCTTTGAAGAGCTGGGGTATTGTCTGATCTAAGGCATGAAACAGATTCCTGGTAGAGCTGCGCTCTCTGAATCTGGAACAAGAAGTCCTGATTTCCGGAACAGTAAGGAAACCCAGGCCACTCAGTTAAAGCCCTGAATACTAACCACTAGACCACCAGGGATGAGGGCAGGAGCCGTTGCACCGTTTCTTCATCACACAGTTTTTGTAATTATGTCACTGCAGAGATGTTTCCCCTCAAAAATGATTGAATTATGGAGTGTTTACAGCACAGAAATGGGTCCCTTCATTTCATTTCCCCGCACTTGGTATGAAACCTTGTGAACTCTGATGTTTCACTTGAATGCTAATTTCTCTGGAACGTTTTCATCTCGTAAAAAACAATAAATGGGATTAAAGTTTGAGATGGGAACTGAACCCCATTTTTACCCATAGACTGAAGCACGCAGACACAGTTCCCCAAGTGTGACACAGGCCTCGGGAGAAAAAAAAGCAGAAAGTAAGATTTCACCGACTTATCTGATGTTGTCCCATGTCAGAGTTCAACACCAGTGTCTGCTTACAGCAAAGAAAGGAAGCATTCAGCCCCTCCCGTCCCAGTGTTCCTTGCCCATTGTTTCCCCATTACTCTGTAGTTTATACTGCCTCACCTCGTTCTCACTGCTCACGCCCGCTATTTCCTGTCCTGCCGAACGGTTTGCCTCAGCTTCTCGGAATGAAAAACAGGAAAGGCCGATTTCAAGCACTTTTCTCGTTTACACGGACATTGTTCTCACCACTGAGCAAGCACATTGCCGGCTCAGAGAGAAGGTCTCATCCTTTAGAAACTGAAATACAAAGATGATTGGATAGCCTCAGTATTGTAAACCAACCAACAAGACCGGAATAGGGCTGAGGGGATCACGCACAGAAGGATGGGAGTATAGAATGGCGAATTTCATGGTGTCCAGGGTGGTGTTAACAGAAATATTCCCTGGTAGTATACTGATGAGGATTCAGTGATTTCACTGTCATGGCTTGTTAAAGGTTAATGTTTACAGTAATCAATATGAAATACTGCCTGATATTTCGAAGCAGAATGATGTGCAGCAGCCAGAATCGTTTCCCTGCATGAACTAATAAGAGAGCTCAAAAGAGCCAGGAGGAGGCATGAGAGCCAGGAGGAGACATTAGACTTTGTTGGCGGATAGGATCAGGGTTAACCCTAAGGCTTTCCATAGGCATTTCAGGAATAAAAGAATGACGAGAGTTAAATTAGTGCCAATCAAGAATAATAGTGGGAAGTTGTGCGTGGAGTCAGAGGAGACATGGGAAACACTAAATAAATATTTTTCGACATTGTTCACTATATAAAATGAAAATGTTGGCGAGGAAGATACAGAGATACTTGCATCTAGACTAGAAGAGATTGAGGTTCACAAGGAAGAGGTATTAGAAATACTGCAGAGTGTGAAAATAGAGAAGTCCTCTGGGCCGGATGGGATCTATCCTAGGATCCTCTGGGAAGCAAAGGAAGCGATTGCCGAGCCTGTGCCATTGATCTAGAAATCATCATTGTCTACAGGAATAGTGTCTGAGGACTGGAGGATAGCAAATGTGGTTCCCTTGTTCAAGAAGGGTAGTAGAGACAACCCTGGTAATTACAGACCAGTGAGTCTCACTTCAGTTGTTGATAAAGCGTTGGAAAAGGTTATAAGAGATAGGATTTATAATCATCTAGAAAAGAATAATCTGATCAGGGACGGTTTTGTAAAGGGTAGGTCGTGCCTAACGAATCTTATGAGTTTTTTGGCAAAGTGACCAAACAGGTAGATGAGAGTAAATCGGTCGATGCGGTGTATGTGCATTTCAGCAAGGTGTTCGATAAGGTTCCCACAGTCGACTATTATACAAAATGCGGAGGAATGGGATTGTGGGAGACATAGCAGTTTGAATCAGTAATTGTCTCGCTGAAAGAAAACAGAGTGTTGTAATTGATGCAACATGTTCATCCCGGTGTCCAGTTACTAGCGGCTTTCCGCAAGGGTCGATGTTGGGTCCACTGCTGTTCGTCATTTTTATAAATGACCTGGATAAGAGCTTAGACGGGTGGGTTAGTAAATTTGCGGACAACACTACGGTCGGTGGAGTTGTGGATAGTGACGAAGGTTGGAGTAGGTTGTAGAGAGACATTGATCGGATGCAGAGCTGGGCTGAGAGGTGGCAAATGGAGTTTAATGTGGACAAGTGTGAGGTGATACACTTTGGACGGAGTAATCGGAGTGCAAATTACTGGGCTAATGGTAAGATTCTTGGGAGTGCAGATGAACAGAGAGATCTCGGTGTCCAGGTACACAGATCCCTGAAAGGTGCCACCCAATTTGGCAGGGTTGTTCAGAAGGAAAACAGTGTTTTGGTCTTTATTAATAGAGGGATTGATTTCTGGTATCAGAAGGTTATGTTGCAGCTGTACAAAGATCTGGTACGACCACATTTGAAATATTGTGAACAGTTCTGGTCACCGCATTATAAGAAGGATGTTGACGCTTTGGAAAGGGTGCAGTGGAGATTTTCTTGCATGTTGCCTGGTAAGGAACTAATGTATTATGAGGAAAGACTTGAGGGCCTTAAGGCTGTCCTCGTTGGAGAGAAGACTGAGAGGTGACTTAATAGAGATATACAAGATAATCAGAGGTTTAGATAGGGTGGACAGGGCGAGTCTTTTTCCAAGCTTGGGGACAGCAAACACGAGGGTCACAACATTAAAGTGAGGGGAGACAGGTATAAGACAGATGTCAGAGGTAGTTTCTTTACTCAGAGAGTAGTTAGGGCATGGAATGCTTTGCCTGTAACGGTGGAAGATTCGCCAAGATTAGGTGCATTTAAGTCGTCATTGGAGAGGCATATGGACGTACATGGAATAGTGTAGATGGGATGGGCTTCAGATTAGTATGACAGCGTGGCGAAACATCGAGGGCCGAAGGGCCTGTACTGCACTGTAATGTTCTATGTTCTATATGCTACAGTTCCACATCAGCAATGTCATCGGCAATTGCCTGACTTTCAATCAGTTTAAAACAAGAATGGAGGGGGCATCAGGAAAACGGAAGGGGAATAGTGGTTTGTGAGAGTTAACTACATACCTCGTGGAGCCAGGTTCAGTGTAGATACTGAATATCGGTTTTCCTGTTTACCTTGGCATACTGATCACTACAGATCAATGACCCAATATTGTCTGCCCTTTGTGTGCTGTTCTTTGTACATTTCACCTCGGTTCAGTGCTCCGGGGGACCAGGCTTTTTTAAATTTGGCCCATTTTACTCAGGTCGGTTTTGCAGCTTCATATTTAGGCCAACAATTTTAGGAACAGATAGACACCATTCAGACCATCAAGTCTACTCTTCATTTGAATGGTTTCATGTCTGATCTGATAACCTTGAACGGCACATTCTTGCCTTTTGCCATAACGCTTGATGTCTTTGCTGTTTGAAGATCTGCCGATCTCAGCCTCATTACACCTAATGACACTTCCTCAACAGCCCTCTGCTACAAGACAGTCCACTGATACAGAACTGTCGGAGAGAATAAATGCTGCATCATTTCTATTTTACTTGTGAGATCCGCATTCTAATACGAAGTTAAAAATCGCACAACACCAGGTCATAGTCCAACAGGTTTAATGGAAGCAATAGCGTTTGGAGAGCTGCTCCTTCATCAGGTGGCTGTGGAGTACACAGTGGTAAGGTACAGAATTTATAGCGAAAGGTTACAGTGTAATGTCACTGAAATTATACATTGGAAAAATACCTTGATTGCTTGTTCAGTCTTCCATCTGTTAGAATGACCATGTTAGGTTCATTTCTTTGTTATGTAAATCGAAAAACTTTCTTTGAACAGTTACATTCTCAGGTGGACTTTACCAATTAGTGTCAGTACAGATAATATGTTGAAGGTGTTAGTCCCTGTGTGCTGAATCCATGCCATAATGTTTAGACTGACGCTAATCTAAAATACACGACACACTGCAGGCAAGAATGCCTTAAGACATGGTACATTGGTGAAGCCGAGCAGAGGCGACAACAACGGAATGGGCGCTGCACATCAATCAACAGACAGGTGTGCCCCTTCCCAGTTGGAGAGCACTTCAGTGATCCAGGACATTCGACCTCGGATCTTCGGGTGACAATCCTCCAAGGCAGTCTTCGGAACAGGCAGCAGCTAAAAGTGCCCCCACAGAGACTGATAACTAAATTCGGTACCCATGGTTATTGGGTTCATGTCACAGTACAGATGATCCCATTGCCCTATCCACAAACAGAGAACGTCCTACACACGCACACACACACACACACACACACTCACACACACACACACACACACACACACACACACACACACATATACTTTTGTGGGGTGAATTTGTACTTGCAGAGTTACATTGTACTTTGCTCAAAAACTGCATGAATCCATGTAAGTCTCTGGTAACTCATTTTAATAAATTGGAATCAGTCCAAACATTATGGAACAGACAGCAGCACAGGGGGCAGACATCAGCTGTTAAACTTCACATGAGAATTAAACTTTAAAATAAAAAAGTTTTGCACTTTACATATGAAAGAAGTGAAGCTAACATGGTCATTCTAACAGATCGGAGACTTAGCAAACAATCAAGGTATTTTTCAATGTACAATTTCAGTTACATCACACTGTAAACATATGCTATAAATTCTGTGACTTACAACTATGTACTCCACAATCACCTGATAAATGAGCAGTGGTCCGAAAGCTAGTACTTCCAATTAAACCTGTTGGACTATAACCTGGGGTTGTGTGATTTCCAAATTTGCATATCCCAGTCCAAAACCGGCATCTCCAAGTCATTCGATACGAGGTGCTCTGGTCACAGAACCAAACTTTCTACATCCAACTTATTAAATCCTGGAAAATACCTCTATGTTTCAATAAGGATCATTTTGTAGTACTGAGTCTCAGCAGGCAAAGTCAACTGATTTCAGCATTTCTTCCCATTTGATTTCATCTCCGATATGAAATTCTCACTGACTCTGACAGAACTGCTACCTTTGCTGTTTTGTAATGTCAGGAACTCATGTTCAATTTAAGGTTTCCATAAGGAACAACAACATTTTTTTCACTGACTGGAAATCAACTTTGGGAAATAGCAGTGAGACAGCTGCATTTCAGCACGTTCGCACCAAGGATGACATATGCAATGCTTGGAACTTTTCTTGATGACTTTGTTTTTGCCTATTTTGTTCAGTTGAAAAATGACAGTTTTTGAGTTTTTAAAAGCATGGCCAATGGTCCTTCAGCCAATTGCATCATCATCAGTTATCAAACATCTGGCTTGGAAACACAGTTTCCAGACGTGACTCATCGCCTAGTGTGTTCTTACATTTCAAGTCTTAGTTAAATTGTTAATCAATTTCTTAAGGGCTTGATTGGAACAAAAAACATCTCTGTGAACTAACATTTCTGAAAGACAAACTCTTTCTTGGAGCAATTTGTCAGTTTTCCTCATGATGCTGCGGACAATGTTTCTGCGCTGACATCTGAATTGCTTTACCCTGTTTCTTCCTCAGCTTCCTGGTAATGTTAAAGTTCGATGAATAAAATCTGGAATGAAAGCTTGATCTCAGGAACAGTGGACATGTCTTTAATTTCCTGCAATCCCATTCATGCATGTCGCTTTTACAGGGGATGCTACCATCTTTACCCAATCCTGCCTACTTGTGTCTCCAGCACCTGAACAAAATAGCTGACCCTTCATCCAAGAATGACGACCGTATGGGAAAGCAGGCCATTCGGCCCTTCCAGTCGACACCATCCCTCTGAAGCACATCCTATCAGACCTACACTCCATACCTATTCCCTTCCCCTTCATTTCCCATGGCTGATCCCAGTAACCTGCACACCTTCAGACTGTGGGAGGAAACTCACACAAGCAAAGAGAGACTGTGCAAACTGCACACAGTCACACGAGACTGGGATCGAATCCATGTCTTCTGTGCAGCGAGGTAGCAGCGAATCAGGAAGAACAACAAATGCTGTCCTGACCAGCAACATCCACACCCTGTGGGTATATCAGGAAGAATAAAAACATATTCACAACATGGACAACGGAACTTGCGTCTGCATGGACATGATTTGAACCAATCGTTCATCCTGGGTAGATACAAGGACACCGATATCACAGAGAAACCAGGGCAATGCGGGATTCAATTACATGCTGAAGTGGAAACCCATCTACTCAGTCAAACTGGGGACAGACTATTCAACAATCCCGTGTGTGGGAAGGGCTCAATGAGCAGAATACTCCAGAGTAACCAGCAAGATTACATATACTTGAAGGAGATCAATTCAACTGTCAATGCTGCTGTTAATCCCAACCAGCTGTCAGTTTCATAGCGTCAAAGTCATGGACTCAAACAGCATGAAAACAGGCCTTTCACTCCTACCAGCTCATACTGAACATAATGACAAACTAAACGAGTCGCATCTAACGGCTCTTGTAACTGCTGAGGGTTAATAATGCCCTTGTGATATTATTACTGCATTGTTAATATGAATGTCCAGATATAATTCTGTGGACACGGGTTCAAACGCTGGCATGGCAGATGCTGGAATTTTATTTAAATAAATCCCTAGAGTCTAATGTTGATGCTGAATCAGTCCATCTGATTCATTAATGCCTGATAGGGAAGGAAACTGTCATACCTATCTGGTCTGGCTGGTATGTGACTCCAGATCCATAATATCGTGGTTGATTCTGATCTTCGCTCTGGGCAATAAATTATGTACCAGGCATGAATGAATAGCTTTTGTTAATTCCACTGATACTTTCCTATTCATTTATCGATCCAAATATCCTGTAAATATTGTAAATGTACTTTCATTCATCACTGCCTCAGGAAGTGAATTGCACACATAAACCATCCTCTGTTAAAAAAAGCCTCTCATGTCTTATTTTAAATCCATCTTTTCACTTTAAACACTTGAGGTGCCCCTCCTTGGAGAAAAGACAGTTACAGTTAACTCCAGCCGAACTCTCAATAATTTATAAATTTCTATCAGGTCGCCTTTCAAACTCCAGTGCTCGAGTGAAAATATTCTCAGCCGATCCTGCTTTTCGTTATAAGACAAACCTTCCCCACTAGCCATACGCTGGTATACCTGTTCGAAACCTACTCAAGCTGAATAATTTCCTTGCTATTACTGGGCGGCAAGAACTGGACACAGTATTCCAGAAGACGCATCACCCAATGTCCTATTCAACTTCAACAGAACGTACCAACTCCTACGCTCAAAGGACTGAACAATGAAAGCAAGATGACTTTTTTTTTAACCATTCTGTCGATATATGAAGCAAACTAGAATGAATTATGTCCTTGCATTCCTGGCCTCCGTGTTCCACAACACGATGCAACGCCCGATCATTAATTGTATAAGCATACTAATATTTGATGTAGCAAAATGCAATAACTTCCATTTATCCAGATTGAAATTCATGTGACATTTTTCAGCCCAAAGACGCAATGGATTAAGATCCTTCTGGAATCTTAGATCACCTTCTTTACAGTCTCCAATTCTGCTGTCCTCTGCAAGCTTAAGAACCATGACTTCTATGAGTTCTATTGTATACTCATATAGGTCAACGATTTTTAATTATTTGTCGTGGCCATCATTTAGCTGTTTGCAAATCAGGTAACAATTAGGCATGACCTTAACCATGAGGAAGAGAGCCATAGACTGCAGGGAGATTGGAAACAATTGGCAAGAAAATGTGCTGAAAGGATTTCAATCCAGTGAAGTGGGTGATAATGAATTTGAGGACGCACAATGAGAAAAGTGTGAATACCGAGTGGTTTAAAGTAATAAAAGAGAAATTGGAGTAGACATTCACGAATGTTTGAAGATGATTGGACAAGGGATCAAGTGGTCTCGAGAGGTTGGAGATACTTTCTGTTCTTGACAGCAGGTGGGAATATAAGAGCAGGGAAATGATGCTGGAACTTCAGCAACGGCCTATTCAAGATCAATAGACAGGGGAATCAGATGGACGGAAGTGCGTACTGCAGGTGCTGGAAATCAGAATCAAGATTAGAGTGGTGCTGAAGAAGCACAGCAGGTCAGGCAGCATCCGAGTTGCAGAAAAAAATAACGTTTCGGGCAAATGCCCTTCATCAGGAAAAAAGGTGGGATCCTCGTGGGTGGAGAGATAAACGGGAGGACTGGGTCTGAGAAGAATTTAGCTGAGAGTGCAAGAGGTGGATAGAGATGGGGTGAAAGGTGATAGGTCGGAGAATAGGGTGGTGCGGATAGGTGGAAAGGAAGATAGACAATGGGACAGGTCAGTAGGATGGTGCCAAGATAGAAATTTGGAACTCGGATAAGGCGGCCGTGGGGAGATGAGGAAACTGGTGAAGACCACGTTGATGCCCTGGGGTTGAGGGTCCCGAGGTGAAATGTCTGGCGTCTGGTGGTGAGGGAATGGCGGTGTAGGAGACCCAGGAACTGCATGTCCTTGGGAGAGTCGGAGGGGGAGGGTGTGCTAATTGATGTTTTTGGTCATGGGGCGTTGGAGTTGAATGTTGTGGGTGCCCTGGAAATGTTCTCTGAAGCGCTCTCCGAGAATGTGTCTGTTGGCCCCAATGTAGAGGAGACCGCATCGCGAGCAACTGATGCAATAAATGACATGTGTGGAAGTGCACATGCACATGTGATGGATGTGGAAGGCTCATTGGAGCCTTGGAAGAATGTGAGAGGGAAGATGTGGGTGCAGGTTTTGCATTTCCTGTAGTGGCAGGGGAAGGTGCCGCGAGGGGAGGTTGGGTCATTGGAGGGCGTGGAATTGACGAGGTAGTCGTGAAGGAAACAGTCTTTGTGAAAAGTGGATAGGGGTGGGGAGGGAAATATAAATTTCCCTGTCACTGTTGGAATTGCAAAACCTGCACCCACAGCTACCTCCTCACCTCTGTCCAAGGCTCTAATGGAGGCTTCCACATCCATCAAAGTTTCTCCTGCACTTCCACACATGTAATTTCTTGTACACGTTCCTCCCGATGTGGTCTCCTCTAAGTTGGAGAGAGGAGATGTGTTCTCACACAACACTTCAGAGGATATCTCCAGGATACCTACAAGAATCGACCCCAGTGCCCCATGGCCAAACATTTCAACTCCCCCTCCCACTCTCCCGAGGACATGCAGGTCCTGGGCCTCCTGTATCGCCACTGCCTCACGACCCGATGCCTGGAGGAAGAAAGCCTCATCATCCGACTCAGGACCCTTCAACCATTTGGTATCAATTTGGACTTCACCCGTTGCCCCATTTCCCCTCTCCTACCTTACCCCAGTTCCCACCTTCCAGCTCAACACCATCCGCCTGACTTGTCCAACGTGTGTATCTTCATTCCCACCTATCCACTCCACCTACTTCTCTGACGCATCATGTTTACCCCCCGCCTGCATCCACTTACAGCAATCTCAGCTCCCTTCTCCCCAGCCCCACCCCATTACCATTTATCTCTCCATCCCATGTGCTCCCAGTCTCATTCCTGATGAATGGCTTTTGCCTGAAACGTCCATTTTTCCTGCTCCTCAGATGCTGCCGGACCTGCTGTGCTTCTCCAACACCACTCTAATCTGAAGGGGAGTCTGTTGATTGAGAGGGTTTTCGGATATTTTCTATTGTTGAACACAGGCTGTGGATGATAGCAGAACTTTTACAACCACCAGTTTAGGGAACAGCTAAAGTACTGAGCACAAGTCTGGTCATGGCATAAATCAACATTATTCCTAAAATTGTCAGATAAAAGATGGAAGGCTGAAGTATGCACCTTTGCCCATCAAGACCGTTTCACCAATGAGTTTCTCACTGATTCCTTTCCAAGTCAGGGTGCAATGGGCCTTGGAGGGTAACTTGAAAATGGTGGCGTTTCGTTGCATCTTCCAACCTTGTCCTTATAGTCAGTACAGCTGTTGAGCCTTGAAGGTTGTCAAAAATGCACGAATGACTTACTCCAGTGCATCTTATAGTTGGTGCACTCTGCTGCAATTGTGCCTTAGCGGTGAAGGGAATGAATATTGCAGGTGTTGAAGAGGGTACACTCAAGTGACTGCATTGTCGTGGACGGTGTCCAGTTCCTGAAGTGTTATTGAAGTTACACCCATTCAGGCAAATGGAGAGAGTTATATTCCACGTCTCATTTGTGCCTTGCAAACGATGTAGGATTCACAGAACAATGAGTTGAGATTATAATCAAAAAAATGTCTCAAGAACATGTTATTGTTGTCAAAGCGTTTATGTAGCCAGTTTCTGTAAGATTTTCCCCCCGAAATAATAGCTCTGTGGACGATTACACGGGGTTATTTGTTTACAGTAAAGTTATTGAATGTCAATGAGATATGATTAGTTTCTCATTTGTCAGAATGATCATTACTCTATTTCGTCCTTGTGTGGACCAATCTGATTCCAGTCGCTGTCTGATTTCAAGATCCAATTCCCGTCTGTGCTCGAAATTTCAACCGTTTCTTCACATACATGTCTCCACCTGCCTTCGTAATATGTTAGGATTCTACAGGGGACAGCAGAGATAATGAACATGTTGTCAACACTGGAGAAAATGGAGCTTCATGGAATGATTGGTTAGGCTGGGATAATTCTCCTTGAAACAAAGGAGAGGGAGGGGAGCTCTATCATCACATAATAACATTTATAAACGTTCAATATTCATGGGATCTTGACAGGGTCGTTACGGGCAGGTGGTCCACCCTCTAGTATGAGGAGAGCACCAGAGGACATGAACTCAGAATTAGATATTGCCTATTTAATTCAGAAATGAGGAGTAATTTCTTTGCTCAGGGGCCAGTGAATCGGTGGAACTCCTTGCCGAAATTGTTGTTGAGGCTGCGTTGTTGCGTATTTTTAAACTGTGCCAGACAGATATTTAACCAGAAAGATGATGAAGCTTTGTCGTGGCAATGCTGGAGAATGGAGTTGAGGATTATTAGATCAGCCATGAGTTCGTTGAATGGTGGAGCAGACTCAATGGGCTGAATGGCCGACTTCCATTCCTACATCATTTGGTCTAACGCCCTATTTGATTGATACCTTTAGAATTCTGAGGGGATGGAATGATGTAATAGAAAAGGTTTCTCAAACTGATCAGACAGATCAGGAACTAAGCTCATAATTTCATGACCAGGAAATATGCTGTGACCTGGATACAACAAATGGCACAGGGCACGCCGAGGATGGGTATGTGCAGATAATACACAATAGACAATAGACAATAGATGCAGGAGTAGGCCATTCAGCCCTTCGAGCCTGCACCGCCATTCAATATGATCATGGCTGATCATTCCCAATCAGTATCCTGTTCCAGCCTTATCTCCATAACCCTTGACACCACTATCTTTAAGAGCTCTATCCAATTCTTTCTTGAATGAATCCAGAGACTGGGCCTCCACTGCCCTCTGGGGCAGAGCATTCCACACAGCCACCACTCTCTGGGTGAAGTAGTTTCTCTTCATCTCTGTCCGAAATGGTATACCCCTTATTTTTAAGTTGTGTCCTCTGGTTCGGCACTCCCCCATCAGCGGATGTTGTGATTGCTCAAGAAAATTGTTGCCAACTTGGTGATCACGCTGGATGATTGATCGCGGTATGATTCACACAGCAAAAGGTTGTGAAATAATGAAAAATTCGTTTCATTGGAAAAGATTTCTGCGGTTCCAATTCAATTGACTGTTTAAAATACTGATCAGAACTTTGTGTGGAGTGTTACATTAAAATTCACAATCCCACTAGATAAACTATTGCACCTGATCTCTCCTTATTTGTACCCCTTTCATTCGATGTAAATTCATAGAACGTCAAGATGGAATGAAAGGAGAAAAGAAACGTTTGCACTCGTTTTCATTATCCCAATGTAACTTACAACAGAATCAAATTGCTTTATTTCGACTTTGATGAGGTATCGATTTATCACAAATCTCCGGTGCAATGAAGGGCAAGAGAAAGATTCTCCACGTTAAATGTTGCATTCAATTTTGCTCCGAATTTATTTCAGCTTAAAGAAAATACTGATGAGAAAATCAGAAGGTTGAACTACAAAACAAGATGGCAGTTTTGATGCTCAGTTACTTTGGCAGATTTCAATGGGTATCAAATGAACCCAACATCATGGCGATCGTCCTCCCATCTTTAAGGCATGGGATTAAAGCAGGAAATCGATCTCCAAGCGACGGGTCACTTCCTATTCATTATGGAATAGCTGTCATCGACAATAGACAAAATCTGCTCAGTTTCATTTATAATGCTTTATGTGGAATATTAATAGAAATCTTTCAAAACTATGAAGTTTTTTTTGCTGAATCTTACTCAGCTGCAGACAATTCCGATATTCCTTTGCACCTGAAGTCGTCCAAATTAGATATTGTTTCCTCGCACCTTCTAGCCCCTACACCCTCCTTTACACTTTTACCTGGCCACAGGCTATCTCTCACCTGGTGAAAATCACTGCTTCTGTGTCTCTAAATGTGCCTTTCCAAATATTTTGGAAACGGATTGTCTGAGTGACAGAAATTCTACTCCCATTATGTCTTTGCCCTACATCGATGGTTTTGAAATCTTGACTTTCAGAAATTTATGAACTTGAAAGAGTGAATATACTCTGGAAAACTTCCATTCGGTTTTACTTGGTTTAGTTTCAAATTTTCCAAAACACAAATAAATAAAATTCCATCCCCACTAAATACCGTCTGCATCGTCTCCAATGTCTTAGCAGCCGAGTAAATGATAGCAGTGTCCTCTCTGATAGAATCACAGGTTCCCCCTACAATGCAGAAAGTACAGTTCAGCCAATCGAGTCTATAGTGAGACTCTGAACAGCATCTCAACCAGACCTAGCTCCTGTCTCTATCCGCGCAGCCCTCTGGCTTGTGATTTCAAATAAACCTGCTGGAATAAAACCTGGCATCGTGTGACTGCTGACCTTATCACCGCGTTACCCATGGCTAATTCACTTAACTTACTGAATTCACTCCCTGGACACATCAGCGCAATATAACATGGCAGATCCACCTAATCTATAGACTTAAGAGCAGTGTGAACCACTGAGCAAATGTACCATCACATTGACCACGATCTGTATCATGTGTAACGGCTTTACACACTGGGAACTCCGCCTAGTGAAAGCAAGCTGCGCCCACCAACCCGAATTCAATGCATCCAAACGCGGTTCTACGCTGTACAACCTCAGTAGTTCTGCTGGAAATGTCTCTGCGCTCAGATCTGAATAGGTTTATTCTGTTTTCTTCCTCAGATTCCTGCTTTAAATAAACATATCAGTCAGGAACAACTCTATATAATGGTTTTCATTGCAACACAAACACAATGTGCAGTTTGCTGAAGTTACGTGTTTGCACTTTCACTGACACTCCGTCTCGCCAGGAGCTGCAGCCCTTCCCCAGCTGATTCAGACACCACTGTGCTTCCTGTGACATGTCCCATCGAGAATGGAAGGCCAGGTATGAATAACCTCCACTGGGGAACAGAACGACAGCTTTAAAACTTGACGATGCCCCCAGGGGAGAAATGAGTCATGTGACGGGTGGGGACACGAACCAGGATACTGTGGAGGACAACAACATCGAAGGAGGCCCTTCAGCCTGTTGTGGCCTCACTTGTCAAACACAACTGCTTAACGACCTGAATCACGTTTTCCATCGTTTAGCCCATAATCTTACATGTTTTGGCATCGCAAATTAACATCTCAATTTTTTTAAGGTTAGAATGATTTCCGCCTCTTTGACCCTTTCCGCAAATCTACTCAAACCTTTCTGCCTTTTCCCGAAATCTCTTGGCCGCAGTGTTCGATCCCTCCATCAATAACAAAAGCTTCTTTCAGTCTATCCTATCCATATCCCTCAGTATTTAGTACATCTCAGTCATGTCTTCTCCAATCTCCTCTGCTCGGCGACAAACAACCCCAGTCTGTCCAATCTCTCCTCACAACTGAAACTCTTCAGCCCAGACAATATCCCTACTGCAACGTTCCCAGTGCGATCACATCCATGCAGGACTCTGAATTGCAGAACTGCACACAGTCATCTAGCTAGCTCCGAATGAACTTTTTTTTTCTATTCTGTTACAGTATGAGGGCGTCGCTGGCTCAGCAGTATTGATTGGTATCCCGAATTGCACAACGGGCAGTTGAGACTCAACCATATTGTCGTGAGTCTGGAGTCACATGGAGGCCCGAGCAGGTAAGAATGACAGTTTCATTCCTTAAATGACGTCAGATGGTTTTGTTTTTTTTTCAACAATTGAACATGGATATATAGGAGTTATAAGATTCGTAATTCCAGATATTTATTGAATCCCAATTCTACCACCGAGCATGATCGGAGTCAAACCCAGGTCCCTGGTGTCTGAATTAACAGTTCAGTGTTCAGTGGTAATAGCGCTTGGCCATTACAGAAAAGCAGTGAAACTGATCTTATCCAATGAAGTCACTTTTCCCCGATACTGTCCCGTGCCATTTTTCTGACCTTGACCTCCCAAATAATATCTGGTCCATATCAGTAAAAGCTGCTCCATGAGTATTGATCTCACAACAGTGGTAACCATTTGGATCAAATGGTCTGCAGATCCCGATGGTAGGGTTGGGGCACGTTCACCCAGCAACAGTGACCCCAGCCACACAGACTAATCGGTATCAATCTGAGAGTCAGTGTTAGATTCTGCAATACCTTAGTGAAATAGGAAATGACTCTGAAAACACATGAGGAAAGAGCAGCGCTCCAAAAGCTAGTGCTTCAATTAAACCTGTAAGATCATAACCTGGTGTTGGGTAATTTTTAACTTTGTACTCCATAGTCCAACACCAGCATCTCCAAATTAATGAAATGCGGGTATGGGATGGAAAGTTCGGTTAGTGATCGTAGGAGGGAAAAAATCTCTGAGAACGGGTGGATTTGAATTCTGACATATGAAACACAGAGATGTGAGCGAGCAGAGCTTGAAGGAAAAAAAAACTCACATGGAGAAAATCAAAACAACTGATTCATGTGGGCCTCACAGAAGACTGGGAGACATAGATGAATTATTGCTGTGACTCGGATTCGAACCGAGGCTGCTGCGGCCACAACGCAGAGCACTAACCACTATCCGATCATGGCAACCCACAGACAAACATCCTAAGCGCGTGCAATAAGTACAGTGTCATAAGAAATGTTAGACAGCGACCAAATGCACAATATCAGTGCTTAGCGAACAGTTGCAGATATGTGGGAACTCAGAATGAACTGGCAGTTTAACATCGGTTCCCCCAGTGGCTGTGGTGATTCTATCATTAATGTGTTGAAGGCTGAGATCAATAGATTTCTACAAAACATCAAAGATTCCGGGGTCAGTGCAGCTTTTGTTACCTGCACATCCACCAATAACATTTATTGTATCCGTTGCTCCCAGTGCAGTCTCTGGTACATTGGGGAGACTGGGCGTCTCCAAACAGACCGCTTTAGGAAACATCTCTGGGACACCCGCACCAATCAACCACACCGCCCCGTGGCCCAACATTTCAACTCCCCCTCCCACTCTGCCGAGGACATGGAGGTCCTGGGCCTCCTTCACCGCCGCTCCCTCACCACCAGACACCTGGAGGAAGAACGCCTCATCTTCCGCCTTGGTACACTTCAACCCCAGGGCATCAATGTGGACATCAACATTTTCCTCATTTCCCCTTCCCCCACCTCACCCTAGTTTTAACTTCCAGCTCAGCAATGTCCCCATGACTGGTACGGAGTTGTCCTCCCTGCCTATCTTCTATTGCACCTATCCATTCCACCCTCCCCCCAGACCAATCACCTTCACCCCCTCCCCCACTTACCTATTGAACTCTATGCTACTTTCTCCCCACCCCTACCCTCCTCTCACTTATCTCTCCACCCTTCAGGCTCTCTGCCTGAATTCTTGATGAAAAGCTTTTGCCCGAAACGTCGATTTTACTGCTCCTCGGATGCTGCCTGAACTGCTGTGCTCATCCAGCACCACTAATCCAGAGTCTGGTTTCCAGCATCTGCAGTCATTGTTTTTACCAAATTTTTGTTGAAATGTATATTTCAATAGCAATGCAGTTTACCATCGGTTACTTCACGAGTTTCCCCACACAAGGCAGTAACCACTGTTGCCACATAGGCCCATTTCCTAGCCCCAGAATCAGAGGAACTGAGTGGCGCAGTCGCAAATAACCAACTTGATATCAAGATGGGAATGAGGTTGCAGAGATACTCGATGGCTCAAGTGAGGCAACCGGAGAAAGCACGGTGTTTCTATGACGGTTTAGAGGCGTAAGCAATTCCGAGGTTGGGAGTGCTTCTGGTCAAAGGCGGGGCAGAATGGAAAATTTGTTCCAGTTTATAATAACAGCAATCTACATTGCATCTTGCTAAGACAGCTGAGTGCCACAACTGTAGCGGGGGCAGCGGGTTTGAAGTTTAATTTTGCTTCATTATCACCCAGTTCCCTGGAATGAATTGCTTTCACCAGTTCTATTTCCAATTGTTTAATATCTCCCTGTAGTCTGCGGCTTTCTTCCTCATGGTTAATTGCATGACGAACTGTTGTATGATCTGCACACTGCTAAATCACGGCCACGACAAGTAAATATGACTCATTGATCTATATGAGAAAACAGTGGAACACACAGCAGGCATGCTTCGTAGGTATGCAGGCGACGCCAGAATTGTAGACAGTGAGGAAGATTATCTAAGTTTCAAAAGGATCTTAATCCAATGAGTCGTTGTACTGAAAAATGTAACATGGAGTTCAATCTGGATAAATGGAAGATATTGCATTTGGTACAACAAAAAAATATGGCTTTGCGTATGTTGGAGAGCACGGACGTTCGGTGTGCAGGTACATAATTCCTTGTAATTTGCATTACCAACAGACAAGATTGTTCAAAGGCATTTAACATACTTCCCTTCATTGTTCAGTCCTTTGTGTATAGTAGTTGGGACGTTATGTTGAAGTTTTGCAGGACATTGATGAGGCGTCTTCTGGAATATTATGTCCAGTTCTGGTCGCCCATTTGTAGGAATGATATTATTCATTGGTGTAGTATCACAAAAGGTATACACGCTTGTTGCCTGTGGAAGGTTTGAGTTATAATGAAAGGCTGGATAGGCTGATACTATTTTCAGATTCGAGATCGGGGTGCTGGAAAACCACATCAGGTAAGGCAGCATCCCAGGAGCAGGAAAATATTTTTTTTCGCGCAAGTGTCCTTCACCAGGCTCTTCCCCGAAACGTCGATTCTCCTGCTCCTCAAATGCTGCCTGATCTGCTGTGCTTTCCCAGCACAACATTCTCGACTCTGATCTCTCATCTGCAGTTCTCACTTTCTCCTAGTTGAGAGTGTTTTCACTCTAGCTTAGGGGTTTGAACGGCCACCTGACAGAAGTTTATGAATTATTGAGAGACAAGTTTAGAGTTAACGAAGGCGGCCTTTTCGCAAGAGGGGAATGTCAAGTCGAGAGGGCATATGTTTATGATGAAAAGAGAGATCTTTAAAAAAAAGACATGTGCGGCATTTTTTGAGGGACGGTGTTTTACATGTGTAATTAACTTGCTGAGGAAGTGATTGATGAGGGAATGTTTGCAGCATTTAATGGACAACTGATTCCAAACATGAATGGGCAAGTAGGATTTTAAAAATAAATGTATTCATGCCTAGTAGGTCATTTATTTCCCAGAGCGCATTTAAGAGTCAACCACGGTATTATCCATCTGGAGTCTCCTGTGGGACAGAGCAGATGAATAGGGCAGTTTGCTTCCCGAACTGGCATGAGTGAATCAGATGGGACTTTCCACACAACTGATTCAGGTCATCACGAGACTCTTCAATTCCAGGTGCTTATTGAATTCAAACTCCACTATCTGCCATGCCAGGACCTGAACCCTTTGTCCCCAAAATATTACCTGTGCTTTGGATAAACAATGCAGTAATAAAACTACAAGGGCATTATCACCACTCAGCGGGTACAGGAGGAGGCAGACGGGAATGGGTTAGTTTGGCAGTATGTTCAGCATGGATCGGTTGCACTGACAGGCCTGTTTTCATGTTGTATGACTCTGACTGACGCAATGGAGCAGGCAGCTGGTTGGGATTAACAGCCGCATTGACATCATAATCGAACACCTGATGGGATATGTAATCCTGCTGGAGTCTCCGAGGTTGGTTTGCTCAGTGATCCCTTCCCACACACGGGACTGGTGAACGGTCTCTCCCCAGTGTTACTGGTTAAATGAGATTCCATTTCTATGGTGAATTAACTCTCTTCCAGCAGTTACCACATTGCCCTGCTTTCTCTGTGGTATCAGTGTCCTTTTTTTCTACACAGGGAGAACGATCCTTTTAAATTGTGTCCACACAGATACAAATCCTGTTTTCCATGTTATGAATGTGTTTTCATTCTTCCTCATTCTCCCACAGGGTGTGCGTATCACTGGTGATGACAACATTTATTCTTTGCCCCTCGTTCGTTGCTGTCTGGCTACACCACACACCCGGATGTGATCCCAGCCTCGGGTGTCTGTCTGTGGGCAATCTACACATTCTCTTTGTGTTTGCGTTTTTATTTCTCCCTCTGACAAAAGATGTGCCAGTTACAGGGATCAACAATGGGAAATGCAGGCTTTTGGGACAGGGAATACCGTGGGGTCTGGTGGAATGCGCTTCGGCTGTACCGTGTGGACTGGAAGGTCCGATTTGACTGCTTCGCCACGCGGTGGAGATTCTTGAATTAAGGGTCAGCTCATGTTTTTCTGGTCCTGGAGTCTCTCGTAGGCAGGACTGGGTGAAGATGGTTGAATCCCCTGCATCGGGGACATGAATGAATGGGATTGCAGGAAATTAAAGTCATGATCTCTGTTCCTGAGGTCAGGCTTGTATTTCATGTTTTATTTGTCGAACGTCAACATCAAAATTTCCGGTGTCCCAACCCACAAGGTAGACTAGTTTAAAATATCACTGCCAGCAGCACCTTCTCCAGGTTGAAGTCTTGACTGTGTGGAAGAAACTGAGCTGATGCGAGCAAATGTAGCTGCCACCGCCAGTGTCGGAAACACAGACCCAAACAGCAAAATCATCTTTGCAGCAAGACCATTGCAAAGTTAAGGGCTCAACACGCTCCAACTTGTGCCACTCAGCTGTCTTCGAAAGATGCTCCGGAAATCGCTATGATAGTATAAACTGGGACAACCATTCCCTTGAGCAGGAGCACACTCAACCGAGGAATTTCTTGCGCCTCTATACCATCACAGAAGGACAGGACGCTCACCTATTGCATCACTGGAACCAGAGAGTAACTCCGCGCGCACATTCCCATCCCCATTTCCGGTTGGATCTGGGCGGCTGTGCTGATGTTAAGCTAAAATGCTATTGAAGCATACATTTCAACAATATCCTGTACTGTCCCCCGAGTCTTTGATGTTTTGTCGAAATCGATCGATCTCATTGTCATTCAAGGGATCTCCACAGTCTCTGAGGACATCGAACTGAAAGATTCAGCTCATTCTCAGTTCCCACATGTCTGTCACTGTTCGCTGAGTACTGATATTGTACATTTGCTGTTCTTCCGAACATTTCCTCTGCTAGTATACTTATTGCTGCTTGCAAGCATCCAGTTCAATGATTGCTGTGATCGTGGTTGTCGGTATTTTGCATTGTGACCACAGCAACCTCGATTTGAAACCAAATCACGGCACGAAGTGTTCTCTCCGTTGTCCTTTTTGTGACACATGCTAAGAAAGTAATTGTTTTACCTTCAAATTCCACTCTCTTACATCTCTGCGTTTCATATATCAGGATTCAAACACGCCCGTTGTCAGAGATTCCGGTCCTTCCCACGATCATTAAACCTCCTTTCTGTCCCTCCTCCCATTTCTCTGAGGCAATGCCCAATCTATCACCCTCTTTCACATTCATACTGTTCTGTCTGTGCTGCTGCTGCGGTCACTGTTATTGGGTGAACGTGCCCCAATCCCACCATCCCTTCAAACAAGTCGATCCATTTGGATACCGCGGCTGTGAAATCAATCCCCGTGTAGCAGCTTTTACTGACATAGGCCAGAGACAATTGGAGCGTCAGGCTCATGGAAAATACCCAGGGCAGTTTTGGTGAAAAGGCATTTTGTTGTTCAAGATTAGCTTTGTGGCTTTCTGTGTTGGTCTTCTGGTAATTT
Organism: Chiloscyllium punctatum; assembly: GCF_047496795.1. Lineage (NCBI taxonomy): Eukaryota > Metazoa > Chordata > Chondrichthyes > Orectolobiformes > Hemiscylliidae > Chiloscyllium > Chiloscyllium punctatum. Next base: position 116,531 of record NW_027309823.1, read on the forward strand.
CATAGGACTGATAATCCAAAGACCGAGGTAATAGTCTGGGTACTCGGGCTTGAATCCCACAATGCCATTATCGTCAAATTTGGATTCAATAAATATCTGCATTGAAGAATCTAATGACTACTATATATCCAATGACAATGGTTGATAAAAAAAAATCTGTTTCATTGATGTTATTTCGGGATGGAATTTGCTATCCTTAATTGGTCTGGGCTGCATGTGACTTCAGACTCGTAGCAATATGGTTGAGTCTCAACTGCCCTCTGGGCAATTTGGAATGGGTAATAAACTCTGCCCAGCCAGAATTGCCCTCATACTAATCCAGAAATTTTAAAAACAAATGCTCATTAGCCTCAAGCAAGAGTATTGTGTGCAGTCTTGCAAGTCACATTATAGCAGGGATGCGATCACACTGAGAACATTACATGAGATATTTACCGGGATATTGTTTGGGCTGAAGAGTTTCAGTTTGGAAGAAAGACAGGACAGAGTGGAGTGTTTGTCGCAGTGCAAAGGAGATGTAGACAAGACATGATTGAGTTAGGGTGTGGTCAGTGTTGACTGAACGAGTTTGCCATTGATGGAGGGATCGATCAGTAGGGGCCAGAGATTTAAGGAGAAAGACAGAAAGGTTTGAGAAGATGTTCGAAAAAGCTTTATCAGCCAGCGGGGGGTTGGAATTTGGAATACACTGTCTGCATTGTTCAGAGCGGCAGAAACCCTTATAGCCTGAACAAATATTAAGATGTGAACTTTTGATGCCAAGACAAATCAGGCTGTGGGGTAAGCATTCTGAAATGGGATTCAGTTCATTAGGCATTGTTTTTGACAAGTGTGGCCACAATTGGTGGAAGGGCCTCCTTTGACACTCTTGTCCTCGGTAGTATAATGGTTAATATCCCCGCTTGTCACAGGGCTCAATTCTCCACTGGGCACGATGTAAATATTTTTAAATTGTCGCTCCATTTCCAAGTGCGGGTATTGATACCTGTCCTTCCATTCTCGATGGGTCATGTCACAGGAAGGACAGTGCTGCCTGAATCAGTGGAGGAAAGGGCTGCAGCTCTCAGGGAGGCAGGGTGTCAGTGAAAGTGCAAACACGTGACCTCTGCAAACTGCACCTTTTTACTGTGTTGGAATGAAAAGCATTTGACAGACTTGTTCCGGATTGAAGTGTTTATTGGAAGCAGGAAGGTGAGGAAGGAACAGCGTAAAAGCGTTCAAATATGAGTGCAGAAACATTTCCCGCAGCACGAATCAGATTGTAAAGCACAGAGTAGTGTTTCGATACATTGAATTTGGGTTGATTTGCTTTGATGAGGCTGAGTTACCAGGATATAAAGCCATTAAGAATGATACAGGTTTTGCTCACGATGATGGAACATTGGCTCAGTAATTCGCATTGCTGTTCGGTCAGAGGGTTATATTGATTGGCCAAGTTAAATTGCCCTCTCGTGTCCAGGGATTGAATTAAGTAAATTAAGTGAATTAGCCATGGGTAACGCGGGGATAATGCCAGAAGTCACAGGACGCCAGGTTATAGCCCAACAGCTTTTTTTTTTGATATCATAATGGGGAGGGTTGCCCCTTCTTCTGGTGAAATATAAAGAAATGGGGAGGGGAGCTAGGTCTGGGTGAGATGCTCTTCAGTGTGTCGACACCGGCTTGATTGACTGAAATGCTCTCTCTGCACTGTAGGATTCTGTGATTCTCTCGGAGAGGGTTATGAAGGTGTTTGCTGGGGTGTAAAGCCTTTAGAGACGATGCTGAGACGGGGTGTACTGAGGATGAGATTTTATTCACTTGTTGTCTTCGAAAAATTAGAACAGTTATCCCTGAACCAAGAAAGACTTAATTGGGGTAGGGGGTTCATGTTATGAGATGTTTGGACAGAGTAAATAGGAGGAAAATTCCATATTTCAATTGAGTAAACGTCTAGACGTCAGGCATTCAAAACCTTTGATGAAACCTTTGAAGGACAAAGAAATGATGAGAGCAGAATCGCTGTTACTCCGAGAATCTGTTTTTCAAGATATTTGGAAAGGCACATTTGGTGACATACAAGGAAAAAAATTCACAAGGAGAGAGACAGCGTGTGGCTAGGTAAAGGTGTAGGGGTGTGGTGTAGTCGGTCGGAAGTTGCGGGGAAACAATGTCTAAGTGGGTTGACTTTAAATGTAAAGAATTTCGTGAACGTGTGCAGCTGAATATCATTCGATTCCAAAACCTCTGGACTTCGAAAGATTTGGCATAATATTCTACCTGAAGCATTGTGAATGGAACTGAGTGGATTTTTCTTATTGTGAAGGGAAGATATTCCATAATGAATAGGAAGTGACCAGTTGCTTGGAGAGCGACTTACTGCTTTAATCACATGCGATAATGATGTGAGGACAAATACCATGATGTTTGGTCCATTTAATACTCGTTGAAATCTGCCAAAGCAACGAGCAACAAAACTGGTGGATTTTCTTTTGCACTTTAACCCTCTGATTTTCTAAGCAGTATTTTCCTAAAGCTGAAATAAAGTCTGAGCAAATTTGAATGCAACATTAATCGTTCCAAGGAGATAAATCTAATTCACTTGTGATTATTACAATGAACATTGTGAGGTTGCAGCAAAATTAAAATGAAACGAACAAAACAGTGTTTCTTGCGATTTAATCCAATTCAGGTTCAGCCATATGAGAAAGGCCATTGAGCCACAACATCGCCTTTATTTCCCTCTCCATGGCTGCTTCTTGACGTGAAAGAGAAAGTGACTGAAGAAATTATGAGTCAAATGTAGATGTGATTATGAGGGAAAATTCTTGTTCTCTGTTTCATTCCGACACAGTTCTGACTCAGAATGTATCAATGACAGCTATTCATTCGGACGAGCATGGCGATTTGTTGGCATTTGCTGTTATTATAATTCAGGTGCAAGCAGAATCACAATGGTGTGGATTTGATTCCGCTCTGCAAATTTCTCATCCTTCACTTTCACCACATATAACCTGATGAGGTGATATGTCACCGCTCTACAAAATGTGCTGAGAAGACTGAATGATTGTGGTGGTGGGTTATTACACCACTGTGCTCCGCATTCACGAGTTCGAGTCACACTCTGGTTGCTAACTTCACAAACCGCTCCAGCAGTTTTTATTGGCACCTCACACGTCTGGTATAGAATGGATAGAGAATCTTGTTCTTGCCCTTCACTGCACGGGAGATTCACGAATAATCGGCATCACATTAAAATCGAAATGAAGAGTGAGAGCAGTCATTCTATTCAATTGTAGATTAACTTGGTGTAATGAGAAAGAACGCATTTTTCTTTCCGCCCCACATTCCATCTCGTCTTTCTATGAATTTGCATCGAAAGAATGAGAAACAAATAACAACAGATCGGGAGCACAAGTTTATCCAGTCGGGGGTGGGGGGGGGGGGGGGGGCATGAGTATCTTAACCTAACACTTCACACAATGATCTGATCAGTAATTCAAACAGTGACTCGGAATTGGAACCACAGAAGACTTCTGCAATGAAACGAACCTTTCATTCTTTCACAAGTTTCTGCTGTGTGTGAATCATACAGCGATCCATCACCCAGCGTGATCACTGACTTGCCAATTTATAAGGTCTACCAACTTTCTTCAGCTTTCACAACTTATGTATGCAGCCACCTGTGCTGTGCCCAGTGCCATTTGTTATCCCCAGGTCACAGTACATTTCGTCCTCCTGAGATTATGAGCCTTGTTCCTGATATGTCTGATCTGTTTAATAAACCTTTTCTATCACTTCATCCCATCCCCCCACAATTCTGAACTTATTAATAAAATAAGGCGTTTGACAAAATGTTAAACAAAAGGGAGTTTGCCATTCAGCCCATGGAGTCTGCCCCACCATTCAACGAACTCATGTTTGATCTGATAATCTTTAACTCCTTTCTGCCCACTTACCTCGTCAAATTTTCATCATCTTTCTGATTAACTATCTGGCACAGTTTGAAAACACCCAACAACACTGATGGCACAGATTGTTTGGCCACTGAGCAAAGAGTTGACTCCTCATTTCTGAATTAAATGGGCAATATCTAATTCTGAGATTATGTCCTCTGGTGCTCTCCTCACAGCATGGGGCAAACCACCTGCCCGTATCTATCCTGTCAAGATTCCACGAATATTGAACGTTTATGATTCGTGTTATATGATTTTAGAGCACCCCTCCACCTCCTTTGTTTCGAGGAGAATAATCCCAGCCTAACCAATCATTCCACGAAGGTCTATTTTATACAGAGTTTGCAACATCCTCGTAAATCTCTGCTGTCCCCTGCAGCGTCCTTACATATTCTTAAGACAGGTGGAGAAATTTCTGTGATGAAATGGGTTGGAATTTCGGCCGCAGACCAAATACAGCAACGATAACTCTGACAAATCAGAATCTAATCATATTCGATTGTCATTTGATGGCTTCATTGTAGCTGAATTCCTCCGTGTAATCGTCCTGACAGCTAGTGTTTAGGAGAAATGGAACCTGATCGTGCATAAAAGAAGTTGACGACAAAAATATGTCCGTCGGTCGACTTTGTTTGATTATTAACTCAACCCTTGTCTCCGTGAAGCCTACATCGTCCACAACGCACACATTAGATGTTGAACAGAACTCTCTCCATTTGCCTAGGTGGGTGCCGCTGAAATACCACTGAAGGAACTGGAAACCCTCCACGACAATACAGTCACTTACTGTACATTGTTCAATGCCTGAATATTTATTCACTTCACTGCTGAGGCACAATTGCAGCAGAGTGCACCACCTAGAATATTCACTGAAGTAAGTCATCCAGGCTTTGTTGACAGAACCTTCAAAGCTCAAAGACTGTACCGACTATAATGACAAGGTTGAAGATGCACTGAAACGTCACCATTTATGAATTACCCTCCAAGGCACATACTAGCATGACTTGGAGAGGAAGCAGTGGTAAATTCATTGAGTGGTGAAGCGGTCTTGATGGGCAAAGAGTTATACTCGAGCCCTCCACATTTCATTTTACAATTTTGAAAAATGTTGTTTATCGCATTGACCAGACTTGTGCTCATTCCTTCAGTTGTTTCTAAAACTGGCGTTTGCTAAAGATCGAATATCATTCTCAGACTGTGGTCAACAAAGAGCCTCTCGTACAACTGATCTCCCTGCCCAACAATCTTCAGAGATCTGTGAATATCTACTCCAAAATCTCTTTGGTCCTGTACACCACTCAGAATCCTCACTGCTATTGTTTCAACTCTCCAAATTCATTACCACTTATTGGTTTGGATTCAATTCCATTCGCCGTTTTTCCTTTCCACCTGATTGATACATCCCTGCGATCCCTGATATTATTCATCACAGTCACCAAGACGACCAATTGTTGCATCATCTGTAAACATCTAAACGTGACTCCTACAACTATGTTTGAATTATTGATCTACATCAGGAAACAGTGGCACTTCACTGGAAACAGGCATCCAAGCATGGTTCATTGCTGGATGGGATGAACACCTGCAATAACAGCAGAATCGGACCCTTGCTATCTTTTGTAAACCAGATTGCAACTCAGCAGGTTGGTCTCCTGACTGATTCCTTCTCACATAGGGGAGTGGTGAATGACCTGCCCACATTGTGACTGAGGAAGTGAGTTTACATTTCAGCCGGTAATTAAATCCCTTCCTACAGACCCCGTCCCCATGGACCTGACTTCTTGGAGGCGTGGGTATTCTTGTGTCTATTTAGTTTGGATAATCAGCTGAATTTGAGACCACGCTGAGACGATTCCCAATTTTCCCTGTCATCCATGTATCTTTTGTATCCTTCCTTATTCTCCCAGGAGTGTGACCATCATAGTCTGAACAGCATTTGTTGTTCATCCTTAACTCTCCTTGAACTGAGTCAGAGGGAATGTATGGGTGAACCGTACTATTGTGGGTCTGGAGTTATATGTTGGCAGGTCTCTTTAAGGACGGCAGATTTCCCTTTTGAAGGTACATGAATGAATGGGTTTTCAGCAAATTAAAAATTTTTGTCAGCCTTCCTCTGAGCGGGTTTATATTCCAGATTTTATTCATCGAATCTAATTACCAGCAGCTGCAATGTTCCAGTCTCCAAGGGTTGCTCGCCCAAATATCGCCATTATATTTACAGATGACACGAAGTTTGGTGGAGTAGCAGAAAGCATAGTGGACTGTCAAAGAATGAAGGAGAATATAGATGGGGCAGTTGAGCGGAGAAGAGGCAGATGGAGTTGAATCCAGGCAAATGTGAGTTGATGCATTTTGGGAAGTCTAATTCCTGGACAGATGCATGTGTAGGAAGAGTGCAGAGGGATGCTTTGGAATTGGGTGATAGGTTTAGACAATGGATTTGGATCAGCTCAGGCTTCGACATCCAAAGGGCGTGTTCCTGGGCTGTAAATTTTCTCTGTTCTTTGTTCTTCTTTGTTCACTACTCTGTCAACTTCATGCTACATTGCTGCATCTCAGAGAATGATATTGTCAATTCTAATTTTCACAGAGGGAATGAGAATATGACATGTGGCTGTGTCGGAATGAAAGTGATGTACGCTGGTCTGGAGTGTTTACTGGGAGCAAGCGGCTGATGTGGAGATGATGTGATCAAAAACAGCTCGTACTGTCGAAGTAACAAAACAGCGCATTGTTAAGAAAAATTTCAGAGAATGCTTTCAATTAATCGATCTCTCGCTGAAGGCTCCAGCACGCTTCAGCTGATCCAATCTGTATTGCGGGTTAATGCTGGTGTTGTATCCTAATACAACAATTATGCTCTTCGTCCCCGCCTTTGACCAGGAGCACTCCCAGCTTTGGCATTTCTTTCGCCTCGGTGCCATCATAGAAGAACCAGGTGCTCATCTTCAAGCCAATCAATCCATTTCGATACTATGGTTGTGAGATCAATTCTCATGTTACAGCTTTTACCACATGGACCAGAGATTATTCGAACATCAGGCTATGGAAAAGGACACAGGGCAGCACTGAGGAAAAGAAAATTTATTCGAAAATACTTCTGTCTGTGGACTTCTACATCATTTATTCCACTTGCTCATTTAGCTCTGTCTTGTCTATTGTGTGCAGTTCTGCTATTCGCATTATAGAACGGATATGATCGCACTGGAAATGATGTAGGAGAGATTTAACAGGATATTGTCTGGGTAGAAGAGTTTCAGTTGTGAAGAGAAATTGGACAGACTGGAGGCGTTTTTCTTAGAGTTGAAGAGATTGAGAGGAAACATGATTGAAATGCATAAAATAATCAGGAATATGGATGGCATAGACTGAAATCAATGTTTTTCTTTGATGGTGAGATCGATCACGGGGGGAGGGGCAGGGTGGCATAGATTTAAGGATAGAGGAGGAAAGGTTTGAGTGAATGTGCAGACAAATGTCTTGAAACAGCCGTGGGTTGAAATCTGGAACTCATTGCATGCACAGGTTGCAGAGGCAGAAATCCTCAGAACTTTCAGAAGTTTTCCGATGTGAATTTGCCAAGACATACAAGGCTATAGGCCAAGTAATTTTAAAAAGTGTTCCGATAGTTAAGCGAATGTTAATTTCCAGTATTAACACTTAGGCTTATTTTTGCATAGAATTCCTGGGTAGTACCACCGCCTGTCACTGCGTGAGGTCGGGTTCAATTTGCTTCCAGGACAGTCGCTTGCATATTGGGAGGTCTCAGTGGGTAGAACTGCACCATTCAGCGTCAGAATTCCGCCTTCGATTCAAGTCTTGTGTGACTGACTGTGTGGAATTTGCACACTCCTGCTCTCTCTCTCTCTCTCTCTCCCGTGTGAGTTTCCTCTGGCTGCTCTGATTCCTTCCCACAATGCAAATGTGTGCAATTCAGGTAAATGGCAAACAAAATCTGAATGGACTGTAAGTGCTGTAAATAAGAGACAAAATTCAGAATTGCAGGTCGGGGAAAACAGAATGACCATTTCGGGTCAACAGACCCTTCGTAGGACCTGATTTTAATTCTCAATGTTAATTCTGATTTCTCTCCACTGATGCTGCCTGACTCGCTGAGCTTTTGGAGTAATTTCTATTTTTGTAGGTGCACCATAAATGCTGGTTTAGAAAGATAGAGTGGAGAGTGTGAATCTCTTCCACGGCACAGTGCAGACTCAACTGGCCAAATGGTTTCTGTATGCACTGTGTCTAATTCCATTAACTCTGAATCTAGAAGTTTTTGTCCTTTTTTTAGTCTTTGGTTTTCACATCTCTCCTGTCATGTGAATTGCAGAGCAGGACAATCGACGGTTCGGACATAAGCCACCACCAAAACTTTACCACCTGACGCCTGGAAGATGAACGCCTCATATTCTGCCTTGGGACCCTGCAACCACACAAGATAAATGTGGATTTCAGCGGCTTCCTCATTTCACCCCCCCCCACATTATCACAGTCTAAAACATCCAACTCAGCACCACCCTTCGGACCTATTCATCTCTACCCCTCTGACTTATCACCTTCTCCCCTCCTCCATCCACCATTTGCTTTCTCAGCTACCTTGCACCCAACCCCAACTGCCTCCCAATTATCTCTCAGTCCCCACCCTCAAGCCTCATTCCTGATGAAAGATTTATGCCAGAAACGTCGATTCTCCCGCTCCATGGATGCTGCCTGACCTGCTGTACTTTTCCAGCACGACACTATTGCCATGGCGAAGATAGACAAGCTCAGTTCAGGCTCTTTATCTGGGAGCGGAGAAGGCTAAGTGAGGAAGTGATTAAGGTGCACATTAAGGGGATCGGTATGTGTGATAGGAATGAGCTTCTTATGGGAAGAGTTAACATCCAGGGTTTTCTGTTAAACGCAAGGGAGAGAGGATGCTCAGATGAGATATAGGAAGAACGTTTTCACTCTGAGAGTATTGTATCATTGGAAATCACTGTTTGAACTGTGGTAAAGCTATGAGTCATCAAAATATTTCAGGAGTATTTAGCCGAATACTTGAGAAGCGAGAGCACTCTTGGATAAGGACCAGTTACCGGAAAGTGGGGTGAAGATGTCTGATGAAAGATCGCAACACTGCACAAAAAATACAGAGCATGAAAGCATGGGAAGGTTAAAGGCATGGAAACGACTGGCCAACTGTTACAAGGGGTCTCCGGAATGCTACATTCGTCAAAAGGTCACTGGGGCAGGATGGGGCCGCTGTGGCAGGATGGGATAAGTGTAGTGGAATGCTCCTACACCAATTAGCAGAGTCAGACTGAGGCTGAAAGGTTACTATGGCAGGCTGAGATAATATCAATTATATTATATTCCTACTAAATATTATCATGGCAGTTTGGGAAACGTCGTGACAGTACATACTTAGGACATGAATTTAAATAATTAATTGATAATAGAGTCAGCCTGCTTGAGACACTTGTAGCAGGATATGGCATTAAATATCTAATTAGTAGTTCGTAGAGTCAGCTTGGGATAGGAAAACATTGTGATAGATGGGGTAGGTAAATATCTAATCATGACAGGTTAGTCTGGGATGGAGGTTCATTGTAGCACAGGAGGCAGTAGAATATTTAATAGTTACAGTAGAATAAATTAGGAAAAACAATAGTGGCAGAAGTAGAACGATAATCGGAATTAGCACCATTGGTTTATTGTATAGCTGGAGTGAGGTAATTCTGACTAACACAGTTGGCATTCTGATAAGCTAACAAGACATGATTAAAGAAAAAGGTATAAAGTGATGGAGTTTAATTCAGATGCATGTGAGGTGCTGAATTTTGGGAAAGCAAATCTTCACAGGACTTATACACTTAATGGTAAGACCCTAGGGAGTGTTGCTGAACAAAGAGACCTTGGAGTGGAGGTTCATAGCTCCTTGAAAGTGGAGTCGCAGGTAGATAAGATAGTGAAGAAGGCATCTGGTATGCTTTCCTTTTTTGGTCAGAGTGTTGAGTACAGGTGTTGGGAGGGCATGTTGCGGCTGTACAGGACATTGGTTAGGCCACTGTTGCAATATTGCGAGCAATTCTGGTGTCCTTCCGATCGGAAAGATGCTGTGAAACTTGTAAGGGTTCAGAAAAGATTCACAAGGATGTTGTCAGGGTTGGAGGATTTGAGCTATAGGGAGAGGCTGAACAGGCTGGGGCTGTATTCCCTGGAGCTTCGGAAGCTGAGGAGTGACCTCATAGAGATTTACAAAATTATGAGGTGCATGGAAAGGATAAATAGACAAAATATTTTCCCTGGGGTTCGGGCAGTCCAGAACTAGAGGGCATAGGTTTAGTGTGAGAGGGTTAAGATATGAAAGAGACCTAAGGGGTAAACTTTTCACACAGAGGGTGGTACGTGAATGGAATGAGCTGCCAGAGGATGTGGTGGAGGCTTGTACAATTGCAACATTTGAGAGGCATGTGTCTGGGAAGGGTTTGGAGGAATATGGTCCGGGTGATTGCAGGTGGGACGAGACTGGTTGGGATATCTGGTCGGCATGGACAAGTTGGACAGCAGTGTCTGTTTTGATGCTGCACATCTCAATGACTCTATGACTCTATGCCATGGACCCTGAGTTTCGTGCGAGTCAAAAATTTGTTTTCTGAATGTCACTGTTTTTGTTTGCCAATAAAAGATCTCCTTGAAAAACTCCCCATCTCCTGGTGATTGTCGACATCTTCTCGATGACAACCGCAACTTTGGGTGCAGTAAAATTGTGGCGAGTGCAGCTCTGTGGCGCAATGGAAAGTGTGTTAGATTTCTACAAATTTTGGAACTTTGCAATTCAATGTTTGTGGGTTTGAACCGCACTAGAATTGGAGTTAAATTCAATTTTCAGCTGAACCGTTGAGTGTTGTGCTGTTTCATCGCTAATTCCTATCGTCTGGAGTTCTCATCCCTGCTACTGACCAGAGGAAATTCATTACCTTCTTGGTTGTGAGTTTTTAAAGAATCACATCGTTTGAATAATGATCAGATCAGAATCAGATGCTCATCGGCAAAACCTGCAAAATTCGTGCAGAAACCCACTGTGCGACGTGTTCTTGGATGTCCGAATGGTGAAGATTATTGACGGATACAATATGTATCATGTTACCTGTATGAACAGAAATTTTCGATTGCTTAAATGTCTTTATCGCATTGTATGACAGGTTGTTGTGGATGAGCTGGGCAAAGACATTGACATGTTTGGTCAGCCATGATCATATCAAACGGCGGATAGACAGTGAGAGGATTAATCCCACGCTGTTGGTCTCATTTTTCTCACAAACCAGTTCGTCAGCGAACTGAGCTAACCGACTTCCATTCAATGCAGAGCTAAACCAAACAGATCAGTGCATTTGAATTATATAATATTTCATGTAGAATGAGCTGCTGCAACTTCCAACTACATTAGCTCTTCTTACACTTAACATTTTCAATTGCAGGTGTTATGCAATTTCTTTCCTATGAATGTTAACCACTTCCAGAGTGTTTCCCTTTTGCACCCCCATCCAGGCAGCCCAGAATCACTGTCGCTGTTTAATTCACTTCTTGTGTGCCTGCACGCGCTTTTCGAATATTCTGGAATCAGCTCCTAAAATGTTTTTATTTCTGAAAATTCATCTCTGAATGCAATAACTCTCAGAATATAAAATGCCTGACCAAAATTATTTCCCATTCCCTGCTGGGTTTGAAGTTCTAACGTCTAGTTTCCACTCACTGAAACGAGGAAACTTCCCTCATATTTACTCTTAAGATCTTCACATCAGCTGGATAACCTCTATTCGAACACAACTAAGTCTCTCCTGATTTCTCCCGCATTATTCTTTATCTATGCCATCATCCCATTAAACCGTCTCTTTTCTTTTCTGGTGGCTTTATCTCCCAGTAAACCTCATTTCCTTCATTTCGAACAACATGGTATCATGGGCGTGTCATTCCTAACGTCTTTGTATTTCAGTAAACGGTGCCCGTGTCATTATTCATGTCATTATATCCCTGCAAATTTCAACCTGAGAAAGGATGCTGGGTCGAATTCAATGCATGAAACCTCACCACTAATCTGTGCAATCTTATTACCGAAACAGGAAAGGTGGAAGCAATTTCAATTACAGCTGCAACAGAATCGGGTCAAATCCCAGTCACATACTTGACTGTTGTTCTTATAGTTATTTCTTCTCTACGTGTGCTGAAGTTACACAGTGAGGGATCAATTACTATTGCCAGACATACATAAGGGGGCGTATGAAATGCTGAAGTTGTGAGACCGGAGCAGGTTTTTATTGACATAGACCATTCACTGTTCGAACATCAGTCTTAGGAATTAGACAGAGAGCGATTTTGAGCAAAATTTGAGCAGGGACATTTACGCCATAACGTAATACCAAATTATGTGGTTACTTTGTTTTTTTACCTCATTTGTGTGTTTTGCCTCATTGAGGATTTTGAAGTTATCCTCTCTCTACAAAAGTTTCGTGCTTTTGCACCATTATACAAAAGATGCAGTATAATAACACCCAATGCTGTTTCAGTCTACTTGTACAGATATTGACCCCTGGAAACAGAACTATGCACTCACCTCGAGTCTGGAAAATAATTTGTTACATTCCCATTCTTATGGATCTTTTCATTACATCAGCTTCTGTTCTTCACAGAACCCGATTCAGCAGATCTTGTCACTGAGTCATTACTTTGTATGTGTTCAGATCATGTGAGCAGAATATCACAGTCCATAACCCTGAAGTCAGACCACACTCAGGAAACTGTACTCTGCTCTCGATCATTTCATGAACACCAGGAAGAAATATCTGTGATCTTCAAAATTTACTCACCTGTTTTTCAGAAGCAAGATAAACAATTCCAGGTTTCTGCTTTTGTTGTCACACCGACAAGGTTGTAATTGCTGGAACCAGTTGAGACTGTCCGCTCTTCCATATCAATTTTCTCCCCAGGAAGTGTAAAGATAATCGTCTGAATGGGATTCTCCAAAAAAGAAGAATCTTTTTATCGATTGATTTCTGGTTTAGGGCCGACCAGGCTTCCGCTGGGCCTCTACGCTAGCGCTGATCACGGCAGTTTCCCGCAGTCTTCAGCGTTTTTGTAGCAAGTACCTTCGAGGATGACATCAAAAGATATTTGCTGTTACTGTATGATACTCTACCAATAAAGACAGCTCTATCAATGGAGGCAGCTCAGTCTGCTGGGATGGGAAAATTTCTGCAGTGTGTCCTGCGGATCAGATACAGTGCACTTTATCATTCAGATCATACAGAGTGAGAGTGCTCGAAAAGGCAAAGCGAGATTTCCCCACAGGAGTTTATTGTAGGTGGAACAATACCAGTGGCACTACCCTAACCGAGGAACGAACAGTCTCAGAAGTCCATTTGGCAAGTTTACTTTTCAGACTCTGGTCACCATGCTCCACGAGCCCTGCAGCCTGTGGGCAATAAGCACAATGAAGTTGGTGGTGGATCCCAAAATGAAAGCATAATTCTTCATTAATATGCCCAATAAAATGGGGGTGAGGGGCTGGGCATTGTCAGAAGGTAGACAATATCAAATACCAGAGCAGGTTATAATCTCCTTGAGTAAAATATTTACAACAGTTTTAGCAGTAGTGTTGGAAGTGGGGTAAGCTTCAACCCATCAAGGAAAAGAAAATGAACAATGACCAAAACATAATTATAATGCTGACACCTTTGCAACTCAATGAAGTCTTTAAACATCTTTTGCAGTTGGCATTAGGTGGTCAGAGGTCGACTCACACTTTTCAGAGAACATAGAACATAGAAAGTACAGCACAAAACAGGCCCTTTGTGGTGGTGGTGTGTGTTTCTGTGTATATCTGTTCAGTGGCAGGTGACAAGATGGTCATGAAGGTTTGTGTGTGTGTTCCTGCATATATCTGCTCAATGGCAGGAGGCACGTTGTTCATGGAATGCTGTGCTTGTGTGTGTGTTTCTGCGTGTATCTATTTAATTGCAGGAGATAGGGTGGTGGTGGAGGATTGTGGTTGCATGTGCGTTTTTGTGTATATCTGTTTAAGGGCAGTAGGCAGGGTGTTCGTAGAAGTTTGTGTGTATATATTTCCGTGTATAACTGTTTGATGAGAGGAGACATGGTGGTCAAGGAGGTTTGACTGAGTCTGCGTGTGTGTTTCTGTGCATATGTGCTTAATGGCACGAGACAATTTGGTGTGTGTATGTTATTGTGTATATCTGTCCAATGGCAGGAGGCGGGGTGTTCATGGAGTGTTGTGCATGTGGGTGTTTCTGCGTATATCCTTTATAATGGCAGGAGACAGGGTGGTGGTGGAGGATATATGTCTGTGTTTCCGTGTCTAAGTGCTTATTGGTAGGAGACACGTTGGTTGTGGAGGTTTGTGTGTGTGTGTTTCTGTGCATATCTGTAAAATGGCAGGAGAGAGGGTGGTGGTGGTGGAGGGGTGTGTGTGTGTTACTGTGTATATCTGTTTAATACCAGGAGACAGATGGTTGTTGGAGGGTTGTCTGTTTGTTTGTTTTTTTCTGTGTCTGTCTGTTTAATGCTGGTGTTAGGGTGGTGGTGCAGGGATGTGTATGTTTTTCTGTAAGTATCTGCTTAATGACGGGAGACAGACTGGTGGTGGTGGAGGGTTGTGTGTGTCTGTTTCTTTGTATATCTGATGAATTGCAGGAAACAGTGTGGCGGTGGAGCGTTCTGTATGTATGTGTGTTTCTGTGTATATCTGTTTAAGGGCAGGAGACGGTGATGGGAGAGGGATGTGTGCGTGTTTCTGTGTATATCTGTTTTATGGGTTGGAGAGAGTGTGGTGGTGGAGGGGTGTGCGTGTGTGTTTCTGTGTATATCTGATGAACGGCAGGAAACGGGGTGGTGGTCAAGAGATGTGTGTGTTTGTGTGTTTGTGTTTGTGTATATACCTGCTTAAAGGCAGGAGACAGGTGGTAGTGGAGAGTATAGTGTCTGTATTCCTGTATCTATGTGCTTACTGGCAGGAGACAGGGTGTTGGTGGACGGTTGTGTATGCATGTGCGTTTTTGCGTATATCCGTTTAAGGTCAGTAAGCAGGGTGTTCATAGAACATAGAATATAGATCATTATGGTGCAGTACAGGCACATCGGCCCTCAATGTTGCACTGACCTGTCATTCCAATCTGAAGCCTATCTAACCTACATTATTCCATTTACGTCCATATGCTTGTCCAATGACGACATAAATTTAATTAAAGTTGGCGAATCTACTACCATTGCAGGCAAAGCATTCCATACCCTTACTACTCTATGAGTAAAGAAACTACCTCTGACATCTGTCCTATATCTGTCACCTCTCAATTTAAAGCTATGCCCCTCGTGCTCACCGTCACCATACTTGGAAATAACTCTCCCTGTCCACCCTATCTAATTCTCTGATTATCTTATATGTCTCTATTGAGTCACGTCTCAAACTTCTCTCCAACGAAAACAGTCTCAAGTCCCTCAGACTTTCCTCAGACGACCTTCTCTCCATACCAGGCAAGATCCTAGTAAATCTCTTCTGTACTCTTTACAAAGCATACTTCGTATACTTCTTATATTGCGGTGACCAGAACTGTACACAATACTCCAAGTGCGGCCGCACCAGAGTTATGTACAGATGTAGCATAACCTCATGGTTTCAGAACTCGATCCCTATATTAATGCCTTCCTAACAACACAGTCAACCTGGGTGGCACTTTCAAGGATCTGTGTACCTGGACACCGAGATCTCTCTGCTCATCTACACTACCAAGAATCTTATCATAAGCCCAGTACTTTGAATTGCTGTTCCTCCGACCAAAGTGCATCACCTCTCACTTGTCCACATTAAACTCCATTTGCCACTTCTCAGCCCAGCTCTGCAGCTTATCTATGTCTCTCTGTAACCTACAACATCTTTCGTCACTATCCACAACTCTACCGACCTTAGTGTTGTCTGCAAATTTACTAACCCACCCTTCTACTCCCTCATCCAGGTCGTTTATAAAAATGATGAACAGCAGTGGACCCAACACCAACCCTTGCTGCACATCACTAGTAACTGAACTCCAGATGAACATTTCCCATCAACCACCACCCTCTGTCTTCTTTCAGCAATCAATTACTGATCCAACCTGCTATATCTCCTACAATCCCATTCCTCCGCATTTTGAACGATAGCCTACTGTGGAGAACCTTATCAAATGCGTTGCTGATATCCATATACACCACATCATCCAGTTTACTCTCATCTACCTGTTTGGTCACTTTCTCAAAGAACTCAATACGGTTTGTGAGGCACGACATAACCTGCACAAAACCGTGCTGACTCTCCATTATCAAATTATTATTTTCTAGATGATTGTAAATCCGATCTGTTATAACCTTTTCCAACACTTTACCAATAACTGAAGTAAGGCTCACTGGTTTATAATTATCAGGGTTGTCTCTACTCCCCTGCTTGAACAGGGGAACCACATTTGCTATCCTCCAGTCTTCTAGCACTATTCCTGTAGACAATGACGATTTATAGATCAATGCCAAAGGCCCAGCAACATCCTCCCTTGCTTCCCAGAGGATCCCAGGCTAAATCCCATCCAGCCCAGTGGACTTATCTATTTTCACACTCTGCAGGATTTCTAATACCTCTTCATTGTGAACCTCAATCCCACCGAGTCTAGTAGCCTGTATCTCAGTCTTCTCCTCGATAACATTGTCGATTTCTAGAGTGAATACTGTCGAAAAATATTCATTTAGTGCTTTCTCTATCTCCTCCGACTCTTCACACAACTTCCCATTAATATCCTTGATTGCCCCTAATTTTACTCTTGTTATTCTTTTATTCCTTAAATACCTATAGAAAGCTTTATGGTTTACCCTGATCCTATCGGCCAACAACTTCTTATGTCTCCTCCTGACTCTTCTGAGCTCTCTCTTTCGGTCTTTCCTGGCTACCTTGTAACCCTCAAGTGCCCGAACTGAACATTCACATCTCATCCGACCGTAAGCCTCCCTCTTCCTCTTGACCAGAGATTCCACTTCCTTCGTAAACCACGGCTCCTGCGCTCTACAGCTTCCTCCCTGCCTGACAGGAACATATTTATCTAGGACTCTCAGGAGCGTTTCCTTGAATAAGCTCCACATTTCTAATGTGCCCATTCCCTGCAGGTTCCTTCCCCATCGTATACTTCCTAAATCTTGCCTAATCGCATCGTAACTGCCGTTCCCTCAGCTGTAAATTTCGTGGAAGTTGTGTGTGTGTGCATTTCCATGTATAACTGTTTGATGACAGGAGACAGGGTGGTCGAGGAGATTTGAGTGAGTGAGTGTGTGTTTCCATGTATATGTGCTTACTGGCACGAGACAGTTTGATGTGTGTGTTTTTTGTGTATATCTGTCCAATGACAGGAGGCAGGGTGTTCATGGAGTTTTGTATGTGCTTGTGTGTGCGTGTGTGTGTATGTTTGTGAGTTTCTGCATACATCTTTTTCATGGCAGGAAACAGGGTGGTGGTTGAGGGATGTGTGTGTGTTTGTGTGTATATCTGCTTAAAGGCAGGAGACAGGGTGGTGGTGGAGGGTTGTGCATTGGGTTCAGTGTCTACCTGTTTAATGTCAGGAGGCAGGATGGTCATATTGGGTTGAGTGCATGTGTGTCAATGTGTATATATATTTAAGGGCTAGAGACAGGGTGGGAGTGGATTGTGCTGTGTGTGTGTTTCTGTGTATAACTGTTTAATGGCAGGTGGCATGTTGGTGTGGAGGGTTGTGTGTGTGCTTCTGCGTATATATGCTAAATGGCAGGTGACATGATTGTGTGTGAGTGTTTCTCTGTATACCTGCTCAATGGCAGGAGACAGGATTGTCATGGAGGGTTGTGTGTGTTTCTGCGTATCTCTATTCAATGTCAGGAGACAGTGCTGTTGAAGGGTAGAGTGTCTGTGTTTCTGTGTCTGCGTGCTTAGTGGCAGGTGACAGGGTGGTGGAGGATTGTGTATGTTTCTGTGTATACCTGTTTAAAGTCAGTAGACAGGGTGTTCGTGGAAGGTTGTATGTGTGTTTCTGTGTATATCTGTTTAATTGCAGGAGACGTGGTTGTGCTTGAGGGTTGTGCGTGCGTTTCTGTGTATATCTGCTTAATGGCAGGCAACAAGATGTTGGTCGGGGGTTTTGTGTGTGTTTGTGTGTGGGTGTTGCTGTGTGTATTTGTTTAATGGCATAAAACAATGTGGTGGTTAACAGTTGTGTGTTTGTGCATTTATACGTATATCTGTTTAATCGCAGGGGACAGGTTTGTGGTGGAGGGTTGTGTGTGTGTGTTTCTGTGCATGTCTGTTTAATGGCAGGAGACAGGATGATGGTGTCGAGATTAGTTTGTGTTTCTGTTTATATCGGTTTAATCGCCAGAGAGAGTGTGATGCTGGAGGGTTGTGTCTGTGTGTGTTTATGTGTACGTCTGATTAACGGCAGCAAACGGGGTGGTGGTGGAGGGTTCTGTATATGTGTGTGTCTCTGTGTATATCTGTTTCAGGGCAGGAGACATGATGGTGGTCGAGGGTTGTGTGTGTGTACTTTTATATATATCTGCTAAATGGCAGCAGAACAGGGTGGTGGTGGACGGACGTGTGTGTGTTTGTGTGTATATCTGTTAAATGTCAGCAGACAGGGTGGCGGTCGAGGATTGTGTGTGTGTGTGTGTTTTTCTATGTATATCTGTTTAGTGGCAGGAGAAATGGTTGTGGTTCAATTGTAGAGTGCGTGTTTGAATGTATATCCACTTAGTGGCAGAAAATAAGGTTGTGGTGGAGGACTGTGTGTGTGTTTCTGCATGTATCTATTTAATGGCTGCTGACAGGGAGGTAGTGGGGGGTTTGTGTGTTTCTATATATATATTAAATTGCAGGAGACAGGCTGGCAATGGAGGGTTGTGTCTGTGCTTCTGTGTATATCTGTTTTAGGGCAGGAGACAGGGTGATGGTTGAGGGTTGTGTGTGTGTGTATTTCTGTGTATATCTGCTCAATGGCACGAGAACAGTGTGGTGGTGGAGGGTTGTGTGTGTGTGTGTGTGTTTCTGTGTATATCAGTTTAATGCCAGGAGACAGAGTGTTGGTGTAGGGTTGTCTGTGCGTTTTTTTTGTGCCAGTCTCTTTAATGGTAGTTGATAAGGTGGTGGTGCAGGGTTGTGTGCGTTTTTCTGTATATATCTGCTTAATGACAGGAGACAGACTGGTGTTCGTGGAGGGTTGTGTGCATGTGTGTTTCTGTGTATATCTGTTTAATGGCAGGAGACAGGGTGGTGCTGAAGATATGCGTGTATGTTTCTGTGTACAACTGTTTATTTGCAGGAGACAGTGTGTTGGAGGAGGATGGTGTGTGTGTGTTTCTGTGTATATATGTTTAATTTCAGGAGACAGTGTGTTGGAGGAGGATGGTATGTGTGTGTGTTTCTGTGTATATATGCTTAATTTCAGGAGACAGTGTGTTGGAGGAGGATGGTATGTGTGTGTGTTTCTGTGTATATATGTTTAATTTCAGGAGACAGTGTGTTGGAGGAGGATGGTATGTGTGTGTATCTGTGTATATATGTTTAATTTCAGGAGACAGTGTGTTGGAGGAGGATGGTATGTGTGTGCGTTTCTGTGTATATATGTTTAAGGACTGGTGACAGGGTGGAGGAGGAGGGTTGTGTATGTATTTCTGTATATCTCTGCTTAATAATAGGAGAACAAGGTGGTGATGGAGGATTGTGTGTGTGTTTCTGTGTATATTTATTTAAGGGCAGGAGACAGGGTGGTGATGGAGGATTGTGTGTGTGTTTCTGTGTATATTTATTTAAGGGCAGGAGACAGGGTGGTGATGGAGGATTGTGTGTGTGTGTGTTTCTGTGCATATCTGATTAATGGCAGGGAACAGGGTGGTGATGGAGGCTTGTGTGTGTGTTTCTGTCTTTCTCTGTTTAATGGCAGGAGACAGGGTGGTCGTGGAGGGTTGTGCATGTGTGTGTTTCTGTGTATATCTATTTAATTGCTGAGGACAGGGTGGTGGTGGAGAGATGTGTCTGTGTTTCAGTGCATATCTGTTTAATGACAGGAGACAAGGTGGTGGTAGGGCGATGTATGGGTCTGTGTTTCTGTGTATATCTGTTTAATGGCAAGAGACAGGGTGGTGGTGGAGGGAGTATGTGCGTGTTTCTGTGTCTGTCTGTTTAATTGCAGGAGACAGGGTGGTGGTAGAAGGTGGTGTATGCGTGTTTCTCTGTATATCTGAAAAATCGTAGGAGACAGGGTGGTGATGGAAGTTTGTGTGTGTTTGTGTTCCTGTGTATATCTGTTTAATGAAAGGAGACAGGGTGGTGGTGGAGGGTTGCTGTATGTTTCAGTAAATTTCTGTTTAATAGCAGCAGACAGCGTGGTGGTGGAGGATGGTGAGTGTGTGTTTCTGTGTATAACTGTTTAATAGCCGGAGACAGGGTGGTGTTGGAGTTTTGTGTGTGTATTTCTGTACATATCTGTTTAATTACAGTAGACAGGTGGAGGGTTGCGTGTGTGTTTCTGTGTATACCTGCTCAATGACAGGAGACAAATTGGGTGTCAAGGATTGTGTGTGCGTGTGTGTGCTCCTGTGTACATCTGTTTAATGGCAGAAAACAATGTGGTGGTGAAGGGGTTTGTGTGTGTTTCTCTGTATATCTGTTTAATTGCAGGAGACAGCGTGGTGGTGAAGGGTTGTGTGCGCGTGTTTCTGTGTATGTCTATTTAATGGCAAGAGACAGGGGGATGGTGTCGAGATGTGTGTGTTTCTTTTTATACCTGTTTAATTGCCGGTGAGTGTGTGATGGTAGACCATTGTGTGTGTGAGTGTGTGTGCGTGTGTTTCTGTGTAGATCTGTGTAATGGCAGGAGACAGTGTGGTCCTGAATGATTGTGTGTGTGTGTTTCTGTGTATATCTGCTTGTTGTTCGGAGGCAAAGTGTTGGTGCAGGGTTGTGTGTGTATGTGCTTCTGTGTATATCCGCTTGATAGCATGAGACAACGTGGCGGTGGAGGCTTGTGTTTTGTGTTTTAGTGTATATCTGATTAGTGGCAAGAAACAGGGTTTTGGTGGAGAGTTGTGTGTGTTTCTGTGTATATCTACTTAATGGAAGGAGACAGCGTGATGATGGAGGGTTGTGTGTGTTTCTGCATATATTTGCTTAATGGCAGGAGACAGGGTAGTGGTGGAAGGTTGTGTGCTGGTGTTTCTGTCAATAACAGTTTAATAACAGGAGACAGGTATTGGTGCAGGTTGGTGTGCATGTTTATCTGCATTTTACGTGAACCGTACAATTTGCTGCAGACACATTCACACATGGAAACGAGCCACATTGATAACAACTGAGTTGGAAACGTTTTGGAACTGAGTTGGAAGAGTGTCTTTTTTTAACGTTTTCAAGATGTCAATTACGCTGAACAGCAACGCGCTATTGGAAACAGAAAGGTGAACGGTACAATGGCTTCAACTTTCAGTGCTGAATGCCACTGAGCCGCAGGAGGAGCGACTGCGGCTTGTTTCTGTCGTGTAGCGGTCATCACGTTCGGCTTAAGTGCAAAACGTCCCCAGTTCGAAAGTGGGCAGAAACTGCTTTGTTCCACAACTGCAGCCTTTGACGTAGACAAGAGCCGAGCTTTCTTGCTTGCTTTCCCTTCTGCAAACCTGCCTTCGAATTTGCTTGAAGAAATCTGCTCTCGAAGTGCACTGCAGTACAATTCCATTTAAATACTGTGCAAAGAATTGCAAATGATCATATGCCTTCTGTTTGAGAGTGTAGTTACCCCCTTCTGATCCTTCCACGAAAAGCATTACCGCATTTGCATTCCTTGCGCAGGCGCCCCGGTTCAAAGAGAGGGAAGAAGCCGATGCGCTGGTGTCACAGCGCACCACGGATTCCTGAACTAATCTGTCTGTCAAATGTATCCCAAAGTCGTCTCTGAAAGAGCTCATTTGGAAGGTGTCTGTCGTTATTCAACGTGCGAGAATTGGTACCAGATTCCTGAATCATGTTTTGGAGCAGTTCGCACGTTAGTGGCTCATTCAATCAGCAATTGCAATGAAAGAAATTACACTCTCAGAGGAACCTCTTGACCTGTGCTTTCATAGCGTCGCTAGTATTAAGGTGCGCCCCGAGATCTAAACCACGTTGGAACTGAAACGGAGGAATCGACAGAGAGTCTACAGAATGACATTGCATCCATTTGGTTTTCTTTAAATCACTGAGGAGCAGGAAAATGTAAACGGGGAGGGCGACTGGGGAAGTCAGGCAGTCGCAGCTCTGGAGAAAATCCTTCTTTGTGACTCACTCAGCAACCAGACACGTGAAGGTGACTCAGGCGTGAGAGCTCTTCACATCGTGAACAAAAAGCAATCAAGGGCCCTTACCACCTCTTCCGGAGTCGAGGTGGGGTGAGGTAATTACCTTTTGACTTCTGTTACTATTTTCAGAAACTGCCTTTCAGATTGAGGTGAACAGAAACTGCATTTCTAAAAAGCACCATGGAATTTGTTAAACTTTATTGAGTCGCTTCTCGTCGATTCCCACACAGGTTTCCAACTCAGTTGCTATTCATGAGGCTCATGTCCAGGTGTGAACATCTCTGCAGTGAATTGCACGGTGAAGGCAAAAGGCAAGGAAAGTGGCATCTCGAACCGGCCCCGAGGTCAGACCTTCCTCACAATGTAATCTGTCGTTCTCGGATTGGAATGCGACCTCCGGTTTTAGGGTGGAACTTTCTTTGGGAACCATATTCTGCAAAACAGACAGAGTGACTGAAACTATGCTGCACGGTATGATTTGGGACACGGCCTGCTCAGCTTTGGGCATTTTCCCTGTAGTCCGGTGTGTTTCATGTTCCGTGCAAACGTGAAAGTTGTCCTGTTTAGAGCAATGGGTGAAATCATTTAGCAAAGCAAGAATCCGAATTGCAGTAATGTCAAGCAGCTGATGGTAATTTGACCCAATCATAACCGATCATATATTCTCACGCAACCACAGATACATTTGTAGCTGAATCCAGTCTGAGAAGATAGACTCAGCTTACCATTGATTTTTGTCTGATTGATGGGCTGTCTTTATCTGCTGAGAAATTGATATTGTAGACGGGCACATCCGAGCAGCTGTGCGAGTCGGAGAGGGATCAGAGAACCCTTTTCACGTGAGTTTGCATCTGTTGTTATGCAGGAGCACAATTGGAATTGCAAGAAAATGACGAGCAGCGCGTGTTGGTAGTGTGGCCGAGCGCTCTCTATCGCTGGATTAAGGCTGCAGTCTCGGCCGAGGCGTGGGTTCAAATCCCACCACTGCCGTTTCCTCTGAACATCTCCAGCGGCGCAGCTTGATTATATGCTGTTTCGATTCCTGCTGCATTTCTGTTTAAAACAGAAGAAAAATGGATTTGCTTCCCGGGGAATTGACTGCGGTGTGTGAAAGCGCCGAATTTTCCAAAGTGTCTGTGCTGTCGTGATCGTGTTCACCTCCCGCGCGGAAAATCGCCAGCAGCTCTACTGTTGCTTTCAGTTACAGGCAAGTTGAGCTTTTACTGGAACCGAATGGAGACTGTTATTTCATCGTTGTTGCGAAACAGAGTCCTACGGTGACTCGACTCGCCGTCATTCGGTTTTCTGGCCAATGTGAAAATCGTTCCAATGTATTTCGATGTCATATGTTATTGAATTTCTCCCACTTTCTTCATTTCCGTCCTGGAGTCATCGGAAGGGAAAGGTAATCTAATCGAGACTGCGATTGGTGAAATTCACTTTTTATGGCCCATTATTATGTTCTTTCTTTGTCTCTTTGCAGCATTGTCTGGGAAGTGGTGGTGCACTCAGGCTCCAGTATGTTAGAAAGAGTAGTTTGGAATTGCCCTGTTGTTAGTTGTGTGATTACTTTATGGCTCATGCCCCCGGACTGTCTCACATTTAGCATTCATGCTCGCTGTGTCTGAAAATGCATTTGGTTTTCCAGTTTTGTTTGTGTTCCGTGTTAAATGCTTTCTGTTTTGCGATTCGCTCAATACATTACGAATTAACAGGGTTTCTGAGGAAACTTCCAGCTGCAAAAATCTTCAACTGAGAATCTGGTAAACTTTCACGGAGTATGGTCAGTCGGAGCAAAAGTAAGGATGTCGTTCGTTTCTGCAGTGTTTCACAATACTACCTTTCCCGTGAGCAGTCGAACAGACTGAATGATTTTGCCACAGACTGCGACGGTAAGGTCCGCAAAAACGTAATTCTTTAAAGCAGGTGTGAGCAACACAACGTTATGGGGTACACCGCATGGAAACAGATACTTCGGTGTATCTCGTCCATGCTCACCACATAGCCAAATTTAAACAAGTCCCCATTCAACAACGAGCTCATGGAAACAGAAAGGTGAAAGGTAGAATGGCTTCAACTTTCAGTGCTGGATGCCACTGAGCCCCAGCAGAGACGGCTGAGGCTTGTTTCTGTAGTGTAGTGGTTATCACGTTCGCCTTACACGTGAAAAGTCCCCAGTTCGAAACTGGGCAGAAGCTGCTTTGTTCTTCAACTGCAGCCTTTTACATGGACAAGAACGGAGCTTACTTGCTTGCTTTCCCATCTGCAAACCTGCCTTCGAGTTTGCTTAAACAAATCTGCTCTCGAAGTGAAATGCAATGCAGTTCCATTTACTAACAGTGCAAAGCCTTGTAAAGTTTTTCTCCAACCTGGTTCTGATCAAATGCCATTCTGTTTGAGAGTGTAGTTACCCCCTTCTGATCCTTCCACGAAAAGCAGTACCGCATTTGCATTCCTTGCGCAGGCGGCTCGGTTCAAAGGCAGGGAAGAAGCCGATGCGCTGGTGTCACAGCGCACCACGGATTCCTGAACTAATCTGTCTGTCAAATGTATCCCAAAGTCGTCGCTGAAAGACCTCATTTGGAAGGTGTCTGTCGTTATTCAACGTGCGAGAATTGGCACCAGAGGTCCTGAATCATGTTTTGCCGCAGTTCGCACGTTAGTGGCTCATTCAATCAGCAACAGCAATGAAAGAAATTACACTCTCAGAGGAACCTCTGGACCTGTGCTTTCATAGCGTCACTAGTATTAAGGTGCGCCCCGAGATCTAGGGTGGAACATTCTTTGGGAACCTTATTCTGCAAAACAGACACAGTGACTGAAACTATGCTGCCCGGTTTGATTTGGGACACGGCCTGCTCAGCTTTGTGCATTTTCCCTGTAGTCCGGTGTGTTTCATGTTCCGTGTAAACGTGAAAGTTGTCCTGTTTCGAGCAATCGGTGAAATCATTTAGCAAAGCAAGAATCCGAATTGCAGTAATGTCAAGCAGCTGATGGTAATTTGACCCAATCATAACCGATATATTCTCACGCAACCACAGATACATTTGTAGCTGAGTCCAGTCTGAGAAGATAGACTCAGTTTACCATTGATTTTTGTCTGGATTGATGGGCTCTCATTATCTGCTGAGAAATTGATATTGTAGACGGGCACATCCGAGCAACTGTGCGAGTCGGAGAGGGATCATTGAACCCTTTTCACGTGACTTTGCATCTGTTGCTATGCAGGAGCACAATTGGAAGTGCAAGAAAATACAGAGTCGTGCGTGTTGGTAGTGTGGCCGAGTGGTCTAAAGCGCTGCATTAAGGCCGCAATCTCGTCTGAGGCGTGGGTTCGAATCCCACCGCTGCCTTTTCTTCGGCACAGCTTGTTAAAATGCTGTTTCGATCCCTGCTGCATTTCTGTTGAAAACAGAAGTCTCTGAAAGACCTCATTTGGAAGGTGTCTGTCATTATTCAACGTGCGAGAATTGGCACCAGAGATCCTGAATCATGTTTTGGAGCAGTTCGCACGTTGGTGGCTCATTCAATCAGCAACAGCAATGAAAGAAATTACACTCTCAGAGGGACCTTTGGACTTTCACCAGAGCTGCAACTTCCTCACTTCCCCACTCGCCCTCGCCGTTTACATTTTCCTGCTCGTCAGTGATTTAAAGAAATCCAAATGGATGCGATGTCATTCTGTAGCCTCTTTGTAGATTCCTCCGTTTCAGTTCCAACATGGCTTATATCTCGGGCTGTACAGTAATACTAGCGATGCCACGAAAGCACCCCTGTTCCCTCAATGCTATAACAGGCCATTTGTTTGAATAAAATTATCCTCCAAAGAGTAACCCACCCAAACACTTTTTCCGATCATATTTCTTCACATTTACAGCTGACTAATACACATATCCCTGAACACAATGTGCGATTTAGCATGGCCAGCTCACCTAACCTGCACATGTTTGGATTGTGGGAGGACACGACAGCAAAGTCGCATCGACTTGGGGAGAACGTGCAAAGTCCCCACAGTCACCCGAGGAGAGAATCAAAACAATGTCCCTGGCGCTGTGAGGCAGCATTGCTAACCACTGAGGTACCATGTAATCTTATGCAATCAGTAAAATCAGTGAAAGATATGAAAAAAACAAGTTTCAAATGAACACTCTCCGGCATTGTCAACGCATGTCAATCTTGCATTCAATACGAATAGGTGTATGGAAAACAATAAAAAACAAAATCCCGGCAATTCATGAATAAACAATAATTAAAAGTTTAATTTGATCAAAGGTCATAACAATGTTTCGATGAATTGCAATTTTTAATGACACATGTAGGTAATTAGCTAACTAATGAATAATTGGAAGTGGCATATATTTACTTAATGAAGAAAGCGACTTGTTTTCCCTTTGTTACACAGCAGCATAATAATGTGTGTGTGTGTGTTCGAAATGTTTCAATCAAGCTCTTTCTCACAAAATAACTGATGACTTACGATCACTTAGCCTTGTCACCTTTAAAACCACAACATTGTCAAATATTTTCCAGGAATTTACAACCAGAAGAACTAGTTAACTTCTTTTCATAGGAACCCAAAGAGAATAAGTAGTGGACACTGTGAATTCGTTGAGTCAATGCAAGAATTCAACTGAAGACAACATCACTTCTTTCCAAAATGTTCAAAATTTTAAAAAATCAGAATTTATTGCCATTGTTGAATGAAAGAATAGAGATGCTAATTCATTTTCATTTGATTTTGTTGCATGAAATATCCGTAAGCCGTATTATGATTACAAGCACAATAAATGTGAGCATTGAAGTCAAATATAATTAATTGAATTCAACGATGTTTCAACAGGCAAAATAAAAATTGATATTTACAATGATTGAGAGATTGTGCACTGCAATATCTTTGCAGTGGTTCATGTACTGTGCCGTAAATCCAAATTTGTGCAACCTACTAGATTGAATAATTATTATTTTTATTCTAAATCAGCAACAATTTAATTTTCAAAGTCTGTCAATGCATTAAAGAATAATGAATAATCTCTTTTTGCAAGTGATTGAGCAATGTCTGGAAATGAACTGGAATTATTTCAGTTAAAAGTAATTACATTTCCCTGAATTTTAAGGCTGAGATTACAGTGATCATTTAAATGAGCAAACATCAGATATTTGCAATGACGTTAGATGGGAAGTCATTGGTTTCTTTGTGGGGTAGGTGACCTGAAAAATAAAGGCATTTTCATACTGTACTATTCGTACTCAGAAATAATGGATTAAATCTAAATGTGAATCTCATTATACTTGTTCAAAAGACTTATTTATAAATAATTGTGCCATTACTGTAATGGCAATGACTTGATAATGAATGCTGTATTTTGAAGAATTAAAATGATACAATATTTCAAAAGCACTTTGCTGTGATGTTGATTTGATATTTATTAAGATCAGTAAACCGAGGCATAAAACATAGTACCTAGCTTTAGGGATTGAAGAAAAATGAGCCATTCTGTGATTATTGAGCAAAATTCTTCTTTTTTAAGTAAAAAATGTACGTAATACAAGAATTGTGAATTTCCATACACCGGATTCCTTGTAGAGATATGATACATCAATTTATATGATCAATATTATGATCAATGTTGAAAGATTTGTGTCAGAATTTGGAAGAGAATTCGTAAGTCATGAAAGTGAGCTTGAAACTGAACAATGTAGTCAATGACATGTGGCGTATATGCGATTTTAATAATATTGTCATTTTTGGACAATGATGAATAATGTTGGAATAGAAATGCCAAAAATATCAACATGGCCAAAGCAATTCTTTTCTTACAATGAAATGAAAACAATAATCATTTTGTAGCAGGCATGATTTGAAATAGCAGTTTTTTAAATATGACATATACAGTGAAGACTAACCCTTTTTCAAAAATGTAGGAACTTCACGAATTTAAAATGCAGTATTTGTTCAAATTGTAATACAATGGTTATAATTTGAATTGTCTCTTGTAAACACACAACAAAAAAGGAGCTTAAAGATTGTTAGATTGACAAAAATTTGCTTCCCAACGTTATTGTAGTATCCTCAATATCTGTGATAAAGTAGAATTATTGGTTTAAACAATATAAATCAACATGAACGACTGAACTGAAATATAACACATCAATTGCATTAACTGCATAGAATAGTAAATAAATGCTTACTGCTGTCATTTGTCCCAGGAACAATAAGACACTTACTCAGGTTATTCCACTGAATAGTAATCAGCTGATGATGAATATCTTTGTGTCGCTTTATGTGCACTGTTTTGTGTGAACATTGATTTCAATAAATTTAGATATTTACATGAATTAGGAACAGGCTGATAACTGGGTGTGAAAGATCTTATTTAAGATTAGACAATTTTTAGTATTCTCTAGGTTTGCTGAACAAAACACAGTTAAGTCATCATACAATAAACTGGATTAGAGAGAAATATGCAAAATTCAATTTCAAATGGATGCACTCGGATATTTTCACAACATTTCAATCTTACATTCAATATAAATAGATGAGTGGAAAACTAAAAACAAATTTAAGACAACTCATAAACAGATCAATAACTAAAAATTGATATATAGTAGGAAGTCGCATTTGTTTATTTAACTGAACAACTTGATTTTTTTCTCGTATTTACACCTTTGAAGCATCAAGTTCTATGTGCAGTCTGAACTCAGCTCTTCAGAACAAAAGAAAATCAAGGAATATCTGTACTTTGCATATTTCATCTTTGTGAGTGCAACATTATCAAATATTTTGCAAAGAATATTGATTGAGTGGAATTAGATACATTCTGTTATTCGTGGACTGAAGAAAATATATAGCAGATATTGTGATTATTGGAATGAACAACAAATGAAAACATATCTAATGTTGAATTGAAAGGCAATTCATTCGATTCTTAGATATTTTCTTATCAACATTCAGAGCTGCTCTGGCACAGCTCTGTGCAAGGTGGGAATTGAAATTGTACCCTCTGGTCTGGTAACAGAGACACGACCAGATGTGCACAAGATTCCTTCATAACATTCCCAACCAGGCTGGGCAGGGCTGAAAACTAATCAGATGTTTATTGTAATAATTGGATTGGAATTAAATGGTTGGATACTGTGTGTAATCTACTTAAAATTCAGTAGCAATTTACAATAATGATGGGAGTTAACAAATGTCTTAATTAAACATGATTTTTATGATCACTTGGGGAATGACAGCTTGACAGGATGGTGTGATTAGTGTGCATTATATATAAAAAATTAATTTAATTATTCTATATGGTCAGAAGTTTCTCATTTTCTGAAATGCAGATTAAAATGTTTTTGATAGACATGTAAATTGGAACAAAATGATGAATTGGTTCGTCAATGTGCCTATTCAGCTGAAGACAACTTTCATTCTTTCTGAAAATGTACGATTTCTAAGAAGTCACTATTTCCTGTGATTGTTTAATGAAATAAGATAGATGCCAACCTTTTTTTGTATGCTTCAAAAAATTCATGGGGATTTGAATGATTTTGCACATGAAACATATTCAATTGTAATTGTGATTAAAAACACAATAAATGTTAACATTAAAGTGATTTCCAATCAAATCAATTCAAAAGTGTTTCCAAGTTTAAACTGAAAAGCAATATTCAGAATGATTGAGTGATTGTACATTGCAACGTCCTTGCATTAGTTATTGTATGGAAACATAGTTCCACATGTCCACCCCTTACCGAATTGAACAATTATTAGGTATTGGCAACAAATCGATTTGAAAACTTTTATTAATGAATTTAAGAATAATGAGGTATCTCCTCTTCCTATTCCACTGAGTAATGTTCAGAAACGAAGAGAAAAATTGCAGTGTAAAATAACTGGTATTCTCTGAATTCCAATGGCTGAGAAGACTGTGATCTTTCAACTGAGCAAAAGACATATATTTACAAATGATGTTGCAATGGCAATTATTGGTCTTTTGTGGGTATATTGGCCTGATCAAACAGGTTTTAATATTGTAGCACTCACACTAAGAAATATGGAAGGTATTAAAAGCACATTGTTTTTGTTATAAAGCCGAAGTTAAAGTATTGCATAATTATTGTAATTGATCATTGTTTCTAAAATCCTGATAAATAAATTGACTTAATATTTTGAATGCACTTTGCTCTGATGTCGATTGTATATTCATTAAGATTAATAAACTGAAAATTAAAATTTAAAACTTGGCTTTAATAATTTAAAAATCTCAGCAACAATTGACATCGTTCAACTTTTTTTTGGTCGGTTCATGTCTATTTTATTAATGTAACTTTTATCATGATACATGTTTAGATAAATGTCAGCACTAGGAAGAAAATAATGAGGATGGGAAAGTGAGTATTATCGTGAACTAAACATCGAGTTCATGTCATTTGGTACAGGAAGTCATTTTGTCGCAAAAAACTAATAATTCTGTGATTATTGATCATTGACAACTACTGTTGGAAGAAAATAAAACTATCTCAAAATGAAACCAAAAAATGAATATCATTTTGGAGGTCACATGATTTGAAAAGCGGACATTGTCACTTAATGTGACGTTTGAGCTGAAGAATCGTTCTTCCCCCCTCCCCCCGCCACCCCCATGTGTAGTCCTTTCAATAATTTAAAATTTAGCTTAAGTTGAACTAAATAACAAATGGATATTCCTCCATTATTTTCTTGCACACAAAAAATAAAAAAAACAGGAAAATGATATCGCTCTGCAAGGAATAGTTTCACAGATAATAAGTGTTTATATTGAATTAAAATGTCACCAAAGCTGGAGGAGTGATTTCCCCTGACAAGGAATGAAGACTGAGGAGATAGGCCGAACTCAGGCAAGTGGAAGATGTTTACTCATGCTGCAATCAGTTAATGCAGGGATCATCCCCCGAGACAAATCTAGGAAGGGAGATCCATGACACACTGTAACGTGTACAGTAAAAAACAGTATTTTTACACACCTTCTGTATTACAATGTCCACATGCAATGTAGTTACAGTCCTTCCCTCATTATACAGACACCCGATCCTGTAGAACAACTAATCTTGGATGAACATCGCTATGGATAGCCCGAGCTTCCTATTGCTTCATGGTGTTTTACAGGTGGTATAATCTCCAGGCCTTGGGATCTCTCTGTGCATTTTATTTCCTCAGATTACAAAATTAATTGTTGCAGTCCTTTGGGTCTCTCACTCTGCCTTATTTACGATTCTCAAGAATATGTAATTAGAAACTTTTTAAATGTTCTGAGCAACGTTAGTGGGCAGCATGGTGGCACAGTAGTTAGCACTGCTGCATCACAACGCCAGAGACCCGGGTTCAATATCCTGCCTCAGGCGACTGACTGTGTGGAGTTTGCACATTCTCCCCGTGTCTGCGTGGGTCTCCTCCAGGTGCTCCGGTTTCCTCCCACAATCCAAAGATGTGCAGGCCAGGTGAATTGGCCATACTAAATTGCCCATAGTGTTACCTAAGGGGTAGATGCAGGAGTATGGGTGGGTTGTGCTTCAGCGGGGCGGTGTGGGCTTGTTGGGCCGAAGGGCCTGTTTCCACACTGAAAGTTATCTATCTATTCTCCAAAAAAAATAGTAACTATTTCTGGCAATCAAATCCTGTCTGTTTCCCTGATAGCCGCTGTGGAAGTTAGCTGGGCTCTATCCTGCAGCTGGTGTTTATTCATTCACTGGGAAAATTATTCTTTCATTAATGAAAGTCAGGATTGGTCATTTTACTGTATGCTGGCATTCTCTTATCACTATCTGGTGTATGACTGTCTGGAATGGCATACTTATGGACTTGGAGTAGGATTGTACTAAATGTTCTTTTTTAACTTACGACTGAAACAGATTGTTCGTCTCATTTATCTCCCCTCCACCATTTTGTGTTTTAATTCCAAGGCAGGCTGCTCGGGGCTTCCCTACAGCAGCAAATCTACAAGGATTTCAGCACTAAAATAAAAATTAGCATTCGCTACCATTAGGAAACAGTACCATGCAATATGCCTACGTCACTGAGACTTAATTCCACACTTAAAGCCGACTATACTGGATTTGATCAATGATTACATATTAGATATAAGTAACATTTAGTGTTAAAACTAGTCACGGTAAACTTAAAATAATTATAAATGTCATATTACAATCCGTCACATGTAGAATTGAACATTAATTATTGGAGTCTAAAACAATCAGACGTATCTTCATTTGTAAGGCGAATATGAATCCAATGATTTCTGTGAACATTCAAATGAGAAGGTATCAGATATTTCCTGTCAGTGTTGGATGAGGAATCATTGCTTGGTTTGTGGTTGTGTTGACCTGGAATAAAAGATAATTTTTTCTTTGTAAAATTGGCACTACTAAATAATGATTAAATTGAACTGTGAATCTCACGATATTTGTTACAAAACCTAACTTGAATTACTGTGTGATTGTTGGACTAACAATGAATTGGTAATCTATTTTAGAACACTGACACATTAAGTGATTCAATATTTCCAAACGGGTTTGCTGTGATATTAATTACATAATAATTAGTATCAGTGAACTGAGAGTTAGAATGCTGGCATGATGTTTTGGAAAATATTTTCGATATGCAGTGATTATTGATCATTCAACATTCTCAGATAAAACTGCAATCTGTAATTGCTGTCTCAGCTTTTCTTCTGTAGAAATACAATATATAATCCATGCAACTTTTCATGTCATCAATATTCAGACATTTGTGTCGGCATTACAAAGAAAATAAATCGACAAGGAACATGGGTATCATAGCAAAAAACAGTCAACAGCATTTATAGAGAAAATTTTTAAACATTGTCTCTGAGTGAATACATAAAAAGGTTGAATGGGGATCTGTTACAATGTATTGAGCCGCATTTACATTTTTAGCACGATGATTGGGGGAACCTATCAGAAAACTCGCCTATATTTAGGAATTCCTTTATCTCAAAACATGTTACTATCAGCATCCTTTGTCGTAAGTGAAGTCTATTTAATGGTGTGGGAAAGATGTGTGTATATGATAAGAAGGAATCTCTTGCATATATTTGGGATGGTGTGAAAGCGTGATGTTTGTTGTGGTTATCATCTTGAGAACAATACAATACTGACAAAAGGTTTTGCACTGAACAGTAGTTAGGTGGCCTTGAATACCATCGTGTGGCTTTATGTGCAGTGATTAATTTATTTCAAGAGCTTTTCAATAGCAATCATATTTTCCATGATTTGTAAAATGATTAATAATTTTGTGACAAACATCCACATGTGGTTATGAGCTGGATTTAAAGAATCCAATGTGTTGGTGTGAAAACCCTTCATTATTGACATTTCCAAGCGAGGTGTATAATGCTCAGGCACTGGCTGGAATTCAAGGTGTAAGAAAATCTGATTCACCCTGGAGCTGATTGATTCTAACTGCTGTTTGATTGAAGTTGATTGATATTGTATTTGTCCCGATTTCTCTGCCTGTGGGTGAATTTACAACGTCCAATTTCTGTCCATGGGTCACTTCACATCACTGGAGGTTTAAAATATAATTCTCATATTGTGATAACAACGAATTTTCAATTAAAGTTTGTGTGTTAACAAACAAAACGATTTGTTGTTTTCCAGGAATTTCCACTGACATTGATTAGATATTTATTAAGATAGATAAACTGAGAATTATAATCTAGTTGCAGGATTGTTGAATTGTTCAACCACAGACTTAAGGGTTTTATTTTGGGAATGATTTGGAGGCGCCAGTGTTGGACTGGGCTGTACAAAGTTAAAAATCAAACACCAGCAGTTTATTAACCAATATGTTTATTTTGAAGAACTCGCTTTCAGAAGAACCAGCGTTCATCAGCTGTTTGTAGGAACAGCGCTCCGAAAGCCAGTGCTTCCAAATAAACATGTTGGACTATAGCCTGGTGTTGTGCGATTTTTAACTTTGTTTTTTGGAAGGAATGTTTTCTTTATTCAAATATACAGGCTGTTCAATAACTCTATCGCGCCTTTCTTGATTTTCTTCTAGATTTTCTCATGTAAAATTCACACAATTTTCACTGTAATCAGTATTTCAAATTTCCGTCAGATCTAAGATGAAACGAGGATCAATTAATGAGTACTTCCATGAATGGAAAGCACAATAAATTCACTTTGCAGAGGCAAGATTCAAAATTTATCTGAATAAGCAAATAAACATTTTGAATGGAAAATATCTGAAAATGTTTACATTCAAATTTGAATGAAGTCAAATAACTTCTTTTTGAAATACATGGCCTGAAAACCTGTTTGAAAACATGAACAAATCAAGACTATCAATATGTCTTGCTCTCAGTGTCCTCGGCCAATTTTCAGAAAGAATAAACACCACTTTCAGCAGAAAGTATCATGTGTAATTACTGAATTGAAAAATAAGGTGATCGCTCTTGTATTTATTGGCAAGAATGTTTACTGTGGTTATTGCACTCAGTAAAAATAAAATCAAGACCAATGGCTGTTAGAATCATCAAAAACTATGTGACATGCGTTTATTATTATTTAATAAAATAATTATTAAATTATTTTAATAATTTTAATAAATTTTAAAGATATTAAAAATTATCTTTAATAATTTTAAAGATTCTGCGGTGTAAATAATATTTAAGGTGAGGGGGAAAGATTTAAAAGGGGTCTGAGGGGAAACTTTTCCACACAGTGTGTTTCACATTTTGGGATGAGCTGTGAGAGGAAGGGCAGTTGCTGGTACAATTACAACATCTAAAAGACTTTTGGACACTTTATTGGATAGAAAACTTACAAACGGGTATGGGACAAACACAGGGAAATGGGACTAGTTTAGTTTAGGAAACCTGGCCGGAATGCTAAGTTGGGCTGAATGGTCTGTTTCTGTGCTGTGTCAGTCTAGCATTCTACAATTCAAACTTCACTGTGATTGGTAAAGGAAAGAACAAACGGGTGTTAATTGTATTTTGTGTCCATAAAAAAGTGTCATGAATTTTAAATAATTTTGTCACATGAAATATTTCGCTCTTATTGTGATTAGAAGTACAATGAACGTGAGCATCAAAGTGAAATATAATTAAATCAATTCAACTGGTTCCATGGTTAAGATAAAAATTGATATTCACAATCATTGTGAGTTTGTAAATTGCAATATCTTCACATTACTTCATGCACTGAGCCATTATTACACATTTATACCCCCTACTGAATTGAACAATACTTAGATATTAGCAACACTTAGATTTTCTAAAATCTATCAGTACATTTAGAAGGAGAAATCTAATTTTGCTGCATGACTGTGCAATGCGCAGACATGAACAGGAAGTATTGCAGAGAAAAGTAGTTACAGTTCTCTGAACTCATAAGGCTGAGATTACTGTGATTATTCAAATGAGCAAAAGTCAGTTTTCGAAGCGTGTTGGATGCAAAATGATTGATTCCATTGTGGGATAGTTGACCTGAAAACATTGTTGCAATGGATTAAATTAAAATATGAAATAAAACAATATATGGATCTGACGATACACGTTAGAAAGCCAAATAACTTATTCAGCAATTATTATAAGGATAATGAATTCCTAATAAATGTTGTATTCTGAACAAATAAATTGACACAATATTTTAAAAACACTTTGCTCTAGTGTTGATTAGACGCACATTAAGATCGGTAAACTGATGACTGAAATATAAAATCTAGATTGATGGATTGAGGACAATAAATCAGCCATTCATTAGTTTATGAAAAGAATTTATTTTTTTCTCAAAATGCAGACAATACAGGAGTAATGTATTTCATTCAATTAGTTTACTTTTAGAAACATGTGTTTTTAATTTATGTAATTTTATTCCGATCGATGTTCAAATATTTGTGTCTGAATTAGGAAGCAAATAAAAAGATAATGAAAGTGAATATGATAGTGACCACAAGATACAGTTCATGACATTTGATAGAAAAAGGAATTTGCATAATCTCATGACTATTTAATGTTCATAAATAATTAACTCCTCAGGTACTGAAGCAGTCCAAGTCCAACGACAACAAGATCAGGACAATATCCAGGCTTGGGCTGACAAGGGGTAAGTAACATACATGCCACACAAATGCAGGCTATGTCCATCACGTATAAGAAATAACCTAACCACCATCCCTTGACATTCGATGGTGTTACCATGACTGAACACCCACTATCAACACTGTCCTGGGGATAATCGTTGATCAGGAACTGAATTGGTCTCACCACATAAACACAGTGGCTACAAGAGTAATTCAAATCCTGGCTCCTGAAATCCTGTCCAAACGCTACCAGGCACAAGTCAGGAGTATGTTGGAATACTCCTCACTTGCCTGGTTGAGTGCAGCCCTTACAACACTCAAGAAACTTGATACCATCCGGAATAAAGCAGCCCACTTGATTGGCACTGCGGCTACTGAGCATCAGTGGTGCAATCTCTACCTCTTCTTATTAACAAGGATAAAAGAATTTTACATTGTTCAACTTTCTCATCAAAACCGAGTACAGTATTCACCGCAGCCCTCTTTTATACTAACCAGCAGCATTTCCATCACCAATAGCAGCTCCTCTTAAAATATTTTGTCAGTAACTTGTAATTAACTGATTGCTCCAATTAAAACTGAAAGCGTGTTACTGTAAAAGCGCAGCAGGTCAGTCAGTATCTACGGAGGAGGAGAATCGACGTTTCGGGCATGAGCCCTTCTTCACGAAGGTCCTGAAGAAGCAGTGAACCAAATTTTGAAATGATCTTTCTAAACATAATATCGATCAGGTTAAAACTGAAGTAGGTGTCTTACACAACTTGCTGCAAGGACACAGACAGTAGAATCTGAGGTGATCATGAGTATGTGGAGGTGAATTTGGGAGACAAGCTGGGACTGTATTGGATTAGTCATGGTGAGAGGGAACAAATGCTGGATGCAGGGTTTCAGCAGCTGATGGACTGACGCTGAGGCGAGCCATCGGAAACTGAGCAGGAGACCACCATCTAATAGGACAGAGAAACTGATCCATCAGCCTGAAACTGAGTGACCACGTGGCTGTCAGTGACTCCAACACAAGTGAATGGAAACATTGCTCAGAGCCTGTTTCTGTACAACTCAACACAACCAGGAAATGGAAAGTGATTAATTAGCTGAAAACAAAGCCATTGCTCTGTTAGAGTCTAAACCATTCAATGTTCAGTTATTGAACATTATTGATTCTCAGAATATTCTACCCTGCAGAATCACAGTAAAAGGGGAAAGTAAACAACATTCTTGGCAAAGACATAATGAACCAACTGCTTATATAAAAACAGCTCAGCAAAAAGGGCTGAATCCTCCACAAACTGACAAACACAGTTACCATCAGATTTATAGATAGACAATGAAATTCTTCAGAAAATCACTTCCCTGCTTATGGTGTGTGGGAGAAACCATTCTCAGTGAGAACTGCCACTTATTTCCTTTAAAAAGAGTCTCATGTTCCCCTCAGAAAAGCAGGTGTGTTGCTCACTTACAGACTGACTTACAGACAAAGGAAACCTGATCAGGGACTCGCAGGTTAATTAAGCTATTAATGACAGTCCATTGCACACAACAAGAGCTTAGACCACAACAGATTCTAGTGAAACCAACAATGCAATGAAAAAGGTTTATTAGTCTTTATAATCATGCAGCCTCTCTCAATCAAATAATCCCAGTCAACTTCCAAACATTTTAAAACTATTAATACCAATGTATACATATTTATTTCCTTTCCTAATTTCCTCCAAAAAATATCTGATTATTCTCTTCAAAGTATATTTTAAATGATTAATTCATAATCACAATTCATTTCCAAGTATTCTTAGAGCAAAACAACTTGCAAACTAAAATAGTTTTCATGTCAATAATGACACTGGAAACTTTGTTATGTAGTTTACCCATATTTCCAAATATTGTTTTGGTTCATTATTGCAGTGGAGCTAAAATTGAAGTCTACTTATTTTCTTTGATATCCTTCCATTACTTTATTCCCTAATAACAATGCCCATGGTGTAATGGGTTACAAGCATTGAATAAAATTGAATTTTCATTGCAAGAACTGGTACAAATAATCACATGTTGTCGTTGATTATCATTTATTTTCATTGTATGATCACATTAAATTCACTTAAATAATCACAGTACAATTCTCACCTCGATAGATATGTCGAGTGAATGTCAAATTATTCTTATTTCAAGTAAAACCAAATTACATTTTGCTCTGTTTTATTCCAGGAATGACGGAATATGTTGCATTATTATGACAAACAGGAACAGGTGAAGGTGGTGGCTCTCAGACGTGAGGCCTTAAAGCCAAAGAACCAGGTGGTAGTTACAGTGGGGGAGGTACCTAGTGCCCCGCTCTCCTCAGAAGGCAGTGAGGATGGTGACACTGACTGGAACGGGTTAGATGACAAAGCGCACACGTATGGACAGAGAGACGGCAATGAGTGGGATCACCCATTGCCCTATAAGGTCCAAAAGGCCCTCTCTATGGAACCACTGGGCATCTAAGCTCAACTTGGACAGACAGTAGGGAGCAACAAACGGAACTGACAGAAATCAAACATGAACCGTTCACCTGCTGAATGACAGATGTTGGTGAGTTAACACCCAGCCTGATAGAGAAATGGTAATAATGGGCCTTATTGGGAGAATATAGATGAATTAATTGAGGTACAGTCTCACCGATGATGGTGTCAGGCCAAAAACTCTCAGGCCAAGATGCCCCGACATGTACATCAGAACCTGTCTCTGCAATGAGAGGGTGCGGGTGCGAGCCGATTCCCCCAGTGCACAGCTGATCAGTGTCTCCAGGCATTTACATATATTACAAGGACACACTGGGGAGGGTACAGGCTGAATGGGCTAAAATAACCTTGGTGTCTCAGGGAACCAAGGGTAATATCGAGGATCATACAGAGAGGAAGCCTGAGGTGTGTAAGGGCCACGGGGGATTACCAAATCCCAATCTGTGATGATGATATCAGTTTGTTGTTTTTCAACTGGGACCCCATTTAACTATAATTATAAACATGTGACTCCCAGTGGGAGATCATTCTAACCACCTTCTGAATTGGACCATGAGTGCTGAGACAAGCTCAGAAACACAGGGGAATAGCTGCAGTACAGGGAGGGTAACCAGACTGGCAATTTTACAAGTAAAGCAGTAAAGGACATATTGCCAACGAACGTAGGCAGAGAGAGGGAGATAGATATTCACATTGTATGTGTGCATGTGTTCACCTAGGCACATGAATATTCTTTGATGCTGTGTTTGGGAACCAGCAGAGCATAATATTAATACAGGAGCATCTATATCAATTACCAATATGGATTTGCCACATATCACCTCAATTGCTAAAATGAGAGCAGTCGGAGAGGGAATCGAGGAAGCTGGATGAAATAAACCTCTCCCGACGCAGATCACGGATGTGGCAAAATATATTCAGATATGGGAGTGGGAAACTGGGGAAGGGACCATTCTGGGAGTTGCAAGTTTAGAACAGTTAGGACCAACTATTGATTTAGAGACACAAACTGTAATATGGGAACAACCTGAACAGGCCTGGGACAGGAAGCAAAGGAAAGGCGACATCTGCAGAGTAGTTACCTTGCAGGGAGACTGGAACAGTCAGGGAATCTGAGGAGTTATAGCTAGGACCCAAACAGCAGTGTGGATAACTTAAACAGGAATGTGGGTTATTACCTGTAGATACTGTAAAGATCGAGGGCCCTCTCACACCCCACACAAACAGGATCTCATTAAAGCTGAGGAGGCAGTAATTGCGACAGTAACAGATTGACAGAAGCAGGGAATAGTCAGATGGACAGTATCCCAGACTAACTCACAGAAGCCGGACAGCTCATCCCACCTCACTATTTAGTATACCTCCCTCAGTAAATCCGCCACTAAAGAGTATCCTACATGAGCGAACCACACCACTGTATTTAATGGACTGAAATCGCAACAGTACATAGTCTCAACCCTTGATATTGTGAATGGGTTCTGGTCCATACCTGTGCACCTGGAATCCCAGAATAAGCTGGCGTTTACTGGCTGAGGAAAACAGCACACCTGGATCCAGTTACCTCAGGGATCCCACAATATTCCACTATACCCACCGATATATGGCTGATGGAATTAGTCACATTGATCTTTCCAACACCTCATTACCTCAGTTGGTGAGAAAGAACATATCCAGATATTAAACAGAATATAGTGCCAGGTCAGGCAGGACGGGCTTAAAATTAACCCACAGAGAGTGGGAAGGTAGGGGACCTGGGACATCACATCAGGGAGATCAAATCAGGAAGGGAGAGGGGACAATCCCAGTGGAACGACAGACCATGATTTTAAAACTATCCACCCCCACAGCGTGAAGGGGGTAAGGCAAACATTAGGATTGTTTAATTACTGTGGAAAGTTTGTGGAGAATTCTCCAGAATTGGCAGAATCATCACAAACCCTGACAGAAGCACGGACATTAGCCAGGGGTCAGGGAGTCAACATCTACACACACAGTCAGCATGCCTTTGGTATTGTTCATGACCATGTGTTGGCCTGTGCTCGGTGAGGGTACATCACCCTGTCTCGGGGTCACATAGAGCACGAAGCACAGGTCAGATAGTTAGTGGGAGCAGTTAACTATCCCAGTGAAGCAGCAATAATGAAAGATTAGAGCTCACAGGGAAGTAGAAACCCCACACCAACGGGGCAGTAAGTATGTGGGGAACGCGAGTGAAATACTGACTGAAACAGTGCAGACATTTGGGGAAGTGGCAGTGGCAGTAACTGCAGAAGTGAGTAAGGAAAGTTTAAAGACCTTCGCAGATACAGCCCCACAACAGGAGAATGAGGAATGGGAAAAGGGTGGGGCAGTAATATGACACAACAGAGTCTGGATTACCCAGCAGTGCCACTACACTGTATAAGACAAACATTATTAAAACATATCATGGGCTGGCCCATACTGGTGAGGATAAAATGCAATATCAGATGATCCACTACAATCCTTGCCTGGAACAGGGAGAAATACAGCAAGGTTTTGTCGAAGGTGTGTAGTCTGTTCACAGTGTGAGCCAGGGAAAGCAATCAGGATAAAATGGAGGCAGCAGCAGCGACCCAGAGGCCCATGGGAACAAGTACAGATGGGTTTTACACACCCACACCCACCCCAATCCCAGGGAAGGAGGTCCTGCTGGGTTTTAATAAATAGGTTAACTCAGTGGGTGGAATCATTCCCCTGCAGATTCTGACCAAGGGACACATGTTACAGGGAACATAGCTAAAAAGCTATGTGCCCTGTTTAATACTGAACAGAAATCCCATCACCTTACCACCCCCAGAGCTCTGTGACAGTAGAAGGAATGACGCAGACACTTAAAGCTCGTCTGACTAAGGCTCTCTCAGAGACAGTACAGCGATCGGTTAGAGTACTCCCCACCAGCCTAATGAAACTGAGGACAAGCCCAGAAAAGGGGACGGGGCTGTCCCTCTTTGACTTAATAACTGGATGGAAGATGCAGATGGCACAGGGTATAGTAGTGGGAGAACCGGAGATGTGTGGTAGTGGGAGGGCTGGAGATGTGCAATGATAAGGTTAGGGTTAAACCATTTGTGAAAGAGCTAACAAAGCAGCTGCATGAGTTGAGAGAATCAGACTGTGAAAGGGAACGCGGAAATATCGGAGCTGACATTCCAAACCCTGGAGTTCAGGTCAGGGGGCAAATATTACTGGAACATATGAAGTAAACACATCAAAATGCTGGACTTATCTGGGGGAGCCGGAGAGGGACATCTCCCATCATGTATTAGTAAGGAGCTCTGAATAAACGTTGGTCGTGCTGCTCAACGCAGAACTCAAGGCTCCTCTTTGATATTTCTCTCAGCAATAGTTGTGCAGGGGCATGTTGCTGGCTGGAGGTCTATGGCTAGTGCTGTTCCACAAGGATCAGAACTGGGACATCTGTTGTTTGTAATGTATATAAATGAAAAGTTTGAAAATGTAAATGATTTAATTAGCATGATTCGGAGATGCCGGTGTTGGACTGGGGTTTAATTAGCAAGTTTGTAGATGGCGCAAACTGTTGAACTTGTGAATTGTGAAGAATGATGTCAAAGGATACAGCAAGAAAAAGATGAGTCGGAAAGTTTTGTGGAGAAACTGCAGATATATTTTAATTCAGACAAGTGTGAGGTGATGTGTTTTGGAGGACACATAGCAAGAGGAATGTATACTATAAACGGAAGGGTCCTGAGCAGCACTGATATACAGAGCGATCTTCAGTTGCAAGCTGAAAGATCCCTGAAAGTGGTGAAGGAGGTGAATGGCAGGCTTGCCTTCTTCAGTCAGGGGAGTGAATTTAAAACTATAATCAGGCCACCTTTGGGGGATTGTGTGCCGTTTTGATCACCACATTATAGGTAAAATGTGAAGGCGTTTGGGAAGGTGGAAGCAAGTTTTCCAGGAGGTTTCCTGGATTGGGAGAGGTTGGAAAATCTTGAATTGTTGTCTTTGAAAAGTCAATGGCTGTGGGGTGACACAACTGGCACAGACAGAGTTTGTAAACCATGGTTTACTACAGAAATTGCATCCCTTGTTAAGAAGAAGAAAGAGGCTTATGCGTTGATGAGGCAAAATGGTACAGATGAAGCAATAGAGATTACAGATCAGCTAGGAAAGATTTAAGGAGAGAGTTAGGGACAGCAAAGGGAGGACACAAGCAGTCTTCAGCAAATAGAACAAAGGATAACCCTGAAATTTTCAATAGGTATGTGAAGAATAAAAGGATGTTTAGGGTAGGAATAGGGCTAATCAAAGACAGAAGTGGGAAGTTTTAATGTTTTTCATGTATTGTTATTTTTATGGGTGGCACGGTGGCACAGTGGTTCGCACTGTTGCCTCACAGCACCAGAGACCCGGGTTCAATTCCCCCCTCAGGCGACTGACTGTGTGGAGTTTGCACATTCTCCCCGTGTCTGCGTGGGTTTCCTCCAGGTGCTCCGGTTTCCTCCCACAGTCCAAAAATGTGCAGGTTAGGTGAATTGGCCATGCTAAATTGCCCGTAGCGGTCGGTGAAGGGGTGAAATGTAGGGGAATGACTCTGGGTGAGTTGCACTTCAGCGGGGTCGGTGTGGGCTTGTTGGGACGAAGGGCCTGTTTCCACACTGTAAGCAATCTAATTTCAAAGTTGAGTGTGGACCCTGCAGAGATCAGAAAAGTGCTAAATGAACATTTCTCATTGGTGCTTACACAGTAAAAGGAGAATATTGTAGAGGACAAAAATGAGGTACGCGATACTAGACCAGAAAGGATTGAGGTTAGTTATGCACAGGTGCAATCAATTCTAGAAGGAGTGAAAGTAGACAGGTCCCCAGCCCGGATGGGGTTTATCCGTGGATTCTCTGCAAAGCTAGGGAAGAGATAGCAGAGCCTTTGGCTTTGGTATTTGAGTCATCATTGTCAATGGGTTTAGTACCCGAGGACAGGAGGATTGCAAGTGTTGTGTCCTTGTTCAAGAAGGGCAGCAGAGATGACCCAGGTAATTATAGACCAGTGAGCCTTACTTCCATTGTAGGAAATGTTTTGGAAAGGATTATAAGAGATAACAGTTATAATCATCGAACAAGCAACAATTT
Organism: Chiloscyllium punctatum; assembly: GCF_047496795.1. NCBI lineage: Eukaryota > Metazoa > Chordata > Chondrichthyes > Orectolobiformes > Hemiscylliidae > Chiloscyllium > Chiloscyllium punctatum. Next base: position 160,512 of record NW_027309823.1, read on the forward strand.
GATTTCAGATAGTCAACATAGTTTTGTCAAGGGCAGGTCGTGTCTCACAAACCTCGTTGATTTTTTTGAGAAGGTGACCAAGCATTTAGATGAGACTAGGACAGTTGACGTGGTATACATGGACTTCAGTAAAGCCTTTGATAAGGTTCCACATGGTAGGTTGTTAGAGAAAATGCAGAGGTATGGAGTTGAGGGTGATTTAGCAGTTTGGATTAGAAACTGGCTTTCTGAAAGAAGGCAGCGAATGGTGGTTGATGGAAAATATTCAGTCTGGAGCCCAGTTACTTGTGGTGTTCCACAAGGATCTGTTTTGGGACCACTGCTGTTTGTCATTTTTATAAATGACTTAGACGCAGGCATAGGTGGATGGATTAGTAAATTTGCAGACGACACTAAAGTCTGTGAAGTAGTAGACAGTTTGGAAGAATGTCACAGGTTTCAGGGGGATTTAGATAAACTGCAGAATTGGGCTGAGAGGTGCAAGTGGAGTTCAATGCAGCGAAATGTGAGGTGATGCACTTTGGGAGGAATAACAGGAAGGCAGAGTACTGGGTCATTGGAAAAATTCTTGGTAGTGTGGGTGTGCAGAGGGATCTTGGTGTCCATGTACATAGATCCCTGAAAGTTGCCATCGAGATTGATAGTACTGTTAAGGCGGCATACGGCATGTTAGGTTTCATTGGGAGAGGGATTGAGTTCTTAAACCACAATATCATGCTGCAACTATACAAAATGCTGGTGCGGCCACAGTTTTAATATTGTGTACAGTTCTGGTCGCCCCATTACAAAAAGGATGTGGAAGCATTGGAAAAGGTGCAGAGGAGATTTATCAGGATGGTGCCTGGTGTGGAGGGAATGTCTGAAGAGGAAAGGCTGAGAGACATGGATCTGTTCTCATTGGAAGGAAGGCGGCTAACGGGGGATTTGGTAGAGACATACAAGATGATCAGAGGATTAGATATGGTAGACAGTGAAAGTCTTTTTCTTAGGATGATGAGGACAGCTTGTATGAGAGGTCATAACTACAAATTGAGGGGTGATAGATTTAAGTCAGAGACAAATTCTTTACACAAAGAGAATGGTAAGTGTGTGGAATGCCCTACCTGCTAAGGTAGTCAACTCAACCACATTAGGGAGATTTAAACAATCCTCAGAAATGCTCATGGATGATTTTAGGATAGTGTAGGGGGACGAGTTGAGAAAATTCCACAGGTCGGCACAACATTGAGGGCCGAAGGGACTGTTCTGCACTGTATTGTTCTATGTTCTATGTTCTATAAACTCAATCTTTTTCCAAGGTAGAAATGACAAATTCTAGAGGCCATAGCTTTCAGGGGACAGGGGGAAAGTTAAAGAAAATAAAAACCGGGAGAACAGTAGATGCTGTAAATCAGAAACAAAAACAGAAGTGTCTAGAAATGCTCAACAAGTCTGGAAGCATCTGTAAAGAGAAATCAGAGGTCACATTTCTGAAGAAGGACCCGAAACATTAACGGATTTTTATTTTCACAGATGCTGCAAGACCTGCTGAGCATTTCCAACAACATGTGAAAGTTTAATGGGAGTTATATCAGGCAAGTCTCGTATGCAAAAGGTGATAGATGACTGGAAATGTACTTTCCTGGGAGGTGGTAAATGCAGAAACAATCACAATGCTTTAGAGGCATTTGGGCAGGCACATAAGTGGACAGGGGTTGGCAGGGATATGGATCATGTCCAGGCCGGTGGAAATGGTTTGGAATGGCATCATGGTCTGCACAGACATAATGAGCCAATTAATCAGATGCTGTACTTTTCTGTTTTCCAGGGGGTACTGTGCATGGAGCGAGAGGTAATATTTTTTTCTAACACACAGTGAGTTGATATATTTTGAGAGAAGCAATGTAGAAAGGAAATATATATTTAGATAGCACAGACACAAAGAGTAGAGACTGAGGGAAGGGCGGGGGAATGTGTATAATTCATTAAAGGAGAGAAAACATAATCAGAGTGTTTTGATCAAAATATATGGGAACCTGGGTTTCATTAATAAAGGGAATGAGAACAAATTCATGGAAACAATTTCAGTGACTGATTAGGTCACAATCAATCATTGTATCCAATTCAGGTCAACAAATTCCTGCTCAGGAAGGATCTGAGTGATCTTCAGAGTGTGCAGTACAGACTTACTGGTGTGGTGCACTGATGAAGAAAATGCAGTCACTGGATTGATTTGGAAAAAAGATTGTTATTTTCTTTGAAGAAATCAAGTTGAATATATCTTAATAGATTAAAATGGATAAGATTATAACTACCTAGATAGAGCAGACAATAAAATAAATTGCACTCAATAGGTGATGGCTCAAAACTTAAGATCAAATATAACGTTTTGAGAAAGTGGAAGATTGCAATGTTCCGCTGACTGTATTGGCTGGAAATATGCAGAACGTGCTGCCTATTATGGTGTTGCAAGTAGAGATGATCAAAGATTCACAAATACGATTATATCAGATCTGAGGGAAATAAACTTTCAGGGTTTTGAGGACAGTTGGAGAATGAGAATAAGGGATTCTGCTGCAGAGAACCAGCTTGAATTTGATGGGCCCCTTTCTGTGCTATAACACATTTTTTTGTACTTGCTTAACTTGGTCTGGTTATTTGTCTTCAGGGGTTAAATTATCATTAAGGTAAATCTGCTCTGTGCTCATGCTCAGACCAACACAGGTTGTCCTTCCACAGCAGGAGATAATGTTTACTCCTTTATAATTGGTTCTGGGGGAGTCCCCAGGTAGGGTACCCAGAACTGAAAATCTGCTCCAGGGTGTTTTAACCAGGATTGTGAATATCTTGGAACATCTAGTGCCACACCAATACCTGAAATACTTTCCGACTGAATGACTAAATGAAATATGTTCCTTCCACAACATGTTGCTGGCTGGAGTTCTGTGGTCAGTGTTGTTCCACAAGGATCAGAATTGGAACATCATTGTCTGCAACATACATCAATGCTTAGCATGGAAATGTAAACGATTTGATTAGCAGGTTTTAGATGGAAGAAATTGATGAAGTTGTGAATCGTGAAGAATATTGTCCAAGGATACAGCAAGAAAGAGATCAGTAGGAAAACCTGTACGGAGATAGATATTGATCCAGACAAGTGTGAGGTGATGTATTTTGTGAGGCTCATTGCAAGAGGAATGTATTCACTAAACTGAAGGGCTCTCAGCAGCATTGATGTACACAGGGTTCTCCAGGGGCAAGTTCACAGCTCCCTGAAAGTGGTGAAGGAGGTGGATGGCATACTTGCCTTCTTGTGTCAGGGACTGAATATAAAACTGTCATTAGGCAACCTTTGGAGTATTGTGTGCTGTTTTGATCACCACATAAAAAGGAGGATGTTGAGGCTTTGGACAGCGTGAAAACAGGTTTACCACGATGTTGCCTGGATTGGGAGAGGTTGGAAAGACTTGGATTTTTGCGTTGGGAAAGTCAGTGGCTGTGGGTGATCCGAAAGGCTCAGACAGAGTGAATAATCTGAATCTTTTCCCAAGGTGAAAACGGCAAATTCTACAGGCCAGAGTTTTAAGGGGAGTGGGGGCAAGTTTAAAGGAAATGAAAACTGAACCAACTGCAGATGCTGTAAACCAGAAACAAAAATATTTTTCTGGAAAAGTTCAGCAGGTCTAGCAGCTTCTATGAAGATAAATTAAAGTCAACGTTTCTGAGGAGGGGTGACCAGACCCGAAATATTAACTCATTTTTCTTCACAGATGCTGCATGATCTGCTAAGCATTTCCAACAACACCTGAGCAAGCTTAAAGGGAGTTGTGTCAGACAAGTTTCTTATGCAGAAGCTGGTAAGTGCCAAGAATGTACTTTCCTGAGAGATGGGAAAAGCAGAAACAATCACAATGTTTCAGAGGCATTTGGACAGACAGATAAGCAGGCATGGATTGGCAGGGATATGGACCATGTACAGGCAGATGGAATTAGTTTGGAATGGCATCATGGACCGCACAGACATGGTGGGCCAATTATTCCGGTGCTGTCCTGTTCTGTTTTCTAGGGGGTAGAATGTGTGGAGCGAGAGATAATATTTTGAGTGGAATATGTCTCTTCTTTAGAACACACAGTAAGTTAATACATTTTGAGAGAAGCAATGTAGAAAGGGAATATATATTTGCATGGCACAGACACAGAGAGCAGGACAGCAGGAATGGGGGACAATGTGTACCAATCCTTAAAGGAGAGAAAACATTATGTGTTTTGGGTAAAACAAATGGGATGCTGGGCTTCATTAATGGAGGAATGATAACAAACTCACGGAAAAGATTCTGACCCTTGACAAAGCTTGAGTTAGGTCACAGTCAATCATTGCATTCAATTCTGGTCAACATATTCCTGGTCAGAACGAGGAAGTTAAAATACCATAGAGGGACCAGTTCCATACATTTTGCTTCTCTTTCAGGACACCGTGGGGTCTCAAGGGTTAAACATTACCTTGCAAAAGGCCTTATTTCATCAACTGAAGGCCTGTACTCTTAGAATACAGACAGAACACCTCAGAATGGTGGAGGCTGACAGTATCTCAAAATAGAACCTCTTGCAGCCAGACATGTGGATTGCCCCGTAATCCCAGACAGAGGAATTTGCCCTTTTCAGACAAGACTGGTAGCCCTGGGCACAACTCTGTTAAACTGCCTCCCACTCCCATTGTCTTACCTCCCCTCCATATTGGCATAGGTAAGTGAATCCCTTATTTACTGAAGGAAGAACCATTCTGCCTTAATCTCCTCCCATCAACACATAATCAACACATAATCATGAACAATACGATCATCAGTTTCTGTAATCCATCACACGTTATCACAGACATCGCTTTGTAAGGTCATAATTACCTACTTTAAACTATGCAAAGACAATCGTCCATGTGATTGATATGCCTTTGTCTAATTCCTATTAAATATACTGTCTCTGTGGGTAAGGCAGAGATTCGTGAAGAAGAGTGTCTACAAGTAGACACTCAGCTACTTTAGAGACATTTTGAAACTCTCGCCGGCTGTCCAATAATAAAGTTACTGCTGTTGTGCAGAAAACTTGCATCGTCTGGATTTGTGGAACAAAATAGGCATCAACAATGAAGGATATGAGTGATCTTCAGACTGTGGCATATAGGCTTACTGGAGTGGCTCACTGATGAAGAAAATGCAGTCACTGGATTGATTTGAAAAAATTGCGATTTTCTTTGAAATGAAGAAGTTGGATATATTTTTGATAAAGCTGTATAAGGTTATAACACACCTAGATACAGCAGACAAAAATATCTGCATTCGATAGGTGATGGCACAAGAGTTAAGGTCAGATGTAAGGTTTTGAGACAGCGGGAGATGAGTAAGTGTTTCTGCTGACTGTATTGGCTGGAAATATGCAGAACATGCTGCCTACTATGTTGGTGCAAGGAGAGAAGATCAATGATTGATAAAAACAATTAGATCAGTTCTGAGGGAAATAAACTTGCAGAGTTTGGGGTACGTATGGGGAATGAGAATATGGGATTCTGCTACAGAGAGACAGCTTGGATTTGATGGGCCTCTTTCTGTGCTATAATGCATTTTATTTGGACTTGCTCAACTTGCTCTGGTCACCGATTAAGTTGTCATTGAGGTACATCTTCTCAGTGTTCCTACTCAGACCAATACAGGCTGTCCCTCCACAACAGGAGATAATGTTTACTGCTTTATACTGGGTTCTTGGGGGGGGGGGGGGGGTGATGGGGACGGGCTATCGGTGTGTGTAACAGTCTGTCAACATTTATCTGAAATGGCTCAACACCAGTGCAGCCACACCAGGGATCGACTCTGGAAATGTGGGGAATGCCAGAAGGGAATTCTTTACCCATCCCACCTGGAAACTGGCCAAACCAGTCAGACTGGGGGGCCGTTCACCTGCTCTGTGTGTGTGAGGGGGAAGGGATTCACTCAGGCATCCATCCTGCTGAGACACCAGTCAATTTACTGATAACCACAGTTGAAGGACTTTTTCCTCTTTTTCACGCCAAGTAATGAACAATGGTTTTGACAGCTCATAAAGTTGTGCACACAGAAATTAGCTTTGGAAATGTTCACAACATTGTTGAACATGCACAGATTCACACTGGGTACAGATTTTTATTTTCCTTTATTCATTCACAGGATGAGGGTGCCGCTGGCCCGGCAGCATTTACTGCCCATACCTCATTGCCCATAGGGAAGGTAAGAGTCAACCACATTACTGTGGATCTGAGGTCACAATGTTGACCAGACCAGGTAAGGATGGCAGCTTCATTCCTGAAAGGGCATTAGTGATCCAGATGGGTTTTTTCTGACAATCGATTAATGGTCATCATTAGACTCTAATTTCACAAGTTTTTTTATTGAATTCAAATTCCCCCATCTGCTGCAATAGGCTTTGAACCCAGGTCTCCAGAACACGATCTGGGGTTTTAGATTAACTGCCTCGCGACAATACCACGAGACCAATACTTCCCCACATCGCTGTCCATCTGCACAGAGTGAACAGTGATTTTCTGGTTCATCAGAACTGGGTAATCACACATATGTTTGCTCAATGATTGCAGGAGTTGGATGTTGATTGGCTATTGACATCCATCTCCGAACCATGTATTCTGGGGTTTTTTTCTGATGATGATTGGAAGCATCATCAGTCTTGTTATCTTTTGGGGGTAAAAACAGTTTCAATTAGCTTTCTGCTAAATGCATGGCAATCAATTCTATCTCACAACTCACAGGCACATTAGTTTCTTTTGAAGGGCTCTCCATCTCCCCAACCTCCTTCATCCTCACCTCCAGCAATACAATAATCTCACAGTCTCTTTGTGACTATGAATGAGATAATCTGATCAGCTGCTTCTTCCCCAGCTCCTATGTCAAGTTGGATCTTGAACTCCCCTTGCTGCAGTTGTGGTCCTGCAACATTGTACAGTGTTTCTTGTATTTCATGACTTGGCCTATCAGTGTTCATGATACTGCATGTATTATATGGGGCCAACAGTGTAAGAGTTTAGCTCATTCCTTCCAAGAACTGCAGTAGAATTGTACTCCAACAAATCTTATACAATCAGGGCCCCGCATATTACCCAACTTGCCTCTTACCATCAAACCAGAGTATCAGTCCTCATTCAACTGTGAGAATTCAGGAGGGCATATCAGTAAAAGCAGCATGAATACCTAAAAATGAGGTGTTAACCTGATGAAGTTCCCAAAGAGGACTACTTGTGTGCCTAACAGCATAAGCAGCAAGTGATAGACAGAGTGAAGCAATCCGGGAAACAACAGAACAGATCTAAGATTTGCAGTCCAACCAAATCCAGTTGTGAAGGAAGTCAGAGCACAGCTGGAGTTCTGAGGACAGTTCTCTTCAAGATATTAACCAACAAGAATGTCAGACTGGATTAATTATCGTAAAACTCAAGTCCGTTTGATATTCATATATTTACAATCAGTGTTCAATTCACCAAATGTAGCTGAAGGTAAAGATAATCTTCAAGTAATTGTCACGATGGAGACATCTGAATACTTGGTCAGCAACTTAAAGCCTATTGTGTTTAGATAGTAATATTTTTAAAGAGATTTTAAAAAGTAAGGTGACTTGAGTATAATGGAAGCAGTTGATTGGTAGGTAGCTGATAATGTTCTTTTAATCTGAAGTTAATTTAGGATGTGTTAACAAATAAACACATGGTAGGGAATCCCAGCCCCATGGAGTGCAAATCCAGTTCCAAGTGGGAAACCAGGACACGTCTTGTGTGATCGACAACCACAAGAACACGGAGGTGACATGGGAAATATCAGCAACACTCATTTGACTGCAGTTAATGTACTGCACACACTTCTGATCCCCTTATTCCAGGGTTAATGTGATCACACCAGTGAGGATACAGAGGAGATTGATCAGAATGTTTCTACAATTGGAAAATTCCTGCTCTGAGGAAAGGTTGGATAGGCTGGGGATGATTTCCGAGGAGGATGACCTGAGATTTAATTGAAGTGATAAAATGCTGAGGAATCCAGATCGAGTGTCTAGGAAGGAGCTATGCATTAACTGAGAGGTCAGAAACTGGACGATTTAGATTGAAACAAATTCCCAGAAAGAAGGGGAGAGGAGAATTCATTTCACTCAGAGATGGTGGGGAGCAGGAAATCATTGATGGGGTGGCAGAGGCAGTAACCAGCATCACATTAGAATAAAAGGACATGGATGTAACTGCGATGCTGGAACATTAAGGGCTGTGGACTAAAGTCTGCAGAATGGGATCATTGTGATTTATTTAACATTTCTCCAGAATATTAAACTCAAGTCCAATTTGAGAATTTATGAACATCATTCGACCTGAATTCCAAATGTCAGAATAAATTTATCAGAAAGTTACAGCACAGATAGAGGCCACTTGGCCTATCCTGCATATGTTGGCTGAAATAGAATGACCCAGGCTTTACAGCGTTCTGTACTCACCAATGAGAGCAACAATTTCAGACTGTGTACTCTGCCCTCAATGTTGTTATAATCTGCTTTTTCAATGTATTTCTTTGACAGCTGCTCACCTTGTTTCCTGGTTTCTTTCCCAGCTCTAACTCCATTCCCCATGGCCTTGAGGGACTACCATTTCTGTAATTTAATCTCTCCTGTCTTCCCCCGTGTGACAGAGTGTCTTTTTGTCCTTGTCTCCCTCCCACCTTGCTCACATCTTGTTTCAGTTCTGATTGTTCCCAGACCTCTGTGACTTCACTGCGCCCCCTGGGTCAGTGGCACGAGTTTTGAATTCTATTTCTCATGAGATAATCGGAAATCTTTCTGGCTGCAGTTTCTCCCAGATTTTATTTTGAAAAAAAAGAGGATTTGCGTCAAAGTCAAGTATTTCTGAGCCTTCATCCCACAATCCTGAGCACTTAGACATAATATGTGACCCTCCCACAGATGTGCAGGTTTGGTGGATTGGCCATGCTAACATGGCCAATAGTGTGTAGGTTAGGTGGGTTGAGTTAGCCAGGCTAAATGTGGGGTTATGAAGGTAGGGTAGGACAGCAAGTCATTGCATACTGGATGGACCAAATAGTCTCTTTGTGCGCCTAAGGGATTCTGTAATTCTAACTAGTTGTGATTGTTGTCACATTTTCCTAAGTCCAGGTTCATTCAACTCAGGTACACATGCTGCCTTTTGTGTTTTTGTGGGTGCTCAATCAATCCTTTCCTTCTGTTTTACATCAAATTCACACTGTGTGTGAGGGTGGGAATTTATGTAAATATAAATACTCCAACCGAACCCCCTCACAAGTCAGGAACTGTTTCTGGTACGAGCATCACTCACAACAGGAAAATAAAGGTTCAGTCATAAATCTGACAGAGAAACAGTGGGTATAATCACCAGGAAAGGCATAACAGCTTAAAAATCTTTTCTTAAGAAAACAGGAGGCTGAGAGACAACCTGGTACAAGTAGAAAGCTTTGTATCTGTGTTTTAAGAGATTTGAGGTTGAAATCATTGCGTTTGAAGCATGTTTCATTGCTCCAGGTCATCAAAGGTACGATCTAAATGTGCATCTTTCTTACTGCCTATCTGTCTGAGTCAACAATCAGACGGATATGTCATTGTCTGAGTGTTTTCCCAAATCCCTGATTGAATCTGCCTCCTCCCACAATTTCAGGTGCCAGCTGCCTCGAGTCCACCCACATGGGCATGTTGAAGAGCATGACAGGAGAATGGATTGAAACCGAGAGTTCAATGCCAGAATGAAATAGGAAGAAGGAAATAAACAGTATTTTTGGATCCCAGGGGATACATGCTCCAGGATTAGTCCTTATGGGCATTCCCGCAGTAACACGAGACAGCATCCCATGATGAGAGTTAAATCCGGGTGGCAGTAGAAGGAACCACTGAACATGAGCAGGTTTAGTTCAAACACAGGAGGTTTGTTCAGTCAGTAACAGTGTGTTAAACATGGAGGTGAAGTGAGCAGTGAGGGGAAATGTTACCACAAGCTGCAGATGGATAACTTTCACTGAAATAGGAGGAAGTCATTCAGCCCTTCAACCCTGCTCTGCCATTCAATAGATCATGGCTGATTTGTGGCCTAAGTTGGAATTTTCAAAACCATTCAAACACATCAATTAACTACTCTGCACCAGACAAGATCAATATTCAAAAACTAAACATCTGCAAATGCTGGGAAATCAGGAACAATACCAGAAACTGCTGGAAAAAATCAGATCTGGTAGCATCTGTGGAGAGTGAACCTTTGGGTCCAGCGACCGGTCAAGTGATCACCTGCAGCTGACCATTCTGCAACACTCTCTGGAATAGGTTCTGGTGCGAGTGGAATGAGACAGTCAATAACAATTTAGAAAATAGGAGGATGTGCTCAATCAGAATAAAACACATTTTGGTCTTTCACTTTTAATTCAACTGCAAAAATTATTCATTATCATTTCAGAAATAAGATAATAGGCCAGAAATCAACTCTTCATGTCATTGGGTCTGAGAAACTGTTAATTCTGACCTGGTCCAGCCTACAAGTGAATCCAGACATTGAATAACGTGGTTGACTCTGAACCATCTCTTGTGCAGTTAGAATGGATGATAAATGCTGCCCCAGCACGTGATGCCATGATCCCACGAACAAACAAAACAAATCTGATCGCTGTGGTTACTTGTGAACTCGCCGGTGTTATTGGAAGAGGATGAATGGGAAGGTTTATGGGGTAAAGGCAGAAGACTGGCATTCAGTGAGGTGATCCTTTGGAGAGCTGATGAGCCAATCAGCCTCCTTTTGCACAGTAACAATTCTGTGAATATTTCATTCTGAGCCTTATGAGGAAATATCTGGGCAGGGTTTGTAAAGAGGTGAGATTGAATGAGGGTCTCAGTGAGCACAAGTGAGACACAAGTACAGAGAGGTTTTGGGATAGATTAAATTAAATTTTATACATTTGCATAGTCATCAACATGACAGCAGTTAAAACTGGGAGTCTAATTAGAGCAGCAAATAAATCTTAAACAGTTACGCAGCTAAAGGGGATGCTGGGTAAAGATACTGTAGTTCGCGTTTATTTTATTCCAGGCACACCAGCCTAGGAGCACATCCTTCCTGTATGTATCCTCTCGAGCTCTTGAAGATTTTTGTTCCTTTGAAGTGTTTCATGTTTAGATACTCCAGAGAAGACAGCTTCAAGCTCCTTAATCTCTCCTGCCAGGGCAATGCTGCTGTTAGATTTAAATTCACTGCTGCATGTTACTGGCTGCTTCATGGACTGGAACTGGCAATTGAGAATGAAAGGTTACTGTATAAAATATCTTCAATGGTATTACCAGACGGGAGTGGTTTTAGGAAAATTACCTTGGCTTACCGGCATTGAGTGTCAGAGCACTTCCTGTTGTGGGGCATCCTGTTTAGATTCAATCTATTGATAACTATTAGAACTGACTTGTACTGGCTCCGTCAAAGTGGTCAGAGCATTATGGCTGTCATCGAAGGTGGTAACAAATTTCTCATGGGTTAAAAATCATAAAAGATAAAGTAGTCTGAATTGCAGAACTGCACACAGTAATCTAGCTAGGATCCCGCTGGGCTTCTGTATATCGCACTGACGACAGCTGTTTCCAGCCGTCTTCCGCTTTTTTGTTGCAAGTACCTTCGCGGATGACATCAAAAGACGTTGGCTGTTACTGTGTGATACTATACCAATGGAAACAGCTCGATCAATAGAGGCAGCTCAGTCCGCTGGGATGGGTTAATTTCTGCAGTGTCTCCTGCGGATCAGATGCAGTACATTTTATCATTCAGATCATACAGAGTGAGAGCGCTCGAAAAGGCCAATTGGTCACTCGTACCTGTGTCAGCTCGGGAGTTACAAAATATGGGTTAAAGCGGAAACACTGGGGATTGGATCATGTTTCAAGTATTTACGTGAGGCAGGAAGCAGTGATTAGGATCTGACTACAGGAGCAGCAAATAGGTTGTATAGCGCATAGGAGAACTTTGAAGTATTGAATTCTGATTGATGGGCCGATCATGCTTTCACTAGGCCACGCTGTTGCAGAAGATAATATGTCAGTGTCTCTCGCAATTGTGATGTCGCAGGCAAATATCACCGTTACTTTGCAGGAAATTCCTTTTTCCAATGTGACGACAGTCTGTATGTAAAATAGCTTCTAAATTTAATCCTTTCTCATAAATAATTCCACTCCATCTCAGTGTGTTCAATTGTCTTCTTTCTAATTTACCTGTTATTGTGCCTGCATTGAAGTTGCTTTGCTCCTTCTGCGAATCTTTTACAGTCTGGGTGATGTGATGCATTTGTATTGACCCACCTTCTGACAGAATTTTCCACTTCACTTCAGCCCGTCCTAACTTCGCTATCTGATACCATTCCCGTTGTCTGGGTGTTAAGCGCTCGTCTCAGACACAGACTACCCTCACCCAAAATAAACGCAAAACTCAGACACACTGTGATCACTGCAATATACCGGCCATTCGAACTGACAACCGGAAGCGGCAGAGACAGGCCACGATAAATGCCGGAAGAAACAGCACAGAAGCGCGTCACAGGAGGTTCCCAAACACTGAGGATGTCAACTCGACGAAACGTTTGCAAGACAAATTCCCAGCTCCACAACAGAACCACAACAGGGGCTCTATTCTCTTCTCATGAGGAAGAAGGTACTTATCTCAATCTGTGGAATTCCCTATTCAAAATGCGGTGGATGCCAGGACAATGAGCCAATTTAATGAAGAGATACAGATGTTTAATTTGCAATGAGATGAAGGGTGAGAGAGCAGGCTGGAAAATCCAGCTGAGACCGATGTGAGCTCAATCATCACCGTATTAAATGGTGGGGCTGGTTCTCCAGTGCCCAGTGCTTATCTTCTAACGGTAATAACTGGAAAGCTGAATCCAAAAATCACCAACTTCACCAAAGGAGATTTTCGGAAAATGACAGATAGTCAAGTGCATTAGCATACCAAGCTTAGATAGTGAGGAAGTGTGTAGGAGATAATGATTTTGCAATTTTAAACTCAGGGGAGAGAGTGATTTATGGTTTTAGACTGTGTGGTACATTCACACCGTCCAGAATACTCTGTTGTGATTACCTATCCTGTACTTTATTACACAGCCAAGGTCTCTGACAATGAAAACCAAAACACCCAGGAAACATCGCCTCCCCTCTTAATCTGATAAAAGAATTCTGAGAAGTCTGGTTGAACTTAGAACACAGATGGAAAGCTGGAAGATTAGATCCACTCCCAAGATCCAGTGCTTAAACAAAAGGAGACTACAATAGAATGAGGCAGGAGTTGGCTAATGTGGACTGGAAACAAAGACTTTATGGTGGGAAAGTTGGCGGACAGTGCAGGAATATCAAAGCCATTTTTCGAAGTGCTCAGCAAAAGTATATAGCAGGGAAAAGGAAGGACTGTAGGAAGAGGAGTCATCTGGCAAGGGTGGCTCAGGAAATAAGGTAGTCTATCAAAATGAAATAAAATACATAAATATTGGCAAAGACCAAGGAGATTAGAAAAACTTTAAAGATCAACAGAAAGCGAGATGGAATTGGCGGAGAAAAGTGATTAATACCTGTCCCTTGGGCTGGAATAGCAGTTTACCCTGCTGAGGGGAACATATTGTGTGGGGAATATATGGCCTCTGTAATTGCTGAAGTACTTAACTGTTACCATTGAGATAATCTTAGAACATAGAACATAGAACAATACAGCACAGAACAGGCCCTTCGGCCCACAATGTTGTGCCGAACTTCTATCCTAGATTAAGCACCCATCCATGGACATATCCAAATGCCGCTTAAAGGTCGCAAATGAATCTGACTCTACCACTCCCACGGGCAGTGCATTCCATGCCCCCACCACTCTCTGGGTAAAGAACCCACCCCTGACATCTCCCCTATACCTTCCACCCTTCACCTTAAATTTATGTCCCCTTGTAACACTCTGTTGTACCCGGGGAAAAAGTTTCTGACTGTCTACTCTATCTATTCCCCTGATCATCTTTCAACCTCTATCAAGTCACCCCTCATCCTTCGCCGTTCCAACGAGAAAAGGCCGAGAACTCTCAACCTATCCTCGTACGACCTACTCTCCATTCCAGGCAACATCCTGGTAAATCTTCTCTGCACCGTCTCCAAAGCTTCCACATCTTTCCTAAAGTGAGGCGACCATAACTGCACACAGTACTCCAAATGTGGCCTAACCAAAGTCCTGTACAGCTGCAACATCACCTCACGACTCTTGAATTCAATCCCTCTGCTAATGAACGATAATACTCCATGGGCCTTCTTACAAACTCTATCCACCTGAGTGGCAACCTTCAAAGATCTATGTACATAGACCCCAAGATCCCTCTGTTCCTCCACCTGACCAAGAACCCTACCATTAACCCTGTATTCCGCATTCTTATTTGTTCATCCAAAATGGACAACCTCACACTTGGCAGGGTTGAACTCCATCTGCCACTCCTCAGCCCAGCTCTGCATCATATCTAAGTCCCTCTGCAGCCGACAACAGCCCTCCTCACTGTCCACAACTCCACCTATCTTTGTATCATCTGCAAATTTACTGACCCACCCTTCGACTCCCTCATCTAAGTCATTAATAAAAATTACAAACAGCAGAGGACCCAGAACTGATCCCTGCGGAACTCCACTTGTAACTGGACTCCATGCTGAATATTTACCATCTACCACCACTCTCTGACTTCGACCGGTTAGCCAGTTTTCTATCCAATTGGCCAAATTTCCCTCTATCCCATGCCTCCTGACTTTCCGCATAAGCCTACCATGGGGAACCTTATCAAATGCCTTACTACAATCCATGTACACTACATCCACTGCTCTACCCTCATCCACATGCTTGGTCACCTCCTCGAAGAATTCAATAAGACTTGTAAGGCAAGACCTACCCTTCACAAATCCGTGCTGGCTGTCCCGAATCAAGCAGTGTCTTTCCAGATACTCGTAAATCCTATCCCTCAGTACCCTTTCCATTACTTTGCCTACCACAGAAGTAAGACTAACTGGCCTGTAATTCCCGGGGTTATCCCTATTCCCTTTTTTGAACAGGGGCACAACATTCGCTACTCTCCAGTCCCCTGGTACCACCTCAGTTGCCAGTGAAGACGAGAAGATCATTGCCAACGGTACTGCAATTTCCTCTCTTGCTTCCCACATAATCCTCGGATATATCCCGTCAGGCCCGGGGGACTTGTCTATCCTCAAGTTGTTCAAAATGTCCAACACATCTTCCTTCCTAACAGGTATCTCTTCTAGCTTATCAGTCCGTTTCACACTCTCCTCTTCAACAATACGGTCCCTCTCGTTCGTAAATACTGAAGAGAAGTACTTGTTCAAGACCTCTCCTATCTCTTCCGACTCAATACACAGTCTCCCACCACTGTCCTTGATCGGACCTACCCTCGTTCTCGTCATTCTCAGGTTTCTCACGTACGCATAGAATGCCTTGGGGTTATCCTTGATCCTATCCGCCAGGATAATCTTGATCAAGTTAAAAATCACAGCACACTCCAAAGGCTTGTACCTCAAAATAATCCTGTTGGATTGCAACTTGGTGATGTGTGGTTTTTAACTTTGTCCACCCCACCACCGGCTCCTCGACATCAGAATCCTGAGAGATACCCCACTGAAACTGAAGCGCCTGTCAGATACTTGAGGGAGTCACAGGGGTGTGGGGGAAGGGTATGTGGTTTAACCACAAAGTGCTGAACTGAACTAGACTTTCTAACTGCCGTTGCCATGGAGATAATACTGAGAGACAGTCTCTATTCAAAGTCCCAAACCACAACGGTATACGAATGGGAGCTGTACATCCGACAGGCAGGGAGTTACCTGATGCTGTCTGGAGGTATTTTGTATGTACACTATCCAGGTATCTGCCATGTCTCATAAATGAAGATTCAAAGAAGACCTCTCACAGTTCTGTGCCGAGTTATTCCTATCCAGCAGGGTTCAGGAATATGAGTACACAGCAGTCAGCCTTCACAGTGGAGGATACGAAGAACAGGACAGGAATTGATAAGGAGACTGAGGAAGGTGAGGACCTAGATAATAACAATTATCGTGAAAGAGTTAGAGCTGGGCAAGTTAATGGAGCGAAAGGTACACAAGTCTCATTGCCCTGATGGAATACATCCCAGGATACCAGAGTTAGTGGGAGA
This sequence comes from Chiloscyllium punctatum, assembly GCF_047496795.1. Lineage (NCBI taxonomy): Eukaryota > Metazoa > Chordata > Chondrichthyes > Orectolobiformes > Hemiscylliidae > Chiloscyllium > Chiloscyllium punctatum. The sequence continues at coordinate 176,729 of NW_027309823.1, forward strand.
AATAGGAAATGCACTTAGAATTGTAGAATCTTACAGCAGAGATAGGCCCTTTGGCCCAAACTGGCCCATGCCGACCAGAATGTCTATCCACACTAACCCCATTTCCCTGCACTTGCCCATTTGCTTTTGACCCTTTCCTATCCATGTATTTGTCCAAATGCCTTTTCCCTGTTGTGAGTGTTCCTGCCTGACCCACTTCCACTGGCAGGTCATTCCATATACATACCACCCTCTGTCGAAAACAGTTGCCCCTCAGCTTCCCTTTTATTCTTTCTCCGCTAACCTTAAACTGATCTAATCAAGCCGTCCAATCCTTGAGTTCCTGGGAAAAGGATGAGTGCATTCACCTTATCCATGACCCTCATGGTCTTATACACTTCTAGAAAATAACCCACTCAGTTTCCTCTGCACTAAACGTAAAATCCTCACTTGTACAACCTCTCCCTATAACACAGACCCCGAAGCGCTGGCAACATCCTTTTAAATTGTTCTGCACTTTTTACTGTTTCATACAGGAAAATACATTACATTCATCATATTCTCACTATTTCCCCACGGTGCTGGAACCGACATGACAATGCAAATCGATTACAATCCATGATCGAGAATGAACTCCTTGACAACAATCCCGTTTTGATAGTGTTTCCCATGGTGCAGGTATACGAGTGTCTTTCTGGTTGTATGGTTAATTCTCACAGATACATTTGGAGCTGAAAGGAGTCTGAGAAGATAGACTCAGCTTACCATTGATTTTTGTCTGGATTGATGGGCTCTCATTATCTGCTGCGAAATTGATATTGTAGACGGGCACATCCCAGCAGCTGTGCGAGTCGGAGAGGGATCATGGAACCATTTTCATGTGACTTGGCATCTGTTGTTATGCAGGAGAGCACAGTTGGAAACGCAAGAAAATGGTGCGCGCGGCCGGCTGGTAGTGTGGCCGAGCGTTCGAAGGCGCTGGATCCAGGTTCCAGTCTCGAAAGGGGCGTGGGTTCGAATCCCACCACTGCCATTTCTGCAGATCAACTCCAACGCTGCAGCTTTTTTGTTAAAATGCTGTTTCTGTCCCCACTGTATTGATGTTGAAAACAAAAGTAAAATGGCTTTGCTTCCCGGGGAATTAACTGTGTTGTGGGATAGTGCCGAATATTTCAAAGTGTCTCTGTCTGTCATGATCGTGTTCGCCTCCCGCGCAGAAAATCGCAAGCAGCTGTGCTGTTCCAGGCAAGTTGAGCTTGTACTGGAACCGAATGGAGACCGGTATTTCATCGCTGTTGTGAAACAAAGTCCTGGGGTGACTCGACTCGTCGTTATTTGGTTTTTCGGCCAATGGGAAAATCGTTCCAACGAATTTCGATGTGATATGTTGTTGAATTTCTCCCATTTCCTTCGTTTCCGTCCTGGAGACATCGGAAGGGAAAGGTAATCTAATCGAGACTGTGATTGGTGAAATTCACTTTTTATGGCCCATTCTTATTAGGTTCTTTCTTTCTCTCTCTTCAGTATTGTCTGGGAAGTGGTGGTTCCCTAAGGCTGCAGTATGTGTGAAAGAGTAGTTTGGAATTGTCCTGTTGTTAGTTGTGAGATTTCTTTATAAATCATGCCCTCGGACTGTCTCACATTTAGCATTCATGCACCTCTGTGTCTGAAAATGCATTAGGTATGCCAGCTTTGTTTGTGTTCCGTGTTAAATGCTTTCTGTTTTGCGATTCGCTCAATACTTTACGAGTTAACAGCGTTTCTGAGGAAACTTCCAGCTGCAAAAGTCCTTAACTGAGGATCTGGGAAAATTTCACAGAGTATGGTCAGTCGGAGCAAAAGTAAGGAAGTCGTTCCTTTCTGCAGTGTTTCGCAATACTACCTTTCCCGTGAGCATCGAACACAGTAAAGGATTGTGCCACAGACTGCGACGGCAAGCTCCGCTAAAAAGTAATCCTATAAAGCAGGTGTAAGCAACACAACGTTTTTGGGGGACACCGCGTGGAAACAGATACTTCGGTGTATCTCGTCCATGCTCAGCACATAGCCAAATATAAACAAGTCCGGTTCCCCAGTATTTGGCCCCAAACCCTCTCAACCCATCCTATCCAGAAACTCATGCAATTTTCTGAGCCTCCTCCGCTTCCTCTGGGAGCTCATTCCATACACGCACAACCTTCTGTGTGGGAAATGTGCCTCAGGTCCTTTGTCAATTTCAGCCCACTCACCTTAAACCTATGCTCTCGAGTTTTCAACTCACCCCAATTTGGGTAAAACACGTAAATACTCAGTTTCCAACCCTTCCATTAGATCATGTCGCAGTCGTTACGCTGCAGGGAAAGTCGTCCCAGCCTAGTCGACCTCGCCCTACGGTCCAAACATTGACCACATCCTTGTCTATATTTTATCATCAATTTCACGTGTCTTTTTTTTATGTTTTGAAGATGTCAATTACGCTGGACAACAACGAGCTATTGGAAACAGAAAGGTGAAACGAAGAATGGCTTCAACTTTCAGTGCTGGATGCCCCTGAGCTGCCGGATGGGCGGCTGCGGCTTGTTTCTGTAGTGTAGTGGTCATCACGTTCGCCTCACACGCGAAAGGTCTCCAGTTCGAAACTGGGCAGAAACTGCTTTGTTCTTCATCGGCAGCCTTTTACATGGACAAGAACGGTGCTTTCTTGCTTGCTTTCCCATCTGCAAACCTGCCTTCGAAGTTGCTTGAACAAATCTGCTCGCGTAGTGAAATGTAATGCAATTCCATTTAATGACTGTGCAAAGAATTGTAAAGTTTTTATCCAAACTGGTTCTGATCATATGCAATTCTGTTTGAGAGTGTAGTTACCCCCTTCTGATTCTTCTACGAAAAGCAGTACCGCATTTGCATTCCTTGCGCAGGCGGCTCGTTTCAAAGACAGGGAAGAAGCCGATGCGCTGGTGTCACAGTGCACCACGGATTCCTGAACTTGTCTGTCTGTTAAATGTACCCCAAAGGCGTCTCTGAAAGGCCTCGTTTGGAAGCTGTCTGTCGTTATTCAACGTGCGAGAATTGGCACCAGAGGTCCTGAATCATGTTTTGGAGCAGTTCGCACTTGAGTGGCTCTTTCAATCAGCAACAGCAATGAAAGAAATTACACTCTCAGAGGAACCTCTTGACCTGTGCTTTCATGGTGTCGCTAGTATTAAGGTGCGCCCCGAGACCTAAGCCACGTTGGAACTGAAACGGAGGAATCGACAGAGAGGTTACAGAATGACATCGCATCCATTTGGTTTTCTTGAAATCACTGAGGAGCAGGAAAATGTAAACGGCGAAGTCGAGTGGGGAAGTCAGGCAGTTGCAGCTCTGGAGAAACTCCTTCTTTGTGACTCACTCAGCAACCAGACACGTGAAGGTGACTCAGAGGCGTGAGAGCTCTTCACATCGAGAACAAAAAGCAATCAAGGGCAGTTAGCACCTCTTCCGGAGTGGGGGTGGGGTGAGGTAATTACCTTTTGACTTTGTTACTATGTTGAGAAACTGCCTTTTAGATTGAGGTGAACAGAAAATGCATTTCTAATAAGCATCATGGAATTGAGCAAAATTTATTGAGTCGCTTCTCGTCGATTCCCACACAGGTTTCCAACTCAGTTGCTATCCATGTGGCTGATGTCCAGGAGTGAACATCTCTGCAGCAAATTGCACGGTTAGGGTAAAAGGCAAGGAAAGTGGCATCTAGAACTGGCTCCGAGGTCAGAGCATCGTCACAATGTGATCTGTCGTTCTCGAATAGGAATGCGACCTCCGGTTTTAGGGTGGAGAACATTGTTTGGGACTCTTATTCTGCAAAACAGACACAGTGACTGAAATTACGCTGCACGGTATGATGTGGAACACGGCTTTGTGCATTTTCCCTGTAGTCCGGTGTGCTTCATGTTCCGCGTAAACGTGAAACTTGCCCTGTTTCAAGCAATGGGTGAAATCATTTAGCAAAGCAAGAATCGAAATTGCAGTAATGTCAAGCAGCTCGTGGTTATTTGACCAAATCATAACCGAACATATATTCTCACAGATACATTTGGAGCTGAAAGGAGTCTGAGAAGATAGACTCAGCTTACCATTGATTTATGTCTGGATTGATGGGCTCTCATTATCTGCTGCGAAATTGATATTGTAGACGGGCACATCCCAGCAGCTGTGCGAGTCGGAGAGGGATCATGGAACCATTTTCATGTGACTTGGCATCTGTTGTTATGCAGGAGAGCACAGTTGGAAACGCAAGAAAATGGTGCGCGCGGCCGGCTGGTAGTGTGGCCGAGCGGTCTAAGGCGCTGGATACAGGTTCCAGTCTCGAAAGGGGCGGGGGTTCGAATCCCACCACTGCCATTTCTGCAGATCAACTCCAACGCTGCAGCTTTTTTGTTAAAATGCTGTTTCTGTCCCCACTGTATTGATGTTGAAAACAAAAGTAAAATGGCTTTGCTTCCCGGGGAATTAACTGTGGTGTGGGATAGTGCCGAATATTTCAAAGTGTCTCTGTCTGTCATGATCGTGTTCGCCTCCCGCGCAGAAAATCGCAAGCAGCTGTGCTGTTCCAGGCAAGTTGAGCTTGTACTGGAACCGAATGGAGACCGGTATTTCATCGCTGTTGTGAAACAAAGTCCTGGGGTGACTCGACTCGTCGTTATTTGGTTTTTCGGCCAATGGGAAAATCGTTCCAACGAATTTCGATGTGATATGTTGTTGAATTTCTCCCATTTCCTTCGTTTCCGTCCTGGAGACATCGGAAGGGAAAGGTAATCTAATCGAGACTGTGATTGGTGAAATTCACTTTTTATGGCCCATTCTTATTAGGTTCTTTCTTTCTCTCTTTTCAGTATTGTCTGGGAAGTGGTGGTTCCCTAAGGCTGCAGTATGTGTGAAAGAGTAGTTTGGAATTGTCCTGTTGTTAGTTGTGAGATTACTTTATAAATCATGCCCTCGGACTGTCTCACATTTAGCATTCATGCATCTCTGTGTCTGAAAATGCATTAGGTATGCCAGCTTTGTTTGTGTTCCGTGTTAAATGCTTTCTGTTTTGCGATTCGCTCAATACTTTACGAGTTAACAGCGTTTCTGAGGAAACTTCCAGCTGCAAAAGTCCTTAACTGAGGATCTGGGAAAATTTCACAGAGTATGGTCAGTCGGAGCAAAAGTAAGGAAGTCGTTCCTTTCTGCAGTGTTTCGCAATACTACCTTTCCCGTGAGCATCGAACACAGTAAAGGATTGTGCCACAGACTGCGACGGCAAGCTCCGCTAAAAAGTAATCCTTTAAAGCAGGTGTAAGCAACACAACGTTTTTGGGGGACACCGCGTGGAAACAGATACTTCGGTGTATCTCGTCCATGCTCAGCACATAGCCAAATATAAACAAGTCCGGTTCCCCAGTATTTGGCCTCAAACTCTCTAAACCCATGCCATGTTGTGTGCCATTGATTTCATTGACATTGAGATATTTTGCTTATACAGGAAGGGATTCATAATCGCGTAAAGTTCGTAATTAAAGTCATATTTTCTTTTTTAAAATTATGAGAATTCCTTTGTGAAACAGTGATTTAGAGATGCCGGAGTTGGACTGGGGTGAGGAAAGTTAAAAATCACGTGACACTATGTTATAGTCCAACAGGTTTATTGGGAAGCCCTAACTTTCAAGGTGATGCCTCTTCATCGGGCGACCTTCATCTCTTCATCCGCTCGGACTAGAGAATAAGGATTGGTGTACGTGAGGAGTTGAACTACACCATAATGATGTGTTAAATGTTTATTGAAACTCTTCTGCAGAATTAAGTTCACAGAATAAACAATATTTGAACATTCTTGAGCTGACTAGAAGTAAAATCCTGTTGCCCACCATATGAATAATACCCGAATGTATTTTGATTTAATAAAATGAATTTCATTACTTAGATACTTTAAAATTTTAAAAACTGCAGTGTCCTCAAATCTAAAATTTGGATATAACGTAATATGATACATAATGTTATTAATGACCTGAAAATAATAAATTGCAGATTAAGAGATTATTGGAATGAACAACAGACAGAAGCAGATCCAAAACTGGATTGAAAATCAATTCAAACTCTGCTTAGATATATTCTAATCACCATTCCAAGCTGCTCTGGCATATCTCTGTTGGAGAAGGGAACCGAACCCACACCTCCTAGTCTCATAAGAGTGACACTACTAGAGATCCACAAGTGTCTTTCATTATGTTCCTAACAAGGAAGGGTGGGATTATAATCAATTGTGATGATTATAATACATCATAATCAAATGAAAACTAATCAATATTCATTCCGATAATTGGGCTGGGAATTAATTAGACTGTTTCTGTGTGTAATGGACTGAGAATGAAATAATAATTCCCAATAATGATGGTACTAAGCAGAAATGCACTTACTTAAAAATTAAAATCATGACAATTGAAAGAAAGATAAATGCACATATCATGCGCTTATTGTAAATTCATGAAAAATATGACTGCGGAATGTGTTTAAAGCCGTTTTTCTTATAATGAAACGATAGCTAGAATGCTTAGCAGCAGGATGTAATCGCAAAAAAAACATTCAATGTGACTATTCAGCTGCAGGCAGCTCCCCTTCCTTACACATATGTATAACTTCCAACAATTCAAAATTTACTCTGATAAAGAAAAGAACATACGCATGTAAATTCTTTTTTCTTGTTGACAATAAAGTCGCAAATTTGAATTTTTTTTAGCTTTAAAGTATTTAACTATTCCTGTGATCAGAAATACAATAAATCTTCATGTTGAAGAAAAATATGATCAAATCAATTCAAATCAAAATAAATATCGATATTCACAACAATTGGGAGAGTAGACACAACAATATCTTTCCATGTACTGAGCCATAATTCCACTTTTATACCCCTTACTGGAATGATCAATTATTAGATATTAGCAATAACTAAATTATTAATATGCTGTCAGTGAACTGAATATTAATGAGAAATCTCACATTGCTGTTTGAAAGAGCAATGTGTCGATATAAACAGTAATTCTTAGTGAAATGCCTTAGACATCTCTTAATCAATGAGGCTATGTATACTTTGATTGTTGAAACGAGTAGCATTCAGTTACTTATAAAGAGCATTGGATGGAAATCACTGCTTTTTGGTGCAGAGCTGAAAGATTTTGTTATTGTAGTATTGGCAGTAAGAAATAATGGATTAAATTATGATGTGCATATCACCTTACTAAATATTTTCAAGTTTTCTAAAAGGCTTCTGGTCCAATCTTCAGTTTAACAAGGGGAAGTTTGGGTCAGAACATCAGTAACTGCAAACAATTTCGACACATCTCCATCAAAGTTATTAATCTGATAATTCAGAACAAATATCAAAAACTTACCTCCGTAAATTTAGTTGACTATATTTTTAGATTGTAGTAAAGTTCGTTCTCTACTTATTTCCTTCCTATTTCTGACACCAGTGGCTAAATATGGATTAGATTAAATGTCATATGAGTTAGACGTTCGTTTTCTCTCACAGATCCGTGCAGCACAGGAATTGGTTATTTGGCCCATAACGTTGTGCTGAACATAATGCAAAAGAAACTCATCCCTTCTGCCAACTCTTGGTCCATATCCTTCCAAATTATCGAAATGAACATTAAAGAGCCTTAATGTATCTGCTTCCACCACCAACCATGGAAGTTCATTCCAGACACCTACCACTCCCTGTGTAAAAACAAATTGCCCGTTACATGCCCCTTGAACTTTCCCCCTAACCTTAAATGCATGTCACATAGTTTTTGATGCTTCAACTATGGGAAAAACTTTCTGACCGTCAACCCTATCTACGTATCTCATGATTGTAGAGACTTCCATCAAGTCTTCCCCCAGTCTCCGCCACTCCACAAAAAAGCAATCTGAGTTTTTTCTCGCCTCTCTGAATCCAGGCAGCATCCTGGTAAAAGCCCTCTGTACCCTCTCCAAATCCTCCATACCTGTCCTGTAATGTGGAGAACAAAAGTGAATAAAATACTTCAAGTATGCCTTAACCAGTCTTATAAAGTTACAACATGGCTTCCTGACACTTGTAACCAGTTCTCTGACCAATACAGGCAAGCATACCATTTGCCTTCCTAACCACTTTCAGGGAGCCATGGTCTTGAACACCAAGATCCCTTTCAATAATAAAGCTGTTAGGGTCCTGCTATTAACTATCTACTTTTCCTTAACATTTGAGCTTCCAAAGTGAAACACCTCACACTTGTATGGATTAAACTTCACCTTTAATTACTCTGCCCATATCTGCAATTTATCTTTTTCCTGCTGCATTATATGACAACCCTCTACATTGTCCCCAACTGCACTGAACTTATTAACTCCCCCAATTCGATTATAATCCATTTCACTTCTATATAATTGTATCACAAACAGAAGGGTTCCAGTACAGGTACCTGTGGAAAAAAGACAGGTAATGAGGGAAATGCAGAATTCTTGACGAAATGAGGTTTTTTTTCAATGACAGAACAATTCTGATGAATAATCTTCTAAGGTGTGATTTTTGTTTTTAAATTAACCCAATGTTTTAATTCTCAGTTTACTGATCTTAATGAATATCCAGTACAAACTGCTTTGTTAATATTGAATCATTTTAAGTGTTGAGTTCTAACGTTAATTATTGTTTAATTGTTATTTCAATTCTCACACCATCAGGAGATTCACATTTTAGTTGAATCCATTATTTCTTAGTGCCAGTATCATAATGAAATATTAACATTCTTTTCAGGTCAACTCACCTGCAATCAACCAAAGTTTTCTCATCCAACATCTAACTATCTCATTCTCTTTCATTTGAGTTCTCATATTAATGGAAGGATCATTAAACAGTCTTATCAATTAAGAGATGGCTAACTATTTTTCATATAAATATTTCATTTTTTTCCAACATATTGCACAATTACATTGCAAAAAGAGTTTTCTTATCATTATTAAATTTGTTATCAGCCATTTTAAAACTAATTATGGTCAATATCTAACCGGCAAACATTGTTGAAATCCAATATCTCCAGCTGTCGATGTGGAGCTATGGCTCAATACATCAACTGACGTAAACAATATTGCACTCTGCAATCTCTTAATCTTAGCAAAAATAATTTTAAGTGTTTACGCTTAGATGGATTGAATTGGTTGTGAGCAAAAATGCAGACTGAAGAAAGGTCACTGGCCCAAAAGTTTTCACACTGATTTCTCCCCACAGATGCTGCCAGACCTGCTGAGTTATTTTCCAGCAATTACTGATTTTGCTTGTGATTTCCAGCATCCACAGTTTTGTTTACATTCTTGTATTGATTATATTTCACTTCAATTCTAACATTTCTATATATCTGATTATGACAATAAGAGCTAAATATTTTTCATGTTAAACATGATTTAAATTTTCCGAGTTTCTTGTTTAAATAAACCAGAATTAACAAATGTTTGCTCTATGCTATAACAATAATTCTTGAATTCTTAGCAATCACAATTTTTTGAAAATGAGGAAAGTTATCTTTCGCTGAATAGTCACATTGAAAGACTAATGCTTTATTTCCATTTCATGTGCATTACAAAGCGTGTTAATTTTTATTTATGCAGATGAATAACTGCTTCAAACATATTGACTTACTTGATTATCATGAGATCTATGTTTATTTAAGATCATTGTTGCTTCGTTCCTTCATTATTAGAAATAACTAATTCTTTTTATCGATCCATTACACTCTGGAACTGTCTAATACAAGCCTAGTCCAATTATAACAATAAATATCTCAGTAGTTTTCCCTGTGAATAAACACAGTAAGTATGTGATTATAGTCCTGCCCTTCCTGCAAGGGAATATTATGGAGGACTCCGGTAATGTCTGTACTAGTAGACCAGGTGGCATGGGTTCAATTCCCACCTTCAACAGAGGTGTGTCAAATCACCTCAGAGTTGATGAGAAAATATCTAAGTGTCGATTGAACTGCTTTTCAACCAACATTGTCTCAACTTGTAACTGTTGTTCATTATAATGATCACAACATCTTGAATTTATTTGCTTCACATCACTGATTAAAGTATGAATGTTATTACGCTGCTTCTAAATACCTCTCAACTTTTAGTAACTTTGCAGTCTTAAAGATTCTACGATTTAAGGTGAGGGGGAAAGAATTAAAAGGGGTCTGAGGGGCAACGTTTCCACACAGTGTGTTTCACATTTTAGGATGAGCTGTGAGAGGAAGGGCAGAGGCTGGCACAAATACAACATCTAAAAGACTTTTGGACTGTTTATTGTATAGAAAACGTCCAAAGGGGTATGGGACAAACACAGGGAAATGGGACTAGTTTAGTTTAGGAAACCTGGCCGGAATGCCAAGTTAGGCTGAATGTCCTGTTTCCATGCTGTATCAGTCTAGCATTCGACAACTCAAACTTCACTGTGATTGGTAAAGGAAAGAACAAACGGATGTTAATTCTATTTAGTGTCCATAAAAGAGTGAAATGCATTTTAAATAATTTTGTCACATGAAATAGTTCGCTCTTATTGTGATAAGAAATACAATGATTGTGAGCATTGAAGTGAAATAAAATTAAATCAATTCAACTGTGTTTCCATGGTTAACATAAAAATTGATATTCACAATCATTGTGAGTTTGTACATTGCAATATCTTCACATTACTTCATGTACTGAGCCATTATTACACATTTATACCCCCTACTGAACTGAACAATAATTAGATATTAGCAACACTCAGATTTTCGAAAATCTATCAGTACACTTAGAAGAAGGAGAGATTCAATTTCACTACATGACTGTGCAATGCGCAGACATGAACAGGAATTTTTGCAGTGAAAAGTAGTTACAGTTCTCTGAATTCATAAGGCTGAAATTACTGTGATTATTCAAATGAGCAAAAGTCAGTTTACAAAGCGTGTTGGATGCAAAATGATTGGTTCCATTGTGGGATAGTTGACCTGAAAACAATAGCATTGTTGCAATGGATTAAATTAAAATATGGATTAAAATAATATATGGATCTGACGATACACGTTAGGAAGACAAACAAATTATTCTGCAAGTATTATAAGGATAATGAATTCATAATAAAAGTTGTATTCTGAACAAATAAATTGACTCAATATTTTAAAAACACTTTGCTCTGATGTTGATTAGACATACACTAAGATCGGTAAACTGAAGACTGAATTATAATACCTAGATTGATGGATTGAGGACAATAAATGAGCCATTCAATAGTTATTGAAAAGAATTTATATTTTTGTCAAAATGCAGACAATACAGAAGTAATGCATTTCATTCAATGAGTTTACTTGTAGAAACATGTGTTCTTAATTTATGAAATTTTATTGTGATCGATGTTCAAACATTTGTGTCTGAATTAGGAAGTAAATAAAAAGATAATGAAAATGAATATGAGAGTGACCACAAGATACAGTCCGTGATATTGGATAGAAAAAGGAATTCGCATAATCTTATGAGTATTTAATGTTAATAAAATATAACTCCTCAGGTACTGAAGCAGTCCAAGTCCAAGTACAACAAGACCTGGACAGTATCCAGGCTTGGGCTTACAGGAGGCAAGTAACATACATGCCACATAAATGCAGGTTATCACGTATAAGACATAACCTAACCACCATCCCTTGACATTCGATGGTGTTACCATGACTGAACATCCACTATCAACATTATCCTGTGGATTATCATTGATCAGGAACTGAACTGGTCTCACCACATAAACACAGTGGCTACAAGAGTAATTCAACTCCTGGCTCCTGAAATCCTGTCCAAACGCTACCAAGCACAAGTCAGGAGTGTGATGGAATACTCCCCACTTGCCTGGATGAGTGCAGCCCTAACAACACTTAAGAAACTTGATACCATCCGGAATAAAGCAGCCCGCTTGATTGGCACTGCTGCTACTGAGCATCAGTGGTGGTGAGGGTGGATGCTTGTGGATGTCCTACCTGCAATCTCTGCCTCTTCTTATTAACAAAGATAAAAGAATCTTACATTGCTCAACTTTCTCATCAAAACCGAGTACTGTATTCACCTCAACCCTCCAACCACAAGGGATGAACTCAGATTTCTCCAGTTTCCTCATTTCTCCTCCACCTACCTTGTCTCAATCAAATCCCTCGAACTCAGCACCACCTTCCTAACCTACAATCTTCTTCCTGACCTCTCCGCCCCCACTCCATTCGAATCCTATCACCCTCACCTTGACCTCCCTCCACCTATCGCATTCCCAATGCCCCTCCCCCAAGTCCCTCCTCCCTACCTTTTATCTTAGCCTGCTGGACACACGTTCCTCATTCCTGAAGAAGGGCTCATGCCCGAAACGTCGATTCTCCTGTTCCTTGGATGCTGCCTGACCTGCTGCGCTTTTCCAGCAACACATTTTCAGCTCTGATCTCCAGCATCTGCAGTCCTCACTTTCTCCTCCAGCCCTCTATTATACCATCCAGCAGCATTTCCAACACCAGTAGCAGCTCCTCTTAAAATATTTTGTCAGTAACTTGTAATAAACTGGTTAATACAATTACAACTGAAAATGTGTTGCTAGAAAAGCGCAGCAGGTCAGGCAGCATCAAAGGAGCAGGAGAATCGACGTTTCGGGCATGAGCCCTGCTTCAGGAAGGTCCTGACGAAGCAGTGAACCAAATTTTGAAATGATCTTTCTAAACATAATATAGATCAGGTTAAAACTGAAGTAGGTGTTTTACACAACTTGCTACAAGGACACAGACAGTAGAATCTGAGGTGATCATGAGTATGTGGAGGTAGAATGTGGGAGACAAGCTGGGACTGTATTGGAGTAGTCACGGTGAGAGGGAACAAATGCTGGATGGAGGGTTTCAGCAGCTGATGGACTGACACTGAGGTGAGCCATCGGAAACTGAGCAAGTGACCACCATCTAATAGGACAGAGAAACTGATCCATCAGCCTGAAACTGACTGACCAGATGGCTGTCAGTGACTCCAACACAAGGGAATGGAAACATTGCTCAGAGCCTGTTTCTGTAACATTCAACACAACCAGGAAATGGAAAGTGAATAATGAGCTGAAAACAAGGCCACTGCTCTGTTAGAGTCTAAATCATTCAATGTTCAGTTATTGAATATTACTGACTCTCAGAATATTCTAACCTGCAAAATCACAGTAAAAGGGGAAAGTAAACAACATTCTTCGCAAAGACAGAATGAACCAACTGCTTGTATAAAAACAGCTCAGAACAAAGGGGCGGAATCCTCTACAAACTGACAAACACAGATACCATTAGATTTATAGATAGTGATTGGAATTCTTTCGAAAAACACTTCCCTGTTTATGGTGTGTGGTAGTAACCATTCTCAGTGAGAACTGCCACTTATTTCCTTTGAAAAGAGTCTCTGTTTCCCCTCAGAAAAGCAGGTGTGTTGCTCACTTACAGACTGACTTACAGACAAAGGAAACCTGATCAGGGACTCGACGGTTAATTAAGCTGTTAGTGACAGTCCATTGCACACAACAAGAGCTTAGACCACAACAGATTCTAATGAAACCAACAATGTGATGAAAAAGGTGAATTAGTCTTTATAATCATGCAGTCTCTCTCAATCAAATAATCCCAGTCAACTTCCAAACATTTAAAAACTATTAATACAATGTGTACATATTTATTTACTTTCCTAATTTCCTCCAAAAATATATCTGATAATTCTCTTCAAAATATATTTTAAATGGTCAATTCATAATCACAATTCATTTCCAATTATTCTTAGAGCAGAACAAATTGCAAACTAAAATTGTTTTCACGTCAATAATGACACTAGAAAATTTGATCTGTAGTTTAACCATATTTCCAAATATTGTTTTGGTTCATTATTGCAGTGAAGCTAAAATTAAACTGTATTTATTTTCTCTGATATCCTTTCATTACTTTATTCCCTAATAACAATGCCCATGGTGCAATGGGTGACAAACATTAAATAAAATTGAATTTTCATTGCAAGAACTTGTACAAATAATCACATATTATTTAGTTCATTCATTGTCGTTGATTATCAGTTATTTTCACTGTATGATCAAGTTAAATTTACTTAAATAATCACAGTACAATTCTCACCTTTATAGATATGTCGAATGAATGCCAAATTATTCTTATTTCAAGTAAAAATAAATTCACGTTTTGCTCTGTTTTATTCCAGGAATAACAGGATGTGTTGAATTATTATGGGAAACAGGAACAAGTGAAGGTGGTGGCTCTCAGACGTGAGGCCTTAAAGCCAAAGGGCCAGGTGGTAGTAACAGTGGGGGGAGGTACCTAGTGCCCCGCTCTCCTCAGAAGGCAGAGAGGATGATGACAAAGTGCACACGAATGGACAGAGGGACGGCAATGGGTGGGATCACCCACCACCCTGTAAGGCCCAGAAGGCTATGTCCATGGCACCACTGGGCATCAAAGCTCAACGTGGACAGACAGTAGGGAGCAACAAAGGGAACTGTCAGAAACCAAACATGAACAGTTCACCCGCTGAATGACAGATGTTGGTGAGTTAACACCCAGCCTGATAGAGAAATGGTAATAATGGGCCTTATTGGGACAATATGGATGAATTAGTTGAGGTACAGTCTCACCGATGATGGTGTCAGGCCAAAATCTCTCAGGCCAAGATACCCTGACGTGTACATCAGAACCTGTCCCTGCAATGAGAGGGTGAGGGTGTGAGCTGGTCCCCCCCAGTGCACAGCCGATCAGTGTCTCCAGGAATTTACAGATATTACAGGGACACACTGGGGAGGGGACAGGCTGAATGGGCTAAAATAACCTTGGTGTCTCAGGGAACCAAGGGTAATATCGAGGATCATACAGAGAGGAAGCCTGAGGTGTGTAAGGACCACGGGGGATTACCAAACCCCAATCTGTGATGATGATATCATTTTTTTTGTTTTTAAACTGGGACCCTATTTAACTGTGATTATAAACATGGGACTCCCAGTGGAAGATCATTCTAACCACTTTCTGAATTGGACCATGAGAGCTGAGGCAAACTCAGAAACACAGGGGAATAGCTGCAGTACAGGGAGGGTAACCAGACTGGCAATGTTACAAGTGAAGAAGGAAAGGGCACATAGCCAAGGAATGTAGGCAGAGAGAGGGAGATAGATGTTCACATTGTGTGTGTGCATGTGTTCACGTAGGCACATGAATATTCTTTGATGCTGTGTTTGCGAACCAGCAGAACAAATATTAATACAGGAGCATCTATATCAATGACTGATATGGATTTGTCCCTTACCACCTCAATTACTAAAATGAGAGCAGTCGAAGAAGGAATCAAGGAAGCTGGATGAAATAAACTTCTCCCGACGCAGATCATGCATATGGCAAAATATATTCAGATGTGGGCTGTGGGAAACTGAGGAAGGGACCACTCTGGGAGTTGTCCATTTCGAACAGTTAGGACCAACTATTGATGTAGAGACACAAACTATAATATGGGAACAACCTGAACAGGCCTGGGACAGGAAGCAAAGGAGAGTCGACATCTCCAGAGTAGTTACCTTGCAGGGAGACTGGAACAGTCAGGGAATCTGGGGAGTTAGAGCTAGGACCCAAGCAGCAGTTTGGGTAACTCAAACAGGAATGTGGGTTATTATTTGTAGATCCTGTAAAGATCAAGGGCCCTCTCACTCCCCACACAAACCGGATCCCATTAAAGCTGAGGTGGCAGTAATTGTGACAGTATCAGATTGACAAAAGCAGTGAATAGTCAGACCAGCAGTATCCCAGACTAACTCACAGAAGCCGGACAGCTCATCCCACCTCACTATTGAGTATACGTCCCTCAGTGAATCCGCCACTAAAGAGTATCCTACATTAGCGAAACACACCACTGTATTTAATGGATTGAAATCGCAACAGGATATAGTCTAAGTCCTTGATGTTGTGAATGGGTTCTGGTCCATACCTGTGGACCTGGAATCCCAGAATAGGCTGGCATTTACTGGCTGAGGAAAACAGTACTCCTGGATCCAGTTACCTCAGGGATCCCACAATATTCCACTATATCCCACCGATATATGGCTGATGGAGTTAGTCACATTGATCTTTCCAACACCTCATGACCTCAGATATTAAACAGGCAGGCCAGGCTTAAAATTAACCCACAGAGAGTGGGAAGGTAGGGAGAGATGCCACTGCTCTGTTAGAGTCAAAATCATTCAACGTTCAGTTATTGAATATTACTGACTCTCAGAATATTCTAACCTGCAGAATCACAGTAAAAGGGGAAAGTAAACAACATTCTTGGCAAAGACAGAATGAACCAACTGCTTGTATAAAAACAGCTCAGAACAAAGGGGCGGAATCCTCCATAAACTGACAAACACAGATACCATTAGATTTATAGATAGACAATGAAATTCTTCAGAAAAACCCTTCCCTGTTTATGGTGTGTGGTAGTAACCATTCTCAGTGAGAACTGCCACTTATTTCCTTTGAAAAGAATCTCTGTTTCCCCTCAGAAAAGGAGGTGTGTTGCTCACTTACAGACTGACTTACAGACAAAGGAAACCTGATCAGGGACTCGACGGTTAATTAAGCTGTTAGTGACAGTCCATTGCACACAACAAGAGCTTAGACCACAACAGATTCTAGTGAAACCAACAATGCGATGAAAAAGGTGAGTTAGTCTTTATAATCATGCAGCCTCTCTCAATCAAATAATTCTAGTCAACTTCCAAACATTTTAAAACTATTAATACCAATGTATACATATTTATTTCCTTTCCTAAGTTGCCTCCAAAACTATATATCTGACTATTCTCTTCAAAATATATTTTAAATGGTCAATTCATAATCACAATTCATTTCCAATTATTTTTAGAGCAAAGCAACTTGCAAACTAAAATAGTTTTCATGTCAAGAATGACACTGGAAACTTTGTTATGTAGTTTAACCATATTTCCAAATATTGTTTTGGTTCATTATTGCAGTGAAGCTAAAATTAAAGTCTATTTATTTTCTCTGATATCCTTCCATTACTTTATTCCCTAATAACAATGCCCACGGTGATATGGGTGACAAGCATTAAAATAAAATTGAATTTTCAATGCAAGAAGTGGTACAAATAATCACATATTATTCAGTTCATTCATTGTCGTTGATTATCAGAGTTATTTTCATTGTATGATCACGTTAAATTCACTTAAATAATCACAGTACAATTCTCACCTCTATAGATATGTCAAAGTGAATGTCAAATTATTTCAAGTAAAACCAAATTCACATTTTGCTCTGTTTTATTCCAGGAATGACAGGATGTGTTGAATTATTATGGGAAACAGGAACAAGTGAAGGTGGTGGCTCTCAGACGTGAGGCCTTAAAGCCAAGGGCCAGGTGGTAGTAACAGTGGGGGGAGGTACCTAGTGCCCCGCTCTCCTCAGAAGGCAGTGAGGATGATGACAAAGTGCACACGAATGGACAGAGGGACGGCAATGGGTGGGATCACCCACCACCCTGTAAGGCCCAGAAGGCCCTGTCTATGGCTCCACTGGGCATCAAAGCTCAAACTTGGACAGACAGTAGGGAGCAACAAGGGGAACTGACAGAAACGAAACCTGAACCGTTTACCCGCTGAATAACAGATGTTGGTGAATGAACACCCAGCCTGATAGAGAAATGGTAATAATGGGCCTTATTGGGACAATATGGATGAATTAGTAGAGGTACACAGTCTCACCAAAGATGATGTACGGACCCTCCCTCGAGCCAAGATGCCCTGACGTGTACAGCAGAATCTGTCCCTGCAATGAGAGGGTGAGGGTGAGAGTTGGTTCCCCCAATGCACAGCCGATCAGTGGCTCCAGGAATTTACAGATATTACAGGGACACACTGGGGAGGGGACAGGCTGAATGGGCTGAAATAACCTTGGTGTCTCAGGGAATCAAGGGTAATATCGAGGATCATACAGAGAGGAAGCCTGATGTATGTACGGACCACGGGGGATTACCAAACCACAACATGTGATGATGAAATCGGTTTGATGCATTTAAAAGATGACATGGGACCCTATTTAACTGTAATTATAAACATGGGACTCCCAGTGGGAGATAATTCTAACCACACTCTGAATTGGGCCATGAGAGCTGAGGCAAACACAGAAACACAGGGGAATAGCTGCAGTACAGGGAGGGTAATCAGACCCACAATGTTACAAGGGAAGCAGGAAAGGGCACATAGACAAGGAATGTAGGCACAGAGAGGGAGATAGGTGTTCATATTGTGAGTGGCCTGTGTTCATGTAGATATATGCATAGCCCATGAATATTCATTGATGCGCTGTTAAGGGGCCAACACTTTCATGATTCTAACACCGGAGCATCTTTGACTTTTATGGCTCACCCTACAACTCAAATCCTCCAACCCTAACAACATCCTTGTAAGTCTTTTTTGAAACCTTTCATGTTTCACAGCACCCTTCTGATAGGAGGCAGGCCAGAACTGCACACACTATTCCAAAAGTGGCCTAACGAATGTCCTGTACAGTAACATGACCTCCCACATCCGATACTCAATGCTCAAACCAATAAAGGAAAACATACTGAACACCTTCATCATCCTATCTGCCTGCAACTTGACTTGCAAGGACTATGAACCTGCCGTCCAAGCTCTCTTTGTTGCGCAAACGTCTTCAGGGCCTTGCCATTCAGTGTACAAGTCCTGCCCTGATTTGCTTTTCCAAAATGCAGCACATCACATTTACCTAAATTAAACCCCATCTGATCAATATCTTATTGTAATCTGAGGTAACCTTCTTCATTATCCACACCCCTCCAATTTTGTATGACCTGTAAACTCATTTACGATACCAAATTATTTAAATGAATGACGAAACAAATCCAGAAATAGACATCCATTTCTCAGAGTTTGAATGTGCTCTGTGTAAATCCTGCCCAATGACTCTGTACCAGAGAAAGGCTGCACATGCGCCTGGCTGCACCTTGCCCCCTACAAAGCTGGTGGCTCCACATGTGTCCAGAGAATTCTTGCCCCGAATAAAGATGGCGGCACACACTCATGCCTGCTGCCACACTGAGGCAATTCCCCGTTTACTGAAAACACGAGACTGGGACGTTCAAATTTGTGTTTTCCGACGTGCACATTTTGTTTGTAAAACCTCTCCGCTCATACAGAATCGCTCTCACCTCCTGCGGTTCCACAGACAACCTTGATGATTTTTGTGGGTACCTATTCTCTGCCTGGTTACTCGTTTGTCCTTAGTGTATTTGTACAATCACTCTGGATTCTCCTTAAACCTATTTCCTGAAGCTATCTCATGTCCCCTTTTTGCCCTCCTGGTTTACCTCGAGTATACTCCTACTGCCCCTATACTCCTCTAGGGATTCACACAAATATAGCTCTCTGTACCTGCCATATGCCTCCTTCATTTTCTTGACCAGGCCCACAATATCTTTCGTCAGGCAGCATTCTTTACACCTACCAGCCTTGGCCTTAACAGGAACATACTGTCTGTGTACTCTCATTGTCGCAGGCCTATGGAGGCAATGGCAGATGAGGACAGAGAAACAATCATTCTCAGTAAAGAGGTAATGTTGGGAAAGATAACAGCCTGAAGGTAGATGGGTATCCAGGCTCTGATGGAATGCATCGCAGGGACTAAAAGAGGTGGGTGAGGGGGGGGGGGGGGGGGGGGGGGGGAAAGAGATAACAAATAGACCTCGTGATAATTCACTACCATTTGTTGGATTCTGGGATGGTTTTGACAGACTGGAAGCTGCAAATATGGTGCCACTATTTTTCAAAAAGGACCCGTTAGCTTAACTTCTGTAGTGGGGAAAATGCTTGAATCTCTCAAGGAAGTAGTGGTGAGATATCTGGGTAGAAATTGTCTCATTGAGCAGACACAGCATTGATTCATGAAAGGCAGGTCACGTTTAACGCATTTACTGGAATTATTTGAGGATACGACGAGTGCGTTGGACAAGGCGGACTCGGTGGATGTGGTGTACATGGATTTCCAGAAGGTATTCAACAAGTTGCCACACAAAAGGCTGCTGAATAAGGTAAAAATGCATGGCATTGTGGGTAATGTATTATCATTGATACTGGATTGGTTAACCAACAAAAAATAAAGAATGGGAATAAACGGGTGTTTGGATTAATGTTGGCACTACAACTGTTTGCAATTTACACAAATGTTTTGGAGTTGAGGACCAAGTGTACGGTGTCAGAGTTCATATTTGATACAAAGATGAGGTAGAGCAATGTCTGCAGAGGCCACTGTCAGTCTGCACAGGGATACAGATCGGTTAAGTGAGTGGGTAAGGATCTGGCAGATGGAGTTCAATGTTGGGATATGTGAGGTCATCCATTTTGGCTGGACTAACAGCTAACTGATGATGAAATGGTGAAAACGTGCAGCATGCTGCTGTGCAGAGGGAGCTGGGTGTCCTTGTGCATGAATCACAGGAAGTTGGTTTGCAGGTACAGCAGGTAATTATGGCAGTGAAGGGAATATTGTCCTTCATTGCTAGAGGGATGGTTATGCTGCAGCTGTACAGGGTGTTGGGGAGGCTACACCTGGAGTACTGTGTACAGGTTTGGTCTCCTTACTTCAGGAAGGATGTACTAACACTGGAGGGAGTACAGAGGAGGGTCACTAGTTTGAGTTGGGAGTTGAGGGTTGGTGTATGTGGAGAGATTGAGAAAACTGGTTCTATAATCATTGTAATTTAGAAGAATGGGAGGTTGGATAGGAAACAATAAAATTATGAAGGGAGTAGATAAGACAGAAGCAGGGAGGCTATTTCCACTGGAGGTGGGTCAAACTACAGAGCATTACCTCAAAATAAGGGAGAGCAGATTTAGGACAGAGTTCAGGAGGAGCTTCTTCAGCTAAAGGGTTGTGAATCTGTGGAATTCCCTGCCGAGTGCAGCATTTGACATTCTCAACTTGAATGCCTTTAAGGCAAAATGTAGATTTGTGAACAGGAAAAGAATTAAGGATTATGGTGAGAGAGCAGGAATGTGGAGCTGAGGCCATGAAAAGCTCAGCCCTGATCTTATTGAATGGTAGAGCAGGCTTGAGGGGCTAGATGAAAGTTCTTGCCTTGTGCCATCAAAATTGGCCTTTGTCCAATTCAGAACCTTAACATTTAGATCTGGTGTATTGTTTTCTGTATCTATTTTAAAACTAGTAGAATTATTAGAGACTCCCAACAGTGTGGAAGCAGGTCATTCAGCCCATCACATTGATACTGACCTGGAGAGCCTCCTAACCTCCCCCTGTAACATTGCATTTCCCAGGGCCAGCCAACCTACACATCCCTGAACACTGTGGGCAATTCAGCCTGGACAATCCACCCAACCTACACATCCCTGAACACGGTGGGTAATTCAACCTGGATAATCCACCCAACCTGTACATCTTTGGACTGTGGGAGGAAACCAGAGCACCCGGACGAAATCCTTGCAGAAAATCCCAATAAGGTGATCATCCCTTTCTTATTTCCCAGTTCCACCTAAATAACTTCACTGGCGTACTCCCAGGAATATCTTCCCTAAGCAAAAACATAATGCTGTCCCGAATCAAAAATGCCACTCCCCCTCCTTCCTTCTCCCCCTTTCTATTTTTCCTATAGCATCTATACCCTGGAACATTAAGCTGCCAGTCCTATCCATCCCTGAGTGATGCCTCTGTAATTGCTATAATATCCCAGTGCCATGTTCAAAACCACACCCTGAGCTCATCTGCCTTCCCTGTCAGGCTTCTTCTATTGAAGTAAATGCAGTGCAACTGCTCAGTCCGACTTCATTCTGTGCCTTGCCCTTGCCTGCCTTGACTATTTGACTTCTGAACTGTACCAGCCTCAGACATACCTCTATTCTCACTATCTTCTTGGGTTTACACCCACTCCCTCACTGGTTTAATGCCTCCCGAGTATCACCAGCAAGTCTCCCTGCCTCGATGTTAGACACCTTCCAATTCAGGTACAATCCATCCTTCTTATGCAGGTCAACTCTACTCCAGAGGAGATCACAATGATCCAAAAAACGTGAATCCTTTTCCCCTGCACCAGCTCCTTAGCCACTCATTGAGCACCTCCTCCTCCTCCTCTGTACTATGGACATTTTTCAAGATGTCACCATTTATTTCCCCACATTCTATATCTCCCATGTACTTCTTCACAGTAAACACTAATGCAAAATACTTGTTTCCTATCTCGCCCTTCGCCTGCAGCTCCACACAATGGCTGCCTTGCTGATCTTTGAGGGTCTCTATTTTCTCCCTAGTTAGCCTTTTGTTCCTCATGTATTTACAAAAGCCCTTTGGATTATCCTTAACCCTATTTGCCAAAGCTATCTCACACCCCTTTTTTGCCTCCTGATTTCCCTCTTAATTATACTCCTACTGCCTTTATACTCAAAAATTTTTTGGATTGGAATAAATAAAAAATATAACATCCTGACAAAACAAACGAGGGTAGGACTTACACTCAATAAAAGTAGGGCCTTGAGTAGTGATATGGGAACAAAGAGACCGAGGGCTTCAGATCTTTGAAGTGTGTGTTCCATGTGGACAGGGTGGTTAAGAAGGTGCTGAGCACACTTACCTTCATCGTTCAGACCTTTGAGTCCAGGAGTTGGGACTATATGTTGAGGATGTACAGGACGTTGGGCAGGCCACTTCTGGAATACTCTGTCCATTTCTGGTTGTGCTGTTATAGGAAGGATGTTATTAAATTGGAGCAGGTTCAGAAGAGATTTACCAGCATGTTGCCATGAATGGAGGGATTGTGTTCTAAGGAGAGGCTGGATAGGCTGGGAATTTTTTTCACTGGCGTGCACGAGGTTGAGGGGTGACCTTATTAGAGGTTTACAAAATCAGAAAGAGTGTAGATAAGGTGAATAGCCAGGAGAGAGGGGGATTCAAAACTCGGGTGCATTCATTTTGAGAAGAAATGAGAAAGATTTGAGGGGAAAGACATTAGGGCTTTTAAAAAAAAAAATTACACACGTGGAATGAACTTCCAGAGGAAGTGGTAGCTGTGAATACAATTACAATATTTAAAAGACATTCAGATAAGTACGTAAATAGGAAATATTTGGATGGATGTGGACCAATCAGAGGCAGGTACAATTAGTTCAGTTTGGAATTATGGTCGGCATGGACTGGGTGGACCACAGGGCCTGTTTCCTTGCTGTATAACATTAGGACTCTAATCCTCACTAACTCTAAATTCCTCCATCCTCAACTCTCCCGATCACTGTCACTTCATCTAGCCTCACAACTCTTCCTTATTTATATAATTCCTCACCAGCCACAGAACGCTCCCTATCTCATGTCCTCCAGTTTCTCAGATCTCTGTGATATGTGCCTTTCTTTAGTTCCAGCCTTGAGGATGTCCTCATTCACTCAGATTGTTTGGAGGACAAACTGGTACAACCTGGTCCTCCAGTACTGCTCTCTGCCCCCTATTGGCCTGCGCTGACATCAATCATCGAGGCCCATTGCGAGGTGGGTGGTGGGATCCTCCCTCTCTCTGCCCTGGGATGAGCTTCAACATTCACAGTCAATGGGGCAATATCACAGAGCACAGGGGCTGGGGCTATTCAGCCCATTTGGGATGTACCCTCTCCCTCTGGAGATGCTGCAAATCTGTCCCAATTCCCTTCCCATTTGCCCATAGCCCCCAAATCTTCCCTTAAAAAGCAAAATTCCAAATCTGTTTATGAATAACTGCTGAGTCTGTGTCCAGCTGCCATTCAGACTTTTCCAGATACTCAGAACTTTCTGAATAAAATAATGTTCACATATTCACATTATTTGCCAATTACCTGAAAATAGTTACTAAAATTGTGACATTGTTAACAATTCCCCTCTCTCTGCAGATTAGATATCCTAGAAACAAATTTGCACCTGGTCAAAATCACTGCTTAACCTTCTCAGCTCCAAGGACAATTATCTGTGCTTCTACTGGCTCTCCACAAAAGAGGAACATATCTTATTTTCATTTATTAGTGTCATAGAGATGTACAGCACAGAAACAAACCTTTGGTCCAATTTGTCCATGACAATGAGGAATCCTCAATAAACGGAGCCCCATTTGCCAGCTATTGGTCCGTATCATTGGAAACTCCTCCTATTCACGTACCCAATCGGATGCCTTTCAAATGTTGTAATTGTATCAGCCTCCACTACTTCATCTGGCAGCTCATTCCACACATACACCACACACAGCTTGAAAACTTTGCCCCTTAGATCCATTTTAAATCCTTGCCCTCTCAACTTTAGTCCATGTGATCTTGTTTTGAACCCACATAACTGGGGGAAAGGACCCTGGCTGTTCACCTTATCCATGCCCCTTATGATTTTATAAATCTCCATGAAGTCACCTCTCAGTCTTTGACTCTCCAGGGAAATTACCCCTAGCCTATTCACCCTCTCCCTGTAGCCCACATCCTCCAACCCTAGCAAAGTCTTTGTAAATCTTGTCTGAACTCTTTCAAGATTCACAACATCCTTTCCAGAACAGGGAATTTCGAACTTAAAACATAATTCCTGAAATGGCTTAATCAATGTCCTGTCCAGCCACAATTTGATGTCCCAGCTTCTGTAGTCAATGCATTGACCAATAAATATAAGCATACCAAACACCACCTTCACTAGTCTGCCTACCTGCGACTCTACTTTCAAGGAACAATGAACCTGAACTGCATAGTCTCTATGTTCAGCAACATTCCCAAGGACTTTACCATTAAGTGTACAAGTCCTGCTCTGATTTGCCTTTCCAAAATCCAACAGCTTACATTTATCTAAATTGAACCCAGTCTGCCATTCCTCACTCCAATGGCCCATCTGGTCAAGAGCCTGTTGCATTCTGAACTAACCTTCTTCATTGTCCACTACACCTCCAATTTTGGTGTCTCCTGTATACCCACTGACCATATCTCATATATTCACATCCAAGTCATTTATTTAAGGACCCAATATCCATTCCAGCAGGACAATGCTGCTCACAGGCCTCCAGTCCGCAAAGCAAGCCTCCATCACCACCCTCTGCCTCCTACCTACAAGCCAGTTTTGTACCAAAATGACTCGTTCTCCCAACATTTCATGTTATCTAACCTTGCTAACCAGTCTGCTCTGTGGAACATCGTTCAGTGTCCATAAAGACAACGCCCACAGTCTGCCTTCATCAATCATCTTTGTCACATCTTCAAAAAAACTCAATCAAGTTAGAGAGAGAGAATTTCCCACACACAAAGCCATGTTGACTATCCCTAATCAATCCTCGTCTTTCCAAATACATGTAAATCCTGTTCCTCAGAATCCCTTCCAACAACTTACCTACCACTGACGTTAGGTTGACTGTTCTCTTGTTCCCTGGCCTTTCCTTACCACCTTTTTTAAATAATGGCACCCATCTTCCAGCACCTCACCTGTCACAAACAATGATATAAATACCTCAGGGAGGGGCACTGCCATCACCTTCCTAGCTTTCCACAAATTTCTGGGATACACCTGATCAGGTCCCAGGGATTTATCCACCTTGCTACTGTTTAAGACTTTCAGTACTTCCTCCTCTGTAATATAGACACTTTTCAAATTATCACTATTTATTTCTCCAAACTCTCCAGAATAGAAGAGCATAGTATTTCTCCCACCTCCTGTTGTTCATAGATGGCCTTGTTGATCTTTAAGGGGTCCTATTCTCTATCTGGTTATTATTTTATCCTTAATATATTTGTAGAATCTCTTTGGATTCTCCTTAAACTATTTCCTAGAGATATTTCAAGTCCCCTTTTTGTTCTCCTGATTACCCTCGAGTATATTCCTGTAAAAACGTGATCCTGTACTCCCAATTCCGCTGCCTCTGCCATATCTGCTCCCAGAAGAAGCAATTCCACTCCAGGACATCCT
The DNA here is from genome assembly GCF_047496795.1 of Chiloscyllium punctatum. Taxonomy (NCBI): domain Eukaryota; kingdom Metazoa; phylum Chordata; class Chondrichthyes; order Orectolobiformes; family Hemiscylliidae; genus Chiloscyllium; species Chiloscyllium punctatum. The sequence continues at coordinate 202,672 of NW_027309823.1, forward strand.
AGAAAGGTTTCCTCTTTCAAAGACCGCATTTCCCTCCCACTTGATCAACAATGCACTCCAACGCATATCCTCCACTTCTTGTACCTCCGCCTTCCCCCCACCCCTCCAACCACAATAAGAATATAATCCCCCGGTCCTCACCTGCCACCCACTAATCTCCATTAACCTCTGCTATGTCCGCTACCTACAGTCAGACCCCACCACCAGGGATATATCTCCCTCCCCAGCCCTTTCTATCTTCCGCAGAGACCATGGGATCTTTGGTGCTGATGTGCTGCCCCACGGATACCTCAGTCACTCACCCTGCCAAATGGCCGAGTGAGATTATCACTAGATGGATAATCCAGATACCCTGATAACGTTCTGGGGCCCAGGGTTTGGATCCCGTCACGGCAGACAGTGGACTGTGAATTCAATAAAAATTTGGAATTAAGAATCTATTAAAGACCATGAATCCATTGTTGATTATTGCAAAGAAAAACCCCATCAGATTCGCTAATATCCTTCAGGGAAGGAATCTGCCATCCTTACCTGGTCTGGCCTACATGTGACTCCAGACCCACAGCAATGTAGTGGACTCTTTACTGCCCTTTGGGCCCAGCCAGTGACACCCTCATCCTGTGAATGAATAACAAAGAAGGTCAAGTCTTGTACACAACTATACTATTCTTACAGATAAGCGATCTCTTAGTAAATTTGCTTCTCAACTCCCTGCTAACTATTGGGGAAGGGGGTCAACATTACCATCCCAATAAGGAGATCATCCCTTTCTTATTTCTCAGTTCCACCTGTATAACCTGCCTGGATGTACTCCCAGGAATACCCTCTTGAAGCCGAGTTGTAATGCTATCCCTAATCAAAAATACCTCTCCCCCTGCTCTGTTGCCCCCTTTCTATCTTTGCTATAGCATCTGTACACTGGAACATTAAGCTGCTGGTCCTATCCATCATTAAGTCATGCCTCTGTAATTGCTATAATACCCCAGTGCGATGTTCAAAACCATACCCTGAGCTCCTCTGCCCGACCTATCGGGCCTCCTGCATTGAAATAAATGCAGTGTAACTGCTCATTCTGTGCCTTGCCCTTGTCTGCCTTGACTGTTTGACATCTGAACTGTACCAGTGTCAGACTGAGCTCTTCCCTCACTCTCTCTCTGGGTTTACCCACATTCCTTCACTGGTTTAATGCCTCCTGAATAGCACTAGCAACTGTTCCCTTCCAGTGCCAGTACAATCCATCCTTCTGATGGAGGTCAATTCTACCCCACAAGAGATTCCAATGATCCAATAATGTGAACTCTTCTATTCCCATGTCATTGATACCAATAAACAATAGCCTCCCCTCAAAATGGTTATTCTCCCCTTTAAGAATATTCTGCTCCCTCTCTGAGAAATCCTTATACAAAAATTACACATTCGAATAATAAACCTTACAGACATCAGGTCATCATAAAAGGATTACATGACTCACTGAAGGTTTGGGGAAACCTTTTGAGAGAATGCGATGATTCAAAGGAGAATTTTTAAGCAGCAAATGGGATTGATCTGGAACACAATACTCACACACACAATGTGAATATCCAGATCCTGATATACTGAGTAATTCAATCAGAGTTTAGAAGAATATTTACTGAGATTACCATCTGAATGTCCACCTGTAATATCCTGTAATACAAGTTTATAAAATCTGTCACTCTCAGTTCAAGTTAGAAACCCACACCATCCCCTCCTCGTGGCCCAGGATTACTGTACATATTACCCTTGAGGGCATCAACAGTCAACTCAGAGGGACATCTGTGGGTTTCTAGGAGATTCCAACTGGAGAGCTCATGTGACTGAACACAGCAGTTAGAACATAGAACATAGAAGAATACAGCGCAGTACAGGCCCTTCGGCCCTCGATGTTGCACCGATCAAAGCCCACCTAACCTACACTAACCCACTATCCTCCATATACCTATCCAATGCCCGCTTAAATACCCATAAAGAGGGAGAGTCCACTACTGCTACTAGCAGGGCATTCCATGAACTTACGACTCGCTGAGTGAAGAACCTACCCCTAACATCAGTCCTATATCTACCCCCCCTTAATTTAAAGCTATGCCCCCTTGTAATCGCTGACTCCATACGTGGAAAAAGGTTCTCACTGTCAACCCTATCTAACCCCCTAATCTTTGACACATTGGAGAAAATGATCCAAGCGTCAGTGAGATATGGGGAACAAGAATTACTTTCTTTTCTTTCATTCCGTGCTGCCGCTCTGCCTCATCAATAAGACATGGGTGTGAAAGGCTAATGCCTAACGATGGGCAAGTTGTCTCCATCCTGACCAATGGGTAGGAAGATCCTCCCAAACACTCCAAAGCGTATCCCTAGAAAGATAGCAACTCTGCCTGCTTTCCACTGCCTTCCCACTGCCCAGTGTTCCCAGTAAATGTTTGGAAGAATGGGAAAGGGGGATATCTCCTAGAAAAGGCATAACCGGAAAGGTCTAAGAGGATTATGAAAAAAGAGAGAGATGCACAGGAGAAGGGGGCAATAAGTTGCCAGATGGGGTGTAACTTGGGAAAATGGGAAGTTGCTCATTTTGGAGGAGTTAATAAAGAACAAAGTACTATTTAAATGGTGGAAACTGTAGAAAGCTGCACCACAAAGGGACCGGGGTAATTGTTCAGGAAACACAGAAAGCTACCACACAGTTACAACAGGGAATCAGGAAGGGGAATCGAATGTTTTGTTTCAAAGTTTTTCAGAATTAGAGTTTGGCGTCTCTACCTGAGAGTAATGTGTGGAAGTGCTGGTGAGACCACCATATCTGCAGGAATGAGAGCAGTTTTGGTCCGTTCAGATAAGGAAATGTGTCACTTTATTGGAGGCATTTCAGGGAAGATTCAATGAGATGATCCCTGGTTTGGAGGGATTATCTTTTAAATAAAGGCTGAAAAGGTTGGGACTCTACTCACTGGATTTTGGAGAAAGAGAGGTGATCTCAGTGAGACAGATGGGATTCTTAAGGGGTTTGGCAGGATAAATACAGAGGGAATGTGTCTGAGGGTAAATACTGAGAGGGGGGTCTGAAACCAGATTCTGAGTCACTAAATCAAGGGTTCTGTTTTGGATTCAAGTTTAAGGCGACACAGACGCAGGTACGGGTTTTCAGTAGCAATGGAGCTGGGGTGAGGTGGAGAGAAGCAACGTTGAAGAGATTGGATTTCCTGGTGTTGCGATTGTGTGGATGTCTGATCAGAAGGTCATCTTGGGGTCAGATATAACAGCAATATTGTGAAGAGTGTCGTTCTGCCTCAGAGTTCCCAGTGGGAGGGAGGGGCTCAGCAGAAAGGTAAAGGTAAGGCAATGGGTTTAACCATGACAATGTTTCATTGGAGGAAATTGCAGCTAATTGAGTAGTGGAATGTGATAAGCAGTTTGATAACTGAGTAACAGTGGAGTAATGGAGAGGGATGATGGGGAGGGAGAGCTGGGCATCGTCAGTGTACATGTCAAATCTAACACTGTTTTTGGATGATATCACCTCCCGGCACTATGTACGTGAGATACAGGAGAGACCAAAGATAGATCGTTGAGGGACACCAAATGCAAGGAATTCAGAAAGGAAAGGGAGAATGGAGATGGAGCAGGATTTTCCAACAACAGTGAGGTCAAATATCAGTTTTTCACAGAATGGGAGAGAAGGACATAACCAGAAAAGACCAACAGACAGAACAAGGAACAATATCTATGAATTGGCGAAGGGGAGTGATGAGGCGGCAGCGGAGGAAAGAGAGTTGGAAAGGGAGTTTAGTGAGATTAGGGTAAAGGGTCAAGGTGAGCTCTGATAAGGCTTGACAAGACACTGGAGAAAGATGTAGGTTTAGGACAAAAACCAGGAACACCACGTGAGGCAGTTTGGCTCAGTGGGCTAGTGGGAGGGAGAGAAACAGCAGATCGGATTATCTCAGTCTTAGTGACAGAGAAACTCCATGTGCTCCTCACTCGTTGTTGGAGGGGAGGATGGAGGAGACAGGATGATGGACAGTGTTTTACAAAGAAACAAAACCAGGGTTAGTGATATTTAAAATGAGTGATCAAACCTGATGTATTTCGGTTTTATCCAGAATATTAAAACAAACGACTGAAGTCCTGGTTCGAATCCCATCTTGGCAGACGGTGGAATCTGAATTCAAGAAAAAAAAAAGAACGTATTAGGAATCTGCTGATCTCCATGAAACCATTGTCAATGGCGAAACAAATCCTGCCAACCTGACAGCGGCCCAGCCAGCTACTCACTGAAATAATCACTGCAAAGTCTCAACACCGGAATGAAACTGGATGGACCAGTTGGCAACTAACAAGGCACCAGAAAGTACAACCACAGAATCAGCTCTCTCGATAGTGCAACATCCTCCTCACTAACATATGGTTTTTGGGGCCAAAATGTGGAGAGCTGTCTCACAGACTAGTCAAGGAACAGCCTGACACAGTCAAACTCACGGAATCATCCCTTACAAACAATGACCAGACACCACCATCACCATCCCTAGATATCGAGAGTGTGGTGCTGGAAAAGCACAACAGGTCAGGCAGCATCCGAGGAGCAGGAGAATCGATGTTTCGAGCCTAAGCCCTTCATCAGCCTGACCTGCTGTGCTTTTCCAGCACCAGACTCTTGACTCTGACCTCCAGCATCTGCAATCTTCACTTTGTCCTGAAATCTCTGGATATGTCCTGTCCCACTGGCATGACATACCAGGCAGAGGTGGTGGCACAGTGGTGTATAGAGAGGGAGGATTTGCCCTGGGAGTACACAGCATTGGCTCCGGAGACCAGGAAGTCTCATGGCTACTGCTGATTACCACATCCCGTCCTTGCTTGGCTGATGAATTACTTCTCCTTCATGTTGAACAACATTTGGAGGAAGCACCGAGGCAATAAAATGGTGTCAAATGTACTCTGGGTACAGGATTTCAATGTCCACAATCGAGATTAACTCTGCAACAGAATTACTGACTGAGCTGGCCAGGTCCTAAAGAACATAGCTGCTCAACAGTGGGTGGTGAGGGAAAAACATACTTTATCTCATTGTTATGAATTGACCAGTTGCAGATACATCTGTCTATGACAGTATCGGTAAGAGCGACCATCACACATTCCTTTTGGAGACAAAGTCTTGCCTTAAAGTTGAGAAAAACTTCCATTGTGTTAAGTGGAGGTTCTAAATGAGACAGACTTCGAAGAGATGTAGGATCTCAAAACTGGGTATCTATGAGGCACTGTGGGACATCAACAGCAGCAGAACTGTACTCCAGCACAATCTGTAATCTCATGGGTTTGTAAATCCTGCTCGCACCCATCACAATGGACAGGAAAGGAGGGCATGCCATGAGAAGCACCAGGCAGACTTAAAAATGAAGTGCCAACCTGGTGATGCCATAAAACAGAACTACCTGCATATCAAACAGCATCAGCAGCAAGCAACAAAGCTAAGTGATCCTACATCCAATGGAACAGATTGGAACTCTGCAGTTCTGCCACACCCAGTTGTGAACGGTGATGGACAATTAAACAACTCACTGCAGGAAGCATCACAGATATCCCCACCCTTACTGATGGAGGGGCCTCACACATCCATGCACCAGATAAGATGACAGCATTTGCTGCAATTTTCAGCCAGAAGTGTAAAGTGGGATGATCCATCTCAGCCTTCTCCAGTGGTTTCCAACATCACAGATGTGAGTTTTAAACCAGTTCAGTTGAGTTTGAATAACATCAAGAAATGCTTAAGTAGTGCAAAGGCTACGGGCCCGACCAATATTCTGGCAATAATACTAATGGTTTGTGCTCCAGAACTTGCCACCCACCAAGCCAGCACTGGCATCTACCGACAATGTGGAACATTGCCCAGGGATCTTCAACACAAAAACACAGGGCAATCCAACCCAGCCAATTTCCATTTATCAGTGCACACTCGGCCAGCAGTAAAGTGATGGAAGATGTCATCAATAGGGCTACCAAGCAGCAGCTGCTCAGCAACAGTCAGCTCAGCGACACTCATTTTAGGCTCCACCAGAGCCACACAGCTCCCGATTGTGCTACCGCCCTGATTCACAATCAGGCAACCAGCTGAATCCCAGAGGTGAGGTGAGGGTGACAGCCCGGTCCGACTCCAAGACCACTATTTCAAGCTGATTCTACCCTTGTATCATCCACCTTGTGTTGTCTCCAGACTTCATTTTCCAAACACACTCAGGGCCAGCTTCCCACATTCAATCTCCCTGTCATCTCAAGAAAGTCGAAATCTCTGCTTGTTGATTCATCAAAAGGCTCCTAATTATAATCAACAGCATACAGCCATAGAGATGTACAGCAAGGAAACAGACCCTTCGGTCCAACCCGTCCATGCCGACCAGATACTCCAACCCAATCTAGTCTCACTTGCCAGCACCTGGCCAATATCCCTCAATTTAAAATTCTCACACTTGATTTAATTTCTGGCTGTAATAATCCCGAGCTCCCTGTACTACACACACTGAGACCTCGACAACCCATTTTCTTCGAGATTCCCAACCATTTGTTAATTCATTACTTCACCTGTGTGGCTGTTTCTACAGTTTCTGAAGCAGCATGGTCTGAAATTCGCAGCCAAAACCTCACAGGTCTGCTTTCCACCTTTAAGACATCCCTCAAAACCTGCTTTTCGGCAATGCTTTTGGTCACCTGATCTAATATCTCCATCTATGGCCTTATGTCTAAAGTTCTCAATCGTACTTTTGTGAAATTATAAGCATGATAATAAAAATACAAACTGTTGTTGATTTGGACATTATTTTCAAATTATCACTGTTGCTGAAATAATAATCTATAATGCCACTTACCCAACCATATTTTAGGAGCACCTTCACCACACAAACTGCAGCTGTACATGAAAGTCAAACATCACCCTCTTCACAGGCAACAGGGCTTTGGCATTAATCACTGGTATCTGTGGAAGGAGAAACACAGTTGATGATTCAGGGAGTGCAAAACAGATTACAGGGAATGAAAATGGTGCAGAATTTGATAGTCAGAAATGGAAGGAAAATCCACTCGCTTATTGGAAAAAAGAATTCTTTACTGTTAAAAATATTCAAGAAAAAAGTAATCTGATAATAGAGTAGTACATGGTCAGGGGCTGGGCCGCAGTGAAAAAACTCATTTACAAAAGTAATAATACAATAGTAAACAGACCAAAAATACACCCATGGTTTGAGACTGAGGAAGCTAGATATTGACAAAGTGGTTAGGAGGGAGCCCAGAGGTGAATCAGAGCAGTATTGGCTGTTATGGTCCCAAAGACATTATCCGAGAGAAAGGCTGCACATGCGCCTGGCTTCACCTTGCCCCCTACAAAGATGGCGGCTCCGCACATGTCCAGTGAATCGTTGTCCCGAATAAAGATGGCGGTGCTTACTCAGGTCTGCATTTACTAATTTACTGCAAACACGGGACTGAGACGTTCAAATTTGTATTTTCCGACGTGCACAATTTGTTTGTAAAACTTCTCCGCTCATAGCAACACAGTTTTTATCCCGTTTCCCTGTTTATTTATTTTCTTACCGTATCCTTTCTCTCCATAACTTCCCAAACATTCATTACAGCGACTCTGCGCCGCGCGCGAGGGTGATCACATGGTTTGGCTTAGCACCGCCTTTCTTTCACTTTGATTGGTTGGAGGACCAACATCCCTTTCGGTCATCCAGATCCGCCCACCGTTCTTTCATTGGTCCGGCGCTGATATCAATCACCCGCGGGTCACTTTGTTGGCTAGAGCATGCGCAGTGTGTCCTGCTTTTGCAGACATGTTGGGTAATGTGATGGGAGAGTTTACTGAGGGTAGGAATTCCCTGTGTGTGAGCTCTGCAGTAGATTTCCTTTATTCATGGAGGGAATTGCCTTCCCACTCATGACTGTATAGCTGTGATTGATGAATCAATGCCATCTGAACCTGTACATAAACACACCATTTTCACTGCTTTTCACAACATCTGAGATCTTTAGCACATTATATCATGCTCTTCTTTAGAAACAAAAAACATGAAACGGAGCCTCAAGGAATCGGAGCAGGAGTAGGGCATTCATCGCCTTCACCTTCTTCCCCTATTCTATCAGATCATGGCTGGGCCAATCCAGACCTCAACACCTCTTTTATGCTTGATCCGCATAGCCCTCAACTGCTCAATATTTCAAAAATCTATCTGCCCTCTTTTAAAATAATTTGAGACAGAGTCACAGATTCCCTACTATGTGGGAACAGGCCTTTCTGCCCAACAAGCCAGAACAACCCTCCGAAGAGTAACCCAACCATTCCCCTCCCACATTTAACTTTCACAATTGTTTGGGCGAGAAAATTCTAACCATTCATTGAGAGAAAAAATTCTTTACATTTTCTAAAATGAATGTTCCCTTATGTAATGTCCCCTGCTTTGAGACTTCACTGGTGCTAGAATATCTAGTCAACATCTGCCCTGTCAAGCTCCTCAGAACCTTGTTTCCATAAGATCACCCCTGCTTATCTATTCTTGATCAGTCAACCCTTTTGTCCTCAAAGTAGCTAAGTGAATCTTTTTTGAATGGTGTCCGATGTTAGTTTATCCTTTATTAAACATGGGAGCTAACATTGTATACAGTACTCCAAGTGAAGTCTCAGCAACAGCCAGTGTGGTTAACCAATCCTCAATCCATGCTAATACATTACCCCGATACCATGAGCTCCTAAATTGTGCAATTAACTTTTATTTAGCACCTTATCATTTACACTTTTAATATCCAAATACAGAACATAATTCGATTACACTTTATCAGCCCTGCTTGTTACCTCCTCAATGAACTGTCGCTAAATTTGTCAAATACAGTTTCTCTTTCACAAAACCCAGTCTACCATGTTTAATGATAAGCTTTTCCAAATGTCCTGCAATTTCTTTCTTTAATATTCGACTCTGTCGATTCTTTTAGTTGATTTGCTAAGTTTAATTCCCCTCTCTTAAATCCATGTGGACTCTGTCCAATCCTGTCACTGGTCACTAAGAAACTTGACTGTACTCCAATATAGTTAGCAAATGTATCTGAATTTATTTTTAAAAATTGATTACTTTTAAATGCTGGACCCATGCAATATCAATAAATTAGTGACTCTGAATTTGGGTTATAATGTTTTTTTTTGTTAACTCCTTTTCGTACTGTGTTATGCAGACAGCACCAAGCGATCACTCTTAATTGTGAGTAACTTTGAAAATAATATATTTTAAAAATGACATCCCAAAATGCTGCCTCATTATTGTGCAAGGAGGATTTTCCATTCAATAGGTTGCAGATAAAACTGAACAGATCTTTGCTGCAATTTGGCCAGACTGCAGGTTACACCAAAGTGGCAACTGTGTTCTCAAATTCTTACTTGACACTGCCCAAGGCAATACTGATGGGACTTCACTTTGCCATTCTTGTTCACCAGCTTTATTTTTAGGTTTAATTGTATAATAATTCTAGAGCTTGTAAGTTTAGACAACTTCTCTTTTAGGTACATATGTAAATATCAGACTGAAATGTTGCACTGAACGGTACCAAATCTGAAATTAGTCTCTAATCTGATAGTAACATGCTCTGGCCCTTCTACATATGTATTGGCATAAGTCTATGCCAGTAATTTTTCTGAAACCTGTGATTCCTGATGAAGGGCTTATGCCCGAAACATCAACTCTCCTGCTTCTCGGATGCTGCCTGAGTTGCTGTGCTTTTCCAGCATGACACTTTTCGACTCTGATGTCCACTTCTTTGGTCATCACTTTTTCCTTTGATCAACAAAAATTATTCTTGGTTTAATCTTCTCAAAGTGCAATACGAACCAATTCATGAAATTCAGATATCTCACATTTACGTTAACTGTGTGAAGGCTAAGACATTACTAAATTATTGTCAGTAATTGAAACTGTGCTGACAAACTTGTGCAGTATCAGTGCCTTACCTTTACAGTGTTCCCAGATATCGCACAGCTGCAGTATTTTGTTTTGCACTCAGCTCTCTGTTGTTCTCACTTGTTTCTTTGTGAAAGATTATAAAATTAACTTGGATGAATGAACTTATGATTTCTTTAACCAATGTTGGGAAAAAAAAAGTCAGTATTTCAAGTGCTGATAATGTAAAATAAACTGATAATCAGTAGAAAGGGTTAAAGATGGACATGGATCAAAAGCTGGCAAATGGGACTAGATTAATTTTGGAGATCTGGTCAGCATGGGCAAGTTGGACTGAAGGGTCTGATTTTGTGTTGTACAACTGCGACTTCATTCTCTCAATTATTCAAGAAGTTGAATGCTTCGAGGAGGAAAAGGAGGATTTATGCAGAGAATGCACTTGAAATGATGATTGAGGTATATCACATTGTTTCATGACCTTTTCCTCTGGGTTCTTCAATGAACAAACTTGTTTTATTATCTGAATAACTATGTATCATGTGATTTGTTTCACACAAAATATTTTGTTAGGATCTGGTGAACTATTAAGAAGTGTTCATGTTTAAAACTTAGGCAGCGTGATTGTTAAGCAAGAAAAGGTTGGCGTTTTACTCCCACTGAATCATTGCTCTATAAAAGGTAACAAGCTTTTTATCTGTTCTGGGCACTGAATATATGGAAGTCAATTCTGAAGGAAAAAATCCTCGTCGGTAATGTTCCCACATATGTGGAGTAATTGCTTCTGGTCATTCTTCAGGTTATAGAGGCTCGGAAAGAAATGAGTTGGCCAAAGTTAGCAACATCATTTGGATGGACTATGCTCATTGGGGAAACTTGCAGGATCTGTAGAAGAAACATGTGTTTCAGAGTGTATGCAATAAACCTGAACATTGTTATTTTTTTCACAGAGTTTGTGACCCGACTGGAGCAGCAATGAAGCTCGTATTGTTTTTTAAATTTCCGAGCTTGCCAAATTATTGTTGGGAAATGTAGGTGGCTTTATCAAAGCACATTTCACACTCCCCAGCTAGGAATTTGATCCCAATTCTGTCAGTCCATCCATTCCTATGGATAACAGGTATTTTAAATGTGAGCACTCCATTTAACTATTTGAATTGAATACTTCAGTGGTTAAGTCCTCTTGGATTCTTAATTTCAAATTACTCCATGTGATTTTTTGTCCCCCCTGAATTTGCCAAGCACTGGGCAGTTGTGGAATATTCCAAATATTTACAATAGATGCATTCACACTGTTGAAGGCAATCTGGTCAATTTGAATACCATTCAGGTAGTCAACAACAATACATAAGTAACTTTATGAATTGCTTACTGTTCACCAACAACGCAAGCCAAGTATTAGTGAAACCACAGATTGATTCCCATGGATTCCCAAATCTAAACAGTGCATTCCAGATATGCTTACTATCACCATCTGGGAACAGTCTCCCAAAGTGCTTCCAGAATTTAGAAAGCACACACACTGCCCTCCAAAGATAAATCTGCTGTCACAGGCTTCACTCTTATTGTATACAATGACATGTATTGTCCAGTTCTTTAACGTGACAATTGATTTCACAAACAATTTATAAAATACTTAAAATCCTGAAGAAATGTGATGTCAGCCCTTTGTAGAAGTGAATGGAAAGTGTGATGTTTGCTTGACCTTTGGCTCTATGTATCAGGCTGAACTGAACCTTTAACAAGATGTGGGATGTTTCCCACACACTATGCTTTTTTAAACAAAGATTATGCTCTGAGATTTAAATGTTCAATCAGGTTTAATAAAAATCCTTCCAAAAATTGAGTTTGACTTCAGCTCCTTTAAAGAGACATGCTCTTGGCCTTCAATTTTGCGATATATAATCATTCTTTGGTGAAGGTGGCTGTGTGTAACACTGCAGGATGTTGGGCTGAAGTGCCTGATTGGGTGGATGAGCTTTATTACTGGAGTAACTTGGTTAATTTTGAGATGAAATATTATTTTTAGCTAAATCTTGTTTTTAAACTGAGACGTGCTTGTGTAACTCAAGTGTGGAAACTATGCTCATGTTTGCAATGAACCTTTCACTTTCAGAGATTAGTATTTTTCCGATCTGTTTTGTAAATAAAGTTCACTATAGAAAGCACAATTCTGGAGAACTGCAGGTCCAGCAGCATCTCTGAGGGGAATAAAACATTGGAAGCTCCAAGTCTCATGACCATTTTTCCGTTCAGACAAAGAGTCTCTGAAATTGAAATGTAACATTATTTTTCTCTTCACCAATGCCTTCAGAACTGCTGAGTTTCTCCAGCACTTTGTTTCTGGGATTCAGATCTCCAGCACCTGCAGTTTATTGTTTTGTTATCAATCCTATGATTTGACTTGGGGAGCGAGAGGCAGCAACTGTGATCAATTTGGATAAAACTCCCCAACCATGGAAAACAAACACATAGTTCTTTATACTTTGCAAACCATGACTGTAATTAAGAAATGCAATTAAGCTAAGTGTAAGATGGTATACCACCTGCCTTGTCTCAAACTTGCTACTCATCTTTGAGGACTAATCTGTCAGAATTGTGTTTGCTCCCTTCCTTTGAGATCACAGTCCACAAATGTCCAAGTTCCAATTCGTGGGCCGGGCCCAGGATACCACATTGCAGTGGGGTGGGGAGATTTGTGTCAGCCTGAAGTTTTGTTAATAACAATCTTGCAGGTTGAAGTTGACGGTTTTGACGAATATTGCATCTTCAAACTTGGAGGAAATCCTTCTGAATGTATTGATTAACTGGACTGAGCCTGTTTACATGCAGTCCTGTTAGTAGTGTTGTAATATTTTCAGTTAATAATCACACAACACCAGGTTATAGTCCATCAGGATTATTTGGAAACACACTAGCTTTCGGAGCACCGCTCCTTCATCAGGTGATTGTGGAGGGCACAATTCTAAGGCACAGAATTTATAGCAAAAATTTAGTGTGATGTAACTGAAATTATCCATTGAAAAATACCTTGATTGTCTGTTGAGTCTTTCATCTGTTCGAATACCATGATAGTTTCACTTCTTTCATGTGTAAATCACAAATCCTTTTTTTAATAGTTGCATCCCTGACAGTGGCCCATCAAATCACTCATTGTATTAATCACTGCACAGTCTCAACAAAGGAATGAAACTGGATGGCCCACATTACATCTACTAATGCACTGAAAAATACAACAATACAATCAGCCCTCTTGACCCTGCAACTTCTGTCTCACTGTGGGCCAACAGCAGCAGCAGAACTGTACTCCAGCCCAATCTGAAATCTCATGGCCTGGTATATCCCCATTCAACCATTAACATCAAGCCAGGGGATCAACCCTAGTTCAATGGAGAATTCCGCAGGAGCAATACCAGGCATACCTAAAAATGTCCCCAAGCTACCCAACCTGCATGCCAAACAGTGCAAGCAACACCAAATAGAACTATGTGATCCAACAACCAATGGATCAGATCGGAGCTCTGCAGTTCTGCCACACCGAGACAGGAATGGTGATGGACAATTAAACAACTCACTGAAGGAAGCATCACAAATATCCCCACCCTTACCGATGGAGGGGTCTCACACATCCGTGCAACAGACAAGACAACAGCATTTGCAACAATCTTCAGCCAGCAGTGCCAAGTGGATGAGCCTTCTTCATTGGTCCCTGACATCACACACGTGAATCAACTTGGTTGAAAACTTATTTCAAATCAGATCAAGAAATGGAGAAGTAGTATAAAGGCTGTCGGCCCTAAAAAACATTGTGGCAATAATACTGATGGCTGTGCTCCAGAAATTGCTGCTTAACAAGACAAGTCCAGCACTGTCACCTCCTGACATTGTGGAACATTTCTTAGGGATGTTCAACACATAAACGCAGGACAGAGCCAACCCAGCCAATTTCCATCCATCAGTCGACACTCGCTCAGCAGTGAAGTGATGGAAGGTGTCATCAACAGTGCTGTCACGCAGCTGCTCAGCAATAACCTTCTGTGACACCCAGTTTGGGTTCTGCCAGGACCACTCCGTTCCTCCGTTCACAAACTGACAAACAGCTGAATTCCAGAGGTGAGGTGAGGGTGACAGCCCAGTCCCACTCGAAGACCACTAATTCGACTTCAGTGATATCACCGGACCTCACCACAGTCTCAGCTCATTTACTGAAACTCTCATTCATTCATTTTGTTAACTCTAGATTTCATTATCTAAACCCACTCCTGGCCAGCATCCCACAATCATCCTCCCTTTAATCTCCAGAATATTGAAAACTCTACCGCCCAAAAGCTCACTTGTACCAGAACTTGCTGATCCATCAAAAGGCTCCCATTTATAAGCAACAACAATTTACTTTCACACACTTTATTTAATTCCTGGCTGTAATCATTCCTATCTTCCTGCACCACACACCCTTTCATATCTCAATAACTTATTTTAGTTTAGACTCCCAATGATGTGTTTATTTGTGAGTTCAGCTGTGTGACTCTTTCTATAGATTCCAAGGCAACACGGTCTGGAATTCCCACCCTCTAAGATCTGCTTTCTTCCTTTAAGGCATTCCTGAAAAATTGCCTATTTGGCAATGGGTTTGGTCACTGGACATAATATTCTCCAGCTGTGGCCTTATGTCAAAAGTTCTCAATATTTTTGTGAAATTAAAAACATGTTGATTTTTACAGATATCTTCTACTTCTCACTATCGCTGAGTGAATAATCTGTAATGTCTCTTACCCAACCATGTTGTGGGAGTGCCTTCACCATTCAAACTGCAGTTGTAAAAGGAAGTCAAACATCACCCTCTCCACAGGCAACAGGGCTTTGGCAATGATCACTGGCATCTGTAGGAGAAATACACATGATGTTTCAGGGAGTGCAATATGAATTATAGGGAATGAAAATGGTGCAGAATTTGACTGTCAGAAATGGAAGAAAAATCCACTCCCTATTGGAAAAAAGAATTCTTGACTGTCAAAGATATTGTGGAAAAAATAACCTGATAATGGAGCAGCATACGGTCAGGAGTCAGGCAGCAGTGGATAATCCATTTCCAAAAAGGTCTGTGAATGTAGTAGTAAAATACTAAATGTGGCAAAAATACACTCATGTGAGACTGAGGAAGCTAGATAATGAACAGGTGGACATCAAGGAGCCCAGAGGTGAATCAGAGCAGTGTTCACTTTTATGATCCCACAGTCAGAGATGTCTAGCACAAAAACAAACTCTTCAGTCCAACCCATCTTTGCAAACCAGATATTCTAACCTAAACTATTCCCATTTGCCAGCACTTGACTGACATCACTCTGAACCCTTCCTATTCAAATGCCTTTTAAATGTTACAATTTTGGTTGACCTTTAGGCTCCTTTTGAATTTTCCCCTCTCACCCTAAACCTATATCCTCTCGTTCTGGGTTCCACCACCCCAGGGTAAACACCTTGTCTATTTACGCTATCCATGCCCCTCACGATTTTATAAACCTCTTCAACATCACACCTCAGCCTATGACACTCCAGGGAAAATGGCCCCAGCATATTATGCCTCTCCCTGCAACTCAAATCCTCCAACCCTGGCAACATCCTTAAAAAAATCAATTCTCAAACCTTCCATGTTCCAGTGCCTCTTTCTGATAAGAGGGAGACCAGAATTCCACACAATATTCCAAAAGTGGCCGAACCAATGTCCTGTACAGCTCCTTTACTCAATGCTCTGACCAACGAAGGGAAGAATCCCAAACAATTTCTTCACTGTCCTATCTACCTGTGACTCTACTTTCAAGGAACTATGAACCTGCATTCCAAGGTCTCTTTGTTCAGCAAGACTCTCCAAGACCTTACAATTCAGTGTGAGTCCTGCTCTGATTTGCTTTTCTAAAATGCAGCATCTCACATTTATCTAAATTAAACCCTATCTGCCACTCCGCAGCCCATTGGCCCATCTGATCAATATGGGGGATTTTAACATGCAGGTAGACTGGGAGAATCAGGATGGTATCGGGCCTCAAGAAAGAGACTTTGTGGAGTGCCTCAGAGATGGATTTTTAGAGCAGCTGGTGCTGGAGCTGACCAGGGATAAGGCGATTCTGGATCTGGTATTGTGTAACGAACCAGACTTGGTCAGTGACCTCGAAGTGAAGGAGCCATTGGGAAGTAGTGACCATTATACAATAAGCTTCAATCTGCAATTTGAGAGGGAGTGGGTACAATCGGAAGTGACAATATTTCAGTTGAATAAAGGGAAATATGGAGCTATGAGGGAGCAACTGGCCAAAGTTCAATGGTTCAATACCTTAACAGGGAAGACCGTGGAGGAACAATGGCGGATATTTCTGTGTATAATGCAGAAGATGCAGGATCAGTTCATTCCTAAAAGGAAGAAAGATCCCAGGAGGAGACATGGGCGGCCGTGGCTGACGAGGGAAGTAAAGAAACATATAAAGTTAAAAGAGAAAAAGTATAACTTAGCCAAGATAAGTGGGAAAACGGAGGACTGGGAAGCTTTTAAAGAACAACAGAGGATTAGTAAGAAGGAAATACGCAGAGAAAAAATGAGGTACGAAGGTAAACTGGCCAAGAATATAAAGGAGCATAGTAAAAGCTTTTTTAGGTATGTCCAAGGCAAAAAAATGGTTAGCACAAAAATTGGGCCCTTGAAGACAGAAACAGGGGAATATATTACTGGGAACAAAGAAATGGCAGAGGAATTAAATGGGTACTTCAGATCTGTGTTCACTGGGGAAGACACAAGCAATCTCTCTGAGGTAACAGTGGCTGAAGGACCTGAACTTAAGGGAATTTATATTTGCTAGGATTTGGTTTTGGAGAGACTGTTAGGTCTGAAGGTTGATAAATCTCCGGGGCCTGATGGCCTGCATCCCAGGGTACTGGAGGAGGTGGCTCGGGAAATCGTGGATGCGCTGGTGATTATTTTCCAGAGTTCAATAGAATCGGGGTTGGTTCCTGAGGATTGGAGGGCGGCTAATGTTGTGCCACTTTTTAAGAAGGGTAGGCGGGAGAAAGCAGGAAATTATAGACCAGTTAGTCTGACCTCAGTGGTGGAAAAGATGCTGGAGT
Source organism: Chiloscyllium punctatum (assembly GCF_047496795.1). Lineage (NCBI taxonomy): Eukaryota > Metazoa > Chordata > Chondrichthyes > Orectolobiformes > Hemiscylliidae > Chiloscyllium > Chiloscyllium punctatum. The sequence continues at coordinate 219,723 of NW_027309823.1, forward strand.
CTATTATAAAGGATGAAATTACGGCACATCTGGATAATAGTAACAGGATAGGATAGAGTCAGCATGGATTTATGAAGGGGAAATGATGCTTGACTAATCTTCTTGATTTTTTTGAGGATGTAACTCGGAAGATGGACGAGGGAGATCCAGTGGATCAGAAAGCTTTTGATAAAGTCCCAAACAGGAAGTTAGTGAGTAAAATTAGGGCGCACGGTATTGGGGTCAAAGTACTAGATTGGATCGAGAATTGGTTGGCTAATAGGAAACAAAGGTTAGTGATTAATGGCTCCATTTCGGAATGGCAGGCAGTGACCAGTGGGGTACCGCAGGGATCCGTGCTGGGACCGCAGCTTTTAACAATATATGTAAATGATATAGAAGATGGTATCAGCAATATCATTAGCAAATTTGCTGATGATACAAAGCTGGGTGGTAGGGTGAAATGTGATGAGGATGTTAGGAGATTACAGGGTGACCTGGACAAGTTAGGTGAGTGGGCAGATGCATGGCAGATGCAGTTTAATGTGGATAAATGTCTGGTTATCCACTTTGGTGGCAAGAACAGGAAGGCAGATTACTACCTCAATGGTATCAAATTAGGTAAAGGGGCTGTTCAGAGAGAACTGGGTGTTCTTGTACACTAGTCAATGAAGGCAAGCATGCAGGTACAGCAGATCGTGAAGAAGGCTGATAGCATGCTGGCCTTCATAACAAGAGGGATTGAGTATAGAAGCAAAGAGGTGCTTCTGCAGCTGTACAGGGCCCTGGTGAGACCACACCTGGAGTACTGTGTACAGTTCTGGTCTCCAAATTTGAGGAAAGACATTCTGGCTATTGAGGGAGTGCAGCGTAGGTTCACGAGGTCAATTCCTGGAATGGCAGGATTGCCTTACACAGAAAGACTGAAGCGACTGGGCTTGTATACCCTTGAGTTTAGAAGACTGAGAGGGGATCTGATTGAAACGTATAGGATTATGAAAGGATTGGACACTCTATCAGGAGGAAACATATTTCCACTGATGGGGGAGTGCCGAACCAGAGGACACAACTTAAAAATACGGGGTAGACCATTTAGGATAGAGATGAGGAGAAACTATTTCACCCAGAGAGTGGTGGCTGTGTGGAATGCTCTGCCCCAGAGGGCAGTGGAGGCCCAGTCTCTGGATTCATTTAAGAAAGAATTGGATAGAGCTCTTAAAGATAGTGGAGTCAAGGGTTATGGAGATAAGGCTGGAACAGGATACTGATTGGGAAAGATCAGCCATGATCATATTGAATGGCGGTGCAGGCTCGAAGGGCTGAATGGCCTACTCCTGCATCTATTGTCTATTGTCTAATATCCCATTGTATTCTGAGACAACTTTTATCTCTGTCCACAATACCTCCAATTTTGGTGTCATCTGCAAACTTACGAACCGTACCGGCTCTATTCACATCCAAATCATTTAAATGGATGAAGAAACAAATCCAAGAAAACAAAACATCAATTTCTCTGGGTTTGAATGTGGTCTGTAAATCCTGTCCTTTGATTCTCTACCAGGGAGGGCTGCACATACATACCTCTGAACTTTGCCCCCAACAAAGCTGGCAGCCGCGCACGTGTCCAGTGAATCTTTGCCCCGAATAAAGATGGCAGCGATCACACAATGAGGTTATTTTCCAGTTTACTGCAAAAACAGGACTGTAAGTTTCAAATTTGTATTTTCCGATGTGCACCAAATGTTTGTAAAGCCTCTCAGCCCATACCAACACCATTTCTGTCCAACTTCCTGCTGTTTATTTCTTTCCTTACCAAAAGCTCTCCATCTACACGTACCGCACATCCGCGCCCACGATGAGGATGATCACGTGGTATAGTCTAGTCCCGTCCTTCATTTACTCTGATTGGTCGGAGGACCAAATGCCCCGCCAGGTCCTCCAGCTGTGCCCCTGCCTTTCCATTGGTCTTCTGCTGACATCAACCACCAGGGGCCCCATTGTTGCCTGGAGCATGCACACTGCTTCGTGGCTTTTGTTGCTGTTTATCAGTTACAAGAGTGAGACACAAAGTTAAAAATCACACAACCACCTGATGAAGAAGCTGCAAAGCTAGTCCTTCCAAATAAACCTGTTGGACTATAACCTGGTGTTCTGTGAATTTCAATTTTGTCCATCCTAATCTAACACCAGCACCTGAAAGTCAAGAGTGTGGGAAGAATGCAAAATATAACAAAAGAACTAGGAACAGGAGAAGGCCGTCCTGCCCTTTGAGCTTGCTCTGCCATTCATTAAGATCATGGCTGATCATTTTGTGGACGCAGAACCATTTACAAATGTTCTCACCATATCCCTTAATTAATTAATTAATTCTTTTTTAAAAAGCTACCTTAGCTTTAAAAACGTTTACTGAACTAGCATCAACTACTTCCCTGGGCAATGAATTCCACAGAGGTCAAGAAGTTCTTCTCAATTCAGTCCTAAATTTGCTGCCTCTAGTCTTATAGTGATGCCCTCTTGTCCTAGCTTCACCTGCCAGTGGAAACATTCCCTCTACTTCTGTTTTATCCATTCCATTCATTATTTTATATGTTTCCCATTCTTCTGATTTCCAATGAATATAATCCCAATCTACTCAGTCTCTGTTAAGCCAACCCCCTCAACTCCGGAATCAACCTAGTTAACCTCCTCTGCACCCCCTCTAGTGCCGGTACATCCTTGAGCAAGTAAGGAGACAGAAACTGCATGCAGTACTCCAGGTGTGGCCTCACCAGCACCCAATACTGCTGGAACATAACCTCTGCTTTTAAACACAATCCCTTCAGCAATGAAGGCTAAAATTCCATTTGCCTTCTGAGTTGATTGTTGTACCTGGTGACTAACCCTCCTGCAGAAGGATACTCAGGTGCCCCTACATAGCAAATGATGCAACTTTTTAAAACTCAAGTAATAATCTCTTTTTTAATGTTACTCCAACCAAACAGTAGGACTTTACATTTATGAACATTCTATTCCAAATGCCAGCCCATTGCCCACTCACTCAATGTATCTCTGTTCCTCTGCAAAGTTTCCCAGTCCTCCACACACTTCGATCTGCTACTCATCTTAGTCTCATATGCAAACTTTGACACCCTACATGTGGTCCCCAACTCCAAATCATCTGTATCAATTCTAAATAATCGCAGACCCAACACTGATCCCTGAGGCACACTATTCGTCACTGATTGCCAGCCGGAATAGTACTGATTTATCCCCACACTTTGCTTCCTGTTAGTCAACCAATCTTCTATCCATGCTAATACTCTACTCCTAACACCATGCACCTTTATATTATGCAACTGCCTCTTGCACAGCACCTTGTTGAAGGCCTTTTGGAAATCTGGGTACACCGCATCCACTGGGTCCTTGTTGTCCACCTTGCTCGAAATGTCTTCATAGAATTCCAAAAGATTTGTGAAGCATGACCTGCCCTACATGAACCCACGCTCTGTTGTCCAATGGGACAATTGCTATTAAGATTCCCTGTTATTTCTTCCTTGATAATAGACCCAAGCATCTTTCCCACTACAGAGAATAAGCTAACTTGTGTATAATTCCCCACCTTTTGTCCACCTCCTTTTTAAAAACGTGCCGTCACTTTTGCTGCTTTCCAATCTGCTGGGACTGCCACAGAGTCCAGTCAATATTGGAAAATTACTGCCAGTGCATTTGCTATTTCTCCTGGCATCTCCTTTAGTACCCTGGGATGCATTCCATCAGGGTCAGAAGACCTTTCTGTCATTAGCTCAATTAACTCCAACAGTCCAACAATAGCTGTTCCGTAATAATGACAGTTTCCAAATCCTCACCTATCTTTGTCTCTTTGCTAATTATTGGCAAGATATTAGTGTCCTCCACTGTGATATCCCATAATTAAATGTTCCTTCTCATTTTCCAAAGGACCAACATTTACTTTAGCCACTCTTTTCTCATTCAATATAAAATTTTGCTATCTGTCTTTATGGTCTGTGCTAGTTTTTTTTCTCATGTTCTATCTTACTTTTCTTTATAGCTCTTCTGTGGCTTTCTGTTGACCTTTATAGTTTTCCCAGTTCTAGTTTCAGGCTGTTTTTGGCCACTTTGCATGCCTTCTCTTTCAATTTGATTGCTTTCCGTAGATACCCATCACAGAGTATGCCTTTTCTTACAGTCCTTCCTTTTCACTGAAATATATCATTGCTGAGCACTTTGTAAAGTGCCTCTGAAAATCTTCCACTGCTCATCAACTGTCCCACCATAAAATCTTTGTTTCCAGTCTACTTTATCCAGGTTCTCCCTCATTCTATTGTAGTTCCCTGTTTTGAAGCACAGGACCCAGGTGTTAGATTTTATCTTCACACTCTCCATATGTATTCTAAATTCAACCATACAGTGATCACTTCTTTCAAGAGGATCCCTAACTCTGAGGTCATTAATTATTCCTGTCTCATTGCACAGGGCCAGATGCTGGATAGATTGCTCCCTTGTCAGTTCCATTTCATACTGTTCAAGAAAACTATCATGGATACACTTAATAAACTCAAGGCTACCCTGACTGAGCTGGTTCGACCAAACTACATGTAGATTAAAATCACCCATGATAATAGCTGTACCATTTTACCGGCAATAGTTATTTCTTTGTTTATTGCCCATCCCAATGTGATGTTATTATTTGGTGGCCTGCACACAACATCTGTCAGTGACTTTCTTGTTGGAATTTTGAATGCATCATTCCAGTTTCTCCGAATGTACAGCAATAACAACAACTATTTGCATTGAATGGAATCTTTTACAATGGCAAATCTCCCAAGGTGCTTCATGGATGATCAAAATATTGATTAAAAAGAATGATTTTAAAATACATCTTAAAAGGAGGATAGAGAAGGTGAGGGAGGGTATTCCATAGACTTCTGCCCTTGACAGCACCATTCGTGGAGTGATGCAAGTGGGATGGGTTGGAAAGGGAATGTGCAAAGGGGAAATGGAGGAGCACAGACAGAGCATAATGTCTTAAGGACAGAGGAGATTCCAGACTGAGTCTGTCTGTCAGAGAGTATGGCTGCCTCACGGAGTTTGAAGCACTGCAATGGGCCCATACATGTCACGGTAGTCGAGGAGTGTATAACGGTGGCTGAGAGAACTTTTGATGAGGATTAGTCTCCTGAGGTAGTGTGGGCTGAGGTTAGAAACAGAAGAGGAGAGGTCACACTGCTTGGAATTTATTTTATATATAGGCCTCTGCAGAGTTCCAGGGAGGTGGAAGAGAGGATTAGCAAAATTATTCTGGATAGGAGTGAAAGTAACAGGGTGGTCAACATGAGGGACTTTAACTTCCCCAAAATTGACTGGACATGTTATTAATCTAATACGTTGGATGGATCGGTTTTTATCTAATGTGTACAGGAGGGTTTCCTGACACAGTATGTTGAAGGGCCGACAAGAGGGCAGGCCACATTGGATCTGGTCCTTGGTAATGAACCAGATTAGGTGTTTGATTTAGTTGTAGGTGAGCACTTTGGAAAGAGTGACCATAATTCAGTTAAGTTTAGTTTAGTGATGGAAAGGAATTAGTACATGCCACAGGTCAAGAGTTATTGATCAGGCAAGGGCAATTATAATGCTATTAGGCAAGAATTAGATGCACAGAATGGGGTAGCAAAATGCAGGGAATTCAGACAATGGAAATGTGGAGCTGGTTTAAGGAACAGATATTGCGTGTCCTTGATAGGTATGTCCCTGTCAGGCAGGAGGAAGTGATAAGGTAAGGGAACCTTGGTTTACTGTGGAAACTGCATCTCTTGTTACGAAGAAGAAGGAAGCTTTTAAATGTTGATGAGGCAAGATGGTTCAGATGAGGAGATGGAGAATTACAGATCAGCTGAGAAGGATTTAAAGAGAGAGTTAAAAAGAGCAAAGAGAGGACACGACCAGTCTTTAACATATAGAATAAAAGAGAACCCTTAAGCTTTCTATAGGTATGTGAGGAATAAAAAGATGATTAGGGTAGGAATAGGGCCAATCACAGACAGAATGGGAAGATGAGTGTTGACCCTGTGGAGATCGGAGAGATGCTAAATGAACATTTCTCATCAGTTTTCACTCAGCAAAAGGAGAATATTGTAGAGGAGCAGAATGAGGTATGAGATATTAGACTAGAAATCATCAAGGTTAGTTATGAACAGGTGTTATCAATGCTGGAAGGAGTGAAAATGGACAAGCATAGCCTTTGGCTTGGATATTTGAGTTGTCATTGTCTGCAGATTTCGTACCAGAGCAGTGGAAGATTGCAAATGTTGTGTCCTTGTTCAAGAAGGGCAGGAGAGATGATCCAGGTAATTATAGACCAGTGAGCCTTACTTCTGTTGTAGGAAAGGTTTAGAAAAGGATTATAAGATTTAAAATCATCTGGCAAACATCAATTTGATTTCAGATAGTCAACTTGGTTTTGTCAAGGGCAGGTCATGTCTCACAAACCTCTGAGTTTTTTGAGACGGTCATCAAGCTTGTAGATAAGGGTAGGGCATTTGACGTGGTATACATGGACAAAAGTAAAGCCTTTGACAAGGTTCCACATGGTAGGCTGTTGGAGAAAATGCAGAGGCATAGAAACAAGTCTCACTACGAGAGCAGATTTGTTCAAGCAAATTCGAAGGCAGGTTTGCAGATGGGAAAGCAAGCAAGAAAGCTCCGTTCTTGTCCATGTAAAATTCTGCAGTTGAATAACAAAGCAGTTTCTGCCCAGTTTCAAACTGGGGACCTTTTGCGTATGAGGCAAACGTGATGAGTCCAGTTACTGGTCATGTGCCACCAGGATCTGTTTTGGGACCACTGCAGGTATAGGTGAATGGATTAGGAAATTTGCAGATGACACTAAAGTCAGTGTAGTAGTGGACAATGTGGAAGAATGTTACAGGTTGCAAGCGGACTTGGATAAACTGCAGAATTGGGCTGAGAGGTGGCAAATAGAGTTCAATGCAACTAAATGTGAGGTGATGCACTTTGAGAAGAATATCAGGAAGGCCGAATACTGGGTCAATGGAAAAAATCTTGGTAGTGTGGTGTGCAGAGGGATCTTTGAGTCCATGTACATAGATCCCTGAAAGTTGCCACCCAGGTTGATAGTGCTGTTAAGGCGGCAAACGGTGTGTTCGGCTTCATTCGTGGAGGGATTGAAATACCATACTGCAAGTATACAAAATGCTGGTGCAGCTACACTTGGAATATTGTGTTCAGTTCTGGTGCCCATATTTCGGGAAGGATCTGGAAACATTAGAAAATGTGCAGAGGAGATTTACCAGAACATTGCCTGGTCTGGAGAGAAGGTCTTGTGAGGAAAGGCTGAGAGACTTGAAACTCTTCTCATTGGCAAGAACAAGGCGAGAGGGGATTTGATAGAGATATACAAGATGATCAGAGGATTAGAAAGGTAGACAATGGAGGTATTTTTCCTAGGATGATGACGTCAGCATGGGGGGAATGGGGGTGGAACCCTGCTCATGACTCCACCTCCATTTCCCCCACTCCATTTACAGGCTCCGCCCCTACTCCCAGCTCCACACTCACACCAGATCCCAGCTCCCAGACCTGCCGAGTTTTCACCATCCCTCCAGACCTTCCCCTCACTGGGGACGAACGATCAGATCTTAGCAAAGGACTCATCTTCATCCCCCTCCGTCCACTCATCAATGAATTTAATACATGCCGTGACACCGAACAATTCTTCTGTTGCCTCCGTCTCCGAGCTTACTTTCACAATCAAGACTCCGGCCCACCTTCCGAGGACCCCTTTGCCCATGTCCAACACACTGCATCCACCTGGACACCTCGCGCTGGCCTATTACCTGCCCTCGACCTCTTCATTTCCAACTGCCGCCAGGACATTAACCGCCTCAACCTGTCGTCCCCCCTCCCCCACTAAAACCTCTCACCCTCACAACGCGCAGCCCTCCAATCCTTTTGCTCTAATCCCAACCTCACCATCAAACCAGCAGATAAAGGGGGCGCAGTGGTAGTCTGGCACACTAACCTTTACACCGCTGAAGCCAAACGCCAACTCGAGGACACCTCTTCCTCCTGCCCCCTCGACCATGACCCCACACCCCCATCACCAAACCATCATCTCCCAGACCATGCAGAACCTTATCGCCTCAGGAAATCTCCCAGCCACAGCTTCCAACCTCACAGTCCGGGAACCCCGCACTGCCCGGTTCCACCTCCTTCCCAAGATCCACAAGCCTGACCACCCTGGCCGACCCATTGTCTCAACATGCTCCTGCCCCACTGAACTCATCTCTACCTACCACGACACTGTCCTATCCCCCCTAGTCTAGGAACTCCCCACATACATTCGAGACACCACCCACGCCGTCCACCTCCTCCAAGACTTCTGTTCCCCCGGCCCCTAATGCCTCATCTTTACCATGGATATTCAGTCCCTCTACACCTCGATCCGCCATGACCAGGGCCTCCAAGCCCTCCATTTTTTCCTCTCCCGACTTCCCCAACAGTACCCTTACACCAACACTCTCATTCATTTGGCTGAACTGGTCCTCACCCTTAACAATTTCTCCTTTGAATTCTCTCACTTCATCCAGAACAAGGGGGTAGCCATGGGCACACGTATGGGCCCCAGCTATGCCTGTCTCTTTGTTGGCTATGTAGAACAGTTGATCTTCCGTAGTTACACCGGCACCACACCCCACCTCTTCCTCCGCTACATTGATGACCACATTGGTGCCACCTCGTGCTCCTGCGAGGAGGTTGAGCAATTAATCAACTTCACCAACACATTCCACCCTGACCTTAAATTTACCTGGACCATCTCTGACACCACCCTCCCCTTCCTACACCTCTCCATCTCCATTAATAATGATCGACTTGACAATGATATTTTTTACAAACCCACCGACTCCCACAGCTACCTGGATTACACCTGTTCCCACCCTACCTCTTGCAAAAATGCCATCCGGTATTCCCAATTCCTCCGCCTCTGCTGTATCTGCTCCCAGGAGGATCAGTTTCACCACATAACACACCAGGTGGCCTCCTTCTTTAGAGACCACAATTTCCCTTCCCACATGGTTAAAGATGCCCTCCAATGCATCTCGTCCACAACCCGCACCTCTGCACTCAGACCCCACCGCTTCAAACATAACAAGGACAAAACGCCCCTGGTGCTCACCTTCCACCCTACCAACCTTCGCATAAACGAAATCATCCGCCGACATTTCTGCCACCTCAAAACAGACTCCACCACCAGGGATATATTTCCCTCCCCACCCCTTTCTGACTTCCGCAAAGACCGTTCCCTCCATGACTACCTGGTCAGGTCCACGCCCCCCCACTACCCACACTCCCAATCTGGCACCTTCCCCTGCCACTGCAGGAATTGCAAAACCTGCGCCCACACCACCTCCCTCACCTCTATCCAAGGCCCTAAAGGAGCCTTCCAATTACCTCAAAGTTTTACCTGCACATCCAGTAATATCATTTATTGTATCCGTTGCTCCCGATGCAGTCTCCTCTACATTGGGGAGACTGGACACCTCCGAGCAGAGCACTTTAGGGAATATCTTCGGGACACCTGCACCTCTCAGGCCTCTCGATCCAAGATTCGGGATAGTTTCAAGATATCACAAGGCATCGACTCTAACTTCCCTTGTCCCTGAGCCTGCTGAGTCACGCCTGAATCAACTCTGCAATTGGGAGGAAGGGGCTGGACTGGAGGACCGAGCAGCGGCCGGTCCGCCAACCAGAGTGAGTGAGGAGCGGGGCCAAAGCATTCTCGGGGTTGAACGCTTCAGGATTGGTCAGAAAGCAAACTATTTTGCAGAATGGATCATCCTCACGACACAGTGGAGCATGACACCTCTCCCATGAATCAATGTGAGATTTTTAAGAAATAGTTGAGATGTGAATCTGATAACGTACATTAGGGAGATTTAAACAATCCTGAGAGAAACACATGGGTGATTTTGAAATAGTGTAGGGGGACGAGCTGAGAATAATTCACAGGTCGGTTTACACAAGTCGAGTAAGAAACTTATTTTGAAACTCCAAGAACAATTGGTAATTTACATACCTGGCTAGCATGGTTAAATTGGATCGATCAATCTATTTGCATACAAACCACTCAATGATTGCAACTCGACAGAGCATTTGTTAATGACTAATATTTCACCCATAATCCTGTGCAGTTATGAATATTGTCAATAAACTCACTGGCAATCTCAAACGCACGCGCAGTTTGGTTTCCATACAGAGCATGCGCAGCGTCACATTGATCAGGTCACGGAGAAAGATAGACATGGAGCTGCTTTCTCCGGCAGCGGCTGCGATCAGCTTCAGAGAGCGGCGCTCAGAGTTGTTGTCTGGGAGCCAAGCTGGGAGAAAGGAGCGGAGAGATTTCACAAGTCCTGGAATCAGGTTAAAAATAACTCGAAAAAGACCCTCCAGGCCCGGGTAAGGAGGTGGCGGTCTCTGATCAGGGAAGGGGCCCAGGGCCACGGCCGCCATTTGTTTGAGGGAAGAGGGAGCGCGGGCCTGAGGGCCGCCATCTTGAGAAGGTCAAGGTGCAGGAGGGCGGGGCTCCCGGGGTCTGTAGAACAATGCGAGGAAAGGGAAGCCCCATTGTTATTGATTAATTCCACGAACACAGCTTCACTGGGCGATCCTGCAGGAATATCCTCTCTCAGTCCTGCTGGGATGTTTCACCCCATCAGAACCAGTAGCTCTCCTCCTCTCTCAGCTCCCCTTCTGTCCTTCCTGCAGCATCTGTCCCCTGAAACATTGAGCTGCCTGTCCTGTCCCTCCCTCAGCTGTTGTTTCTGTAATACCTGGGATATCCCAGTCCCATCTCAGATTACTTCACTAAAGACAGGAATGCATCCGATGGATTTTTATTAACATCAGCAGTTGTTTAATACTCACTTACAGGTTTTTAATTACATTGTTTTGAAGCATTTACTTCACATTCAATCATTTGCAATGGTGGGATTTGAACCTGTGTCCAGAGAACACTTGCTGAGTTTCTGGATAAATTGTCACACAATAATGCCTCTAGGCCATCACTTCGCCTGCTTACAGTTTGTATATCACAGTGCAACATGAATCAAAACTCTTTCTTCCTGCACAATTGTTTGAGCCGGCACTCTGGTGATGTGACTCAGTACCTCTCCATGTGGTATCTCTCACTGTGTGGGTCTAATTGCTGCCTCTGTCAGCGTCTCTCACTTTTGAAGCTACTCCAGATCATGAGCCAACAAAATTCTCCACTCCAGAGAGATGAGGCAGCACAGGTCAGGAATGGAGACTGGGATTTTCCAGATCTCTGTGGGCTCAGTGCCATTCTATATGTGTAACCCTCAAAGCATTCGTCTAATTGCCCATTCTGCCTATTTCTGTGTCTTCTATAGGTACTCATGAAGTTCCTGACTCAATAGACTTGCCAACTGCTGGTTGGGATGATGGTTGGTCAGCCAGAAAGACAAAGTCAGGGAGGTCGGGAGTCTTCAATAAATCCTGCTGCCAGGTAAGATCATTCCAGTGCACAGAGCAGAAAGTAATAAGGGGGATCCAAACATCAGCTAACAAGACATGATATAGAGAAAGTGCTGGAGGGGGAGCACAGTACAGACACACCCCAGGCTCAATCACCACGCTTGCTGCACATTTTGTTGTAATGAGACAGCATCGGGAGTTCCCAGTTATCAGTCCAGGCCTGTGCTTTCTTAGGGAGCATCAGTACAACTGAGGGGAAAGCAGGCCTCCCACGAGAGGGTGGTAATGCTGCCTGGGATCTTTCTGTTCCCTATTCCCTCTCCAACACTGTATCAATGGCTTGTATTGAGGACCAGTGTCTTCAATCATTCTAACTCCTATAACAGTTCCTATCTCTGTCATCTCCTCCCCTCTCACCAATTATTTCACATATTTGAAACCTCCAGTCCAGATGACCATCCGTATCGCTGTAACTTGCTTCAGTCTCTACAACATGCCTTGTCTCGATAGTCTCCTCCTCCAACAACTGGAGACATCGGGTCTGTTTCTGTGCGGCACGACTGTTCGGCTGAGGTTTCCTAAATGGACTGAGTCACGTTTGCCTGTGTTTGGCTCATATCCCTTCAAACCTTCTCCTCTCCATGTGTGTCTTTTCCATGTTGTAAATGTTTTTCCCATTTCCTCTGGCAGTCCATTCCGTCTATGCACCATCCTCTGTGGATAATGTTGCCCCTCAGCTCCCTCTTTAAATCGTTGCTCTCACACCTCACGTTTATGCCTCTAGCTTTGGACTCACCTACCCTTGGCAATTCACCTTACTTAGACCATACATGGTTTCATAAACTTGTATAAGGTCACCCCGTGGCCTCCTCTGCCCAGGAGAAACATTGACGACAGTGTTACCAATATCTCCAACTCATGTACTCAATGCTCTGACCAATGAAGACAAGTGTGCCAATTGCCGCTTTCAACACCCTGTCGCCCTGTGATGCCAGTCCAAGGAATAATGTAACTGCACCCCTTGGTCTCTCCCTTTTCTACAACACTGTCCAGGGCCCAACCATTACCCGTGTTAGTCCTCCTTGGTTTGTCTGAACTAAATCCAACAACTGAATTAAACTCCATCTTTCATTCCTTGTCCCCTTCGTCTATCATTTTGGTCACATCTTGAGCAAACTCCAGTCAAGTTTGTGGGACATGTTTTCCCATGCACAAAGCCATGCTGGCTGCCGTAATCAGTCCTTGTCTTTCCAAATGCATGTAAGTCCTACCTCTCAGAATGACCTCCAACAACTGACCCACCCTGATGTCTGGCTCATCAGTCAGTAGTTCCCTGGATTTCTCTTGCAGCCTTTCTTAATTAATGACACAACATTATAATCATAGTCAGAGAATCAGACCGCACTGTTCAGTTAACGCTAACCATACTCTAAAACAGATCTCATCCCACCTGCCTGTTTCTGGATCATATCCCTTCAAACCGTTCCTATTCCTGGACTAATCTAAATGTCTGTTAAACATTGTAATTGTCCCCATGTTCTTGGGAAGTTCATTTCACACACAACCCACCCTCTGTGTAACAATGTGCCTCTCAAGTCTTTTTTTTTAAATGTCTCTCCTCTAAACTTAAAAATGTAGTGCCTTGTCTTGAAACTCCCCTGTCCATGGGAAAAGACAGCTCCCATTAACTCTATCTATCCCCCTCATGATTTTATAAACTTCGATGAGGTCATCTGTCAACATTCAGATTTCAGTGAAAAATACCAACCTATTCAGCCTTTCTTTATACTGAAGCCTTTCATACCCAGCCACATCCCAGTAAATCTCCCAACCCTTTCCAGCTTAATAATATCCTTCCTATAACTGGGCGACCAGAACTGGACACAGTATTCCTGAAGAGGACTCACCAATGGCCTGGATAATCTCAATGCGACTTCCCAACTCCTATATCCAAAGGACTGAGCAATGGAAGCAAGTGAGGCAAGCACCTTTTTTTAAACTATCCTGTCTCTCCATGTTGCAAACTTCAAAGAATTATGTAGTTGAACCCTGAGGTCCCTCTGTTCTACAACACTACCAAAGGTCTTGCCATTAATTGTATAAGCCCTGCCCGTGTTTGTTGTACCAAATGCATTACCTCACATTTATTCAGATTGAACTCCATCTACAGTTTTTCAGCCATTCACACATTTTATCAGGATCTCTTTGTAATCTCAGAAAACCTTCTTCATGCTCCACAATGCCACCCTCCAGTCTATCAGCCTATCACACATAGCTCTCTATGGTACAAATATATCTGCTAGGGGCCCTACAATTTCTTCACCAGCTTCCCACAATGTCCTGAGATCCATTTGATCAGGTCCTGGGGATTTATCTACCTTTATGTTTTAAAACCTCCAGCTCCTCCTTTTCTATAAAGTGGACTCATTTCAAGACATTGAGTCATTGAGATGTACAGCACAGAAACAGGCCCTTCGGACCAACTCCTACATGACGTTTCTGGTCACATTTGCCACAATTTTGCCAATATCCCTCTGAATCCTTGCTATTCATACACCCATCCACATGCCTTTTAAATGTATTTCTATCAGCCTCCACTATTTGCTCCGGCAGCTTATTCCATCCACTCTGTGGGAGCCAGTTGTCCTTTAGACCCCTTTGAAAAGTTTCCCTCGCCTGGGGAAATGACCTTGTCTATTGACCCTGTCGATGCCCATCATGATTTTAAACACCTTTTATCGGTTCACTCCTCAGCCTCCCATGTTCAACTGAAAACAGCCCCAGCCTATTCAGGCTTTTCCCTGAAGCACAAACCCTCCAACCCTGGCAACATCTTTGGTCATTTCTTCTGAACCCTTTCATGTTCCACGACATCCTTCCGATGGCATTGAGACCAGAATTACACACAGTATTCCAATAGTAGTCAGGCCAAACACTGTTTAGTTCCCTGAGCGCCCCAGTCTTTATCCACAGTAAGTTCCAAAGTGAAATATTTGTTTTGGATCTTGTAGTTTCACACTTTGTTGCCTTCATTGATCATTAAGGAGACCGGGTTTGTCCCGAGCTCTTCTTTTGCTCTTAATACACTTGTAGAGTCTCTTTGGATTCTCCTTAACTTTCTCTGCCAAAGCTATCTCGTGTTCCCTTTTTACATTCCTGATTTCCACCCTAAGTGTATTCCTACAGCCCCGATGCTCCTGAAGGGATTCCCTTGAGTCAGCCAGTTATATCTGACATGTGACCCCTTTTTTCTTGACCACAGCCTCGAAACTCAGCCTGTGTTTCCTAATTCAGTCAGCATTGAGCTCCACACTAACAGGAACACGCTGGCGCTGAATGCTCCTTTTATCTCGGTTTTAAGATATTCCTACTTGCCAGACTTCCCTTTATCTGCAAATAGCCTTCCCAGATCTACTTTAAAAATTCATGTCTAATACTATCTTGCTCCATTGAATAACTTTAACTTGTGGTCCAGGCCTGTCCTTTTCCATCGCTATTTTCAATCTAATACAATTGTGGTAACTTTCCAAAGTGCTCCCCCACTAACACCTCAGTCCCATTCCCGACCTTGTTTCCCAAGGGGAGGTCAGGTTTAGCCTCATTCTCCAGTTGGGCCATTTACGTAATGACTGGGAGTTTTCAGAACACACTTAACAAATTCCTTCCATCCAAATGCTTAACTTAGTAACAATCCCAGTCCAGGTTTGGAACGGTTAAGATCCCCTATCATTCCAAACCTATTATTCTAAGAGATATCTGAAATCTCCTGACATATTTGCTCCTCCATCTCCCATTGCCTATCGCTGTAGTCCGACCGCAGAAAACTAATGACCAATTTTTATTTCTCAGTTCCACTAATATCGTTTAACTGGGCGATCCTACATGAATCCTCCCTCGAGGTACTGCTGGGATGTTTCCCCCAATCGAACCCACCCGCTCTCCTCCTGTTTTGCCTCCTGTTCTATCCTTCCTGTCGTATCTGTCTCTGGAACATTGAGCTGCTGGTCCTGTTGCTCCCTCAGCTGTGTTTCTGTAATATCTATGGGATCCCAATCCCATGTTCCCATCCATGCTCTGGGTTCATCTACCTTATCTGTCTGGCCCTTTGTATTGAAATAACTGCAGTTTAATCCACTAAGTTTCCCTAATTGTCTGCTATGTTCTTGCCCTGCCTTGTCTACTTATATTGCTCTCTTGAACATTTGTACCAGCCTCAACTTTCTTTCTGGCCTTACGAATCTTTGTGGTCACACAACCCCGCCAGACGAGTTTAAATCCTCTCGAGCAGCTCCAGCAACGTTCCCCACCAGGATGTGGGTCCCCCTCCTGCTCCCAGTTCAGGTGTATTCCCCACCCTGTCTACCTGTGCTGACACCTTCAGACATCCAGGGACTTGCCCACCAAGGTCCCTGTGTCCCTCAGTTCTCCAGGAGGACCTACCATTCATGATGTATATCATTCATTTATTAGACTTCCCACAGTACATTACCTCACAGTGATCAGAAGTAAACTCTGTCTGCCATTACTCTGCTCAGTTTATCATCTGATCGATATCAGACTGCAGCCTGAGTCCATCCCCCTCACTGTGGACAACACCCTCACCTTTCAGGTTATCTGCAAACCTACTAATGTTACCTTCTGCTTTCACATCCGAGTGATTAATGTCCATAATGAACAGCAATGGCTCCTGCACAGATCCCTGTGGTACACCCGCTGGGCAAAAGCTTTCAATCACAAAACCAACCCTCCACCAATTGTGGAGCCAATTTACCAACTTACCTTGGATCCCATGGGATCTTCCCTTTTGGACCAGCCTTCCGTGTGGGACCTTGTCAAAGACCTTAATGAACTCCATATAAACCACATCATCTGCACTGTCCTCATCAATATCAGAGGACAGTCGTCGAGCAAATCCATACAGACAATACCTAATGAAATTGTGGGGGTATCCGTTTTTGGCGGATACATTGTATAGGTGTTCTTCTTCCTCTCTTTGCAGTTCTGGTGTACTGCAGTGTGTTGTGGCCCTTTTGAACAGTGTCTTGATGCAACTTCTTTTGTGTGTGTTGGGGTGGTTGCTAAAGTAGTTCAAGACTTGGTCTGTGTGTGTGGCTTTCCTGTATACCTTTATGGTGAATTCTCCGTTCGGTGTTCTCTGTACCATCACGTCGAGGTTGGTTGTCCTTTTCTTTCTCTCTTGTGAATCAGATTCCTGTGAGTGTGGCGTTGATGATCCGGTGTGTGTTCTCTATTTCTGTGTTTTTAATGATTACAAAGGTGTCATCCACATATCTGACTCAGAGTTTGGGGTGAATTTGTGGTAAGACTGTTTGTTCTAATCTTTGCATTACCGCTTCTGCTATGAGTCCAGAGATGGGTGAGCCCATGGTTGTGCCGTTGATTTGTTCATATATTTCGTTGTTGAATGTGAAGTGTGTTGTGAGGCACAGGTCCAGTAGTTTGAGTATACCGTCTTTGTTGATAGGTTCACCGTCCTGTTGTCTGTTCTGTATGTCCAGCAGGTTGGCTATTGTTTCTCTGGCTAGGGTTTGGTCGATCGAGGTGAACAGTGCCATTACATCAAATGAGACCATAGTTTCTTCCTTGTCTATGTGTATATTTCTGATGATGTCCAAGAATTCCTGTGTTGACTGTACAGAGTGTCTGGATCCGCTGATCAGGTGTTTCAGTTTCTGCTGTAGTTCTTGAGCCAGTTTGTGTGATAGTGTCCCTGGTAGTGATACTATGGGTCTGAGTGCGATGTCTGGTTTGTGCACTTTGGGTCGTCCATAGAATCTAAGGGTGTTGTTGCTTTCAGTTTTCATTCTCCTAATTCAAACCTGGTTATCTGTCCGTTTGTTTGTAGGTTTCTCAGTGTGTTGTTTATCCTATTGGTGAGCTGTGGGGTGGGATCAAACTCAACGCAATTTCATCCACAGATGCCTCAGGGAAAGACAACGGAATGAGGACATGCCATGACCCAAAGGACTGGCCACACTACCACACATCAAGAACATTTTGGAACTGACAGCCAGACTACTGCGACCACTAGGACTCATAACAGCACACAAACCAACAGCCACTCTCAGACAACAACTCACCAGAACGAAGGACCGATACCCAGCATGAGCAAAACCAATGTAGTGTACAAAATCCCATGCAAGGACTGCACAAAACACTACATCGGACAAACAGGAAGACAGCTAACAATCCGCATCCATGAACACCAACTAGCCACGAAACGACATGACCAGCTATCCTTAGTAGCCATACACGCAGATGACAATCAACGTGAGTTCGACTGGTACAAAACTAGTATTATAGGACAAGCCAAACAGAGAACATCCAGGGAATTCCTAGAGGCATGGCACTCATCCACAGATTCAATCAATAAGCACATCGACCTGGACCCAATATACCGGCCACTACAGCGGACAGCTTGAACTGACAACCAGAAGCGGCAGAGACAGGCCACTATAAATGCCGGAGGAAACATCACAGAAGCGCTTCACAGGAGGCTCCCTGAGGATGTCACCGACACAGGGGACGAAACGTCTGCAACACAAATTCCCAGCTCAGCGAACAGAACCACAACAACGAGCACCCAAGCTACAAATCTTCTCACAAACGTTGAAGCCCTTTAGACTCTACAAAGCTCCGTCATGAACAATCCACCATCTCTCTATTTCCTTTGCCTTCTTCAATGTCTGCAACTCTCGCTGTATCTTCCAGTAACGTTCTTTAGATACTGCAGATCTGCCTAGCTCCCCCGATAACCTGTTTCATCCCCTACAGCTCCCTCAATCACTGTAACACCCTCTGCTCTGTCTCATCCTCCTCTTTCCCACTGTCTTCCAGGCCCAACGGCGATCCTGTAAGAGAGCAGTGTGGAATGGGATGTTATAAATCTCAGCTGAGGCTTGAGGCCTACCATTACCTGGGAGTCACAAGGGGAGAGAACCTGAGAGAGTGCAGCACAGAGCAGGAGAATATAAATCAGCAGCGAGGGTCAAGGCCGACTGGGACTTGGATTTGGATAAAAAGCAGAACAGGAGGCTCGAAATCAGCACCGAGTCACAGAGGGAGGGACCGTGTGAGGGAGCAACTTGGAGCAGGAGCTTGAGGCTGACTCTCACCTGGGAGAATCTAAATCAGCACTGGGGTTCGAGGCCTAGTTGTACCTGGGAGTCACAGAGATGGTGGCGCTGTGAGGGAGTAGACTGGAGTGAGAGCTGAGCGATTACACGTCTGGGAGTCACAGAGACGGTGACCCTGTGAGGGAGCAGAGTGGAGTGAGAGCTGGACGATTACACGTCCGAGGAGACACATCACTGTGTGTGCACATGTCCCTGCATTGTTCTGTGTGTGTGTGTGTATGCGTGCGTGTCCCGTTCCCTCGCTGTGTGTTTGTACCTCCCTCGCTGTGTGTGTGTGCGTGTCCCTCCCTCCCTTGCTGTGTGCGTGTCCCTCCCTCACTGTGTGTGTGTGCATGTTCCTCCCTCACTGTGTGTGTGTGCGTGTCCCTCCCTCACTGTGTGTGTTTGTTTGTGTGTGCATATGTCTGTGTCTCCCTCCCTCACTTTGTGTGTGTGTGTGTGTGTGTCCCCTCTCGCTTTCTGAGCACATGTCCCACCCTCGCTGTGTCTGCGTGTCTCAACCTCGCTGTGTGGGTGCGTATCACTCACTCACTGTGTGTCTGTGTGTCCTTCCCTCGCTCTGAGTATGTGTGTTTGTGTGAGTGTGTGTGTGCCCCTCCCTCGCTGTGTGTGTGTGTGTCCCCCCCTCTGTGTGTATGTGTGTGTGTGTGTCCCTTCCTCGCTGTGAGTGTGTGTGTGTGTGTGTGTGTGTCCCTCCCTCGCTGTGAGTGTGAGTGTGTGTGTCTCCCCCTCGCTGTGTGTGTGTGCGTGTCCCTCCCTTGCTGTGTGTGTGTGTGTGCGTGTCCCTCCCTTGCTGTGTGTGTGTGTGCGTGTCCCTCCCTCGCTGTGAGTGCGTGTCCCTCCCTCGCTGTGAGTGCGTGTCCCTCCCTCGCTGTGAGTGCGTGTCCCTCCCTCGCTGTGAGTGCGTGTCCCTCCCTCGCTGTGAGTGCGTGTCCCTCCCTCGCTGTGAGTGCGTGTCCCTCCCTCGCTGTGAGTGCGTGTCCCTCCCTCGCTGTGAGTGCGTGTCCCTCCCTCGCTGTGAGTGCGTGTCCCTCCCTCGCTGTGAGTGCGTGTCCCTCCCTCGCTGTGAGTGCGTGTCCCTCCCTCGCTGTGAGTGCGTGTCCCTCCCTCGCTGTGAGTGCGTGTCCCTCCCTCGCTGTGAGTGCGTGTCCCTCCCTCGCTGTGAGTGCGTGTCCCTCCCTCGCTGTGAGTGCGTGTCCCTCCCTCGCTGTGAGTGCGTGTCCCTCCCTCGCTGTGAGTGCGTGTCCCTCCCTCGCTGTGAGTGCGTGTCCCTCCCTCGCTGTGAGTGCGTGTCCCTCCCTCGCTGTGTGTGTGTGTGCGTGTCCCACCCTCGCTGTGTGTGTGTGTGCGTGTCCCACCCTCGCTGTGTGTGTGTGTGCGTGTCCCACCCTCGCTGTGTGTGTGTGTGCGTGTCCCACCCTCGCTGTGTGTGTGTGTGCGTGTCCCTCCCTCGCTGTGTGTGTGTGTGCGTGTCCCTCCCTCGCTGTGTGTGTGTGTGCGTGTCCCTCCCTCGCTGTGTGTGTGTGTGCGTGTCCCACCCTCGCTGTGTGTGTGTGTGCGTGTCCCACCCTCGCTGTGTGTGTGTGTGCGTGTCCCTCTCGCTGTGTGTGTTTCCCTCCCTCGCTGTGTGTGGGTGTGCGTGTCCCTTTCGCTGTGAGTGTTTCCCTCCCTCCCTCGCGGTGTGTGTGTGCGAGCGTGTCCCTTTCGCTGTGAGTGTTTCCCTCCCTCCCTCGCGGTGTGTGTGTGCGAGCGTGTCCCTCCCTTGCTGTGTGTGGGTGTGCGTGTCCCTCTCGCGGGGTGTGTCCCTCCCTCACTGTGTGTGTGTGTCCGTGTCCCTCTTGCTGTGTGTGTTTCCCTCCCTCCCTCGCGGTGTGTATGTATCTGCATGTGTGTCCCTCCCTCGCTGTGTGTGTGTGCGTGTCCCTCCCTCGCTGTGTGTGTGTGCGTGTCCCTCCCTCGCTGTGTGTGTGTGCGTGTCCCTCCCTCGCTGTGTGTGTGCGTGTCCCTCCCTCGCGGTGTTTGTGTGTGCGTGTCCATCTCGCGTTGTATGTGTGTGGGTGTCCCTCCCTCGCTGTGTGTGTGCGTGTCCCTCCCTCGCTGTGTGTGTGTGTCCGTGTCCCTCTCGCTGTGTGTGTTTCCCTCCCTCCCTCGTGGTGCGTGTGTGTGCGTGTCCCTCCCTAACTGTGTGTGTGTGTGCGTGTCCCTCGCTCGCTGTGTGTGTATGTGTCTCACTCCGTCACAGTATGTGTTTGTGTGTCCCCCCTTCACTGCGTGTCCCTAACTCGCTGTTTGTGTGTATGTGTCTCTCTCTTGCTGTGTGTGTGCATGTCTCACCCTCGCTCTGTGTGTGTGCGTGTCCCCGCTCGCTGTGTGTGTGTGTGTGTGTGCATGTCCCTCCTCGCTGTGTGTGTGTGTGCGTTTCCCTCCCTCGCTGTGTGTGCGTGTCTCTCCCTCGCTGTGTGTGTGTGTGCATGTCCCTCTCGCGGTGTGTGTTTCCCTCCCTCGCTCGCGGTGTGTATGTGCGCGTGTCCCTCCCTCGCGGTGTGTGTGTATGTGTGTCCCTCCCTCGCGGTGTGTGTGTATGCGTGTCCCTCCCTCGCGGTGTGTGTGTATGCATGTCCCTCCCTCGCGGTGTGTGTGTATGCGTGTCCCTCCCTCGCGGTGTGTGTGTATGTGTGTCCCTCCCTCGCTGTGTGTGTGTGTCCCTCTCTCGCTGTGTGTGTGTGCGTGTCCCTCTCTCGCTGTGTGTGTGTGCGTGTCCCTCTCTCGCTGTGTGTGTGTGTGTGCGTGTCCCTCCCTCGCTGTGTGTGTGTGCGTGTCCCTCCCTCGCTGTGTGTGTGTGCGTGTCCCTCCATCGCTGTGTGTGTGTGCGTGTCTCTCCCTCACTGTGTGTGTGCGTGTGTGTGTGTCCCTCTCGCTGTGTGTGTTTCCCTCCCTCCCTCGTGGTGTGTGTGTGCGTGTCCCTCTCGCGATGTGTGTGTGTGTGCGTGTCCCTCCCTCACTGCCTGTGTGCGTGTCCCTCCCTCGCTGTGTGCGTGTGCGTGTCCCTCCCTCGCTGTGTGTGTGTGTGTGTGTGCGTGTCCCTCCTGCGGTGTGTGTTCCTCCCTCGCTGTGTGTGTTTCCCTCCCTCCCTCGCTGTGTGTGTGTGTGCGTGTCCCTCCCTCGGTGTGTGTGTGTGTGCGTGTCCCTCCCTCGCTGTGTGCGTGTCCCTCCCCCGTTGTGTGTGTGCGTGTCCCTCTCGCTATGTGTGTTTCACTCCCTCCCTCGCGGTGTGTGTGTGTGTCCGTGTCCCTCTTGCGGTGTGTGTTCCACCCTCGCTGTGTGTGTTTCCCTCCCTCCCTTGCGATGTGTGTGTGTGCGTGTCCCTCCCTCGCTGTGTGTGTGTGCATGTCCGTCTCGCGGTGTGTGTTCCTCCCTCGCTGTGAGTGTTTCCCTCCCTCCCTCGCGGTGTGTGTGTGTGTGTGTGTGTCCCTCCCTCGCTGTGTGTTTTTCCCTCCCTCCCTCGCGGTGTGTGTGTGTGTGTCCCTCCCTCGCTGTGTGTGGGTGTGCGTGTCCCTCCCTCGCTGTGTGTGTGCGTGTCCCTCCCTCGCTGTGTGTGAACGTGTCCTTCTCTCGCGGTGTGTGTGTGCGCGTGTCCCTCTCGCGGTGTGTGTGTGCGTGTCGTTCCCTCTCTGTGTGTGTGCGTGTACCTCCTTTGCTGTGTGTGTGTGCGTGTCCCTCCCTCGCGGTGTGTGTGTGCACGTGTCCCTCCCTCGCTGTGTGTGTGTGCATGTCCGTCTCGCGGTGTGTGTTCCTCCCTCGCTGTGAGTGTTTCCCTCCCTCCCTCGCGCTGTGTGTGTGTGTGTGTGTCCCTCCCTCGCTGTGTGTTTTTCCCTCCCTCCCTCGCGGTGTGTGTGTGCGTGTCCCTCCCTCGTTGTGTGTGGGTGTGCGTGTCCCTTTCGCTGTGAGTGTTTCCCTCCCTCCCTCGCGGTGTGTGTGTGCGAGCGTGTCCCTCCCTCGCTGTGTGTGTGTGTGTGTGTGTCCCTCCCTCGCTGTGTGTGTGTCCCCCTCCCCCGCTGTGTGTGTGCGTGTCCCTCTCGCGGTGTGTGTCCCTCCCTCGCTGTGTGTGTGTGTGTGTGCGTGTCCCTCCCTCGCTGTGTGTGTGTGTGTGCGTGTCCCTCCCTCGCTGTGTGTGTGCGTGTCCCTCCCTCGCTGTGTGTGTGTGTGTGTGTGTGTGTGTCCCTCCCTCGCTGTGTGTGTGTGTGTGTCCCTCCCTCGCTGTGTGTGTGTGTCCCTCCCTCGCTGTGTGTGTGTGTGTGTCCCTCCCTCACTGTGTGTGTGTGTGTGTCCCTCCCTCGCTGTGTGTGTGTGTGTGTGTGTCCCTCCCCCGCTGTGTGTGTGCGTGTCCCTCCCCCGCTGTGTGTGTGCGTGTCCCTCTCGCGGTGTGTGTGTGTCCGTGTCCCTCTCGCTGTGTGTGTTTCCCTCCCTCCCTCGTGGTGTGTGTGTGTGCGTGTCCCTCCCTCGCTGTGTGTGTGTGCGTGTCCCTCCCTCGCTGTGTGTGTGTGCGTGTCCCTCCCTCGCGGTGTTTGTGTGTGTGTTCCTCCCTCGCTGTGTGTGTGTGCGTGACTCTCTCGTGGTGTATGTATGTGCGTGTCCCTCCCTCGCTGTGTGTGTGTGTTTTCCTCCCTCCCTCGCTGTGTGTGTTTCCCTCCCTCCCTCGCGGTGTGTGTGTGTGCATGTCCCTCCCTCGCTGTGTGTATGTGCGTGTCCCTCCCTCGCTGTGTGTGTGTGTGTGCGTGTCCCTCCCTCGCTGTGTGTGTGCGTGTCCCTCCCTCGCTGTGTGTGTGCGTGTCCCTCCCTCGCTGTGTGTGTGCGTGTCCCTCCCTCGCTGTGTGTGTGCGTGTCCCTCCCTCGCTGTGTGTGTGCGTGTCCCTCCCTCGCTGTGTGTGTGCGTGTCCCTCTCGCTGTGTGTGTTTCCCTCCCTCCCTCGCGGTGTGTGTGTGTGCGTGTCCCTCTTGCGGTGTGTGTGTGCGTGTCCCTCCTTCGCTGTGTGTGCGTGTCCCTCCCTCGCTGTGTTTGTGTGTGCGTGTCCCTGCCTCGCTGCGTGTGTTTCCCTCCTTCCCTCGCGGTGTGTGTGAGCGTGTCTCTCCCTCGCTGTGTATGTGCGTGTCCCTCCCTCGCTGTGTATGTGCGTGTCCCTCTCTCGCTGTGTGTGTGTGCGTGTCCCTCCCTCACTGTGTGTGTGTATGTGCGTGTCCCTCTCGCGGTGTGTGTCCGTCCCTTGCTGTATGCGTTTCCCTCCCTCCCTCGCAGTGTTTGTGTGTGCGTGTCCCTCTCGTGGTGTGTGTGTGTGTGTGTCCTTCCCTCTCTGTGTGTGAGCGTGTCACTCCCTCGCTGTGTGTGTGTCCCTCCCTCGCTGTGTGTGAATGCACGAAGCATTAGACACAAGGTGGATGAGCTTGAGGCTCTTTTGGAAATTGGCAGATACGATATTGTGGGGATAACTGAGACGTGGCTTCATGGGGACAGGGCCTGGGAAATGAATATTCAAGGCTACATGTGTTATCGTAAGGATAGACTGACGGGCAGAGGGGGTGGGGTGGCCTTGTTGGTAAGGGAGGATATTCAGTCCCTTGCGCGGGCGGACCTAGAGACAGGGGATGTTGAGTCAGTGTGGATAGAGCTTCGAAACACTAAGGGTAAAAAGACCCTCATGGGAGTCATCTACAGGCCCCCAAACAGTAGTCTGGATGTTGGAGGTAAGTTGAATCAGGAGCTGAAATTGGCTTGTCGCAAAGATGTTACTACAGTTGTTATGGGGGATTTTAACATGCAGGTAGACTGGGAGAATCAGGATGGTATCGGGCCTCAAGAAAGAGACTTTGTGGAGTGCCTCAGAGATGGATTTTTAGAGCAGCTGGTGCTGGAGCCGACCAGGGATAAGGCGATTCTGGATCTGGTATTGTGTAACGAACCAGAATTGGTCAGTGACCTCGAAGTGAAGGAGCCATTGGGAAGTAGTGACCATAATACAATAAGCTTCAATCTGCAATTTGAGAGGGAGTGGGTACAATCTGAAGTGACAATATTTCAGTTGAATAAAGGGAAATATGGAGCTATGAGGGAGCAACTGGCCAAAGTTCAATGGTTTAATACCTTAACAGGGAAGACCGTGGAGGAACAATGGCGGATATTTCTGTGTATAATGCAGAAGTTGCAGGATCAGTTCATTCCTAAAAGGAAGAAAGATCCCAGGAGGAGACATGGGCGGCCGTGGCTGACAAGGGAAGTAAAGAAACATATAAGGTTAAAAGAGAAAAAGTATAACTTAGCGAAGATAAGCGGGAAAACGGAGGACTGGGAAGCTTTTAAAGAACAACAGAGGATTAGTAAGAAGGAAATACGCAGAGAAAAAATGAGGTACGAAGGTAAACTGGCCAAGAATATAAAGGAGGATAGTAAAAGCTTTTTTAGGTATGTCCAAGGCAAAAAAATGGTTAGGACAAAAATTGGGCCCTTGAAGACAGAAGCAGGGGAATATATTACTGGGAACGAAGAAATGGCAGAGGAATTAAATGGGTACTTCAGATCTGTGTTCACTGGGGAAGACACAAGCAATCTCCCTGAGGTAACAGTGGCTGAAGGACCTGAACTTAAGGGAATTTCTATTTGCCAGGATTTGGTGTTGGAGAGACTGTTAGTCTCCGGGACCTGATGGCCTGCATCCCAGGGTACTGAAGGAGGTGGCTCGGGAAATCGTGGATGCGCTGGTGATTATTTTCCAGAGTTCAATAGAATCGGGGTCGGTTCCTGAGGATTGGAGGGCGGCTAATGTTGTGCCACTTTTTAAGAAGGGTGGGCGGGAGAAAGCAGGAAATTATAGACCAGTTAGTCTGACCTCAGTGGTGGGAAAGATGCTGGAGTCTATTATAAAGGATGAAATTACGGCACATCTGGATAATAGTAACAGGATAGGACAGAGTCAGCATGGATTTATGAAGGGGAAATCATGCTTGACTAATCTTCTTGAATTTTTTGAGGATGTAACTCGGAAGATGGACGAGGGAGATCCAGTGGATGTACTGTACCTGGACTTTCAGAAAGCTTTTGATAAAATCCCACACAAGAGGTTAGTGAGTAAAATTAGGGCGCACGGGATTGGGGGCAAAGTACTAGATTGGATAGAGAATTGGTTGGCTAATAGGAAACAAAGGGTAGTGATTAACGGCTCCATTTCGGAATGGCAGGCAGTGACCAGTGGGGTACCGCAGGGATCCGTGCTGGGACCGCAGCTTATTACAATATATGTAAATGATATAGAAGATGGTATCAGCAATAACATTAGCAAATTTGCTGATGACACAAAGCTAGGTGGTAGGGTGAAATGTGATGAGGATGTTAGGGGATTACAGGGTGACCTGGACAAGTTAGGTGAGTGGGCAGATGCATGGCAGATGCAGTTTAATGTGGATAAATGTCTGGTTATCCACTTCGGTGGCAAGAACAGGAAGGCAGATTACTACCTCAATGGTATCAAATTAGGTAAAGGGGCTGTTCAGAGAGATTTGGGTGTTCTTGTCCACCAGTCAATGAAGGCAAGCATGCAGGTACAGCAGGTCGTGAAGAAGGCTAATAGCATGCTGGCCTTCATAACAAGAGGGATTGAGTATAGAAGCAAAGAGGTGCTTCTGCAGCTGTACGGGGCCCTGGTGAGACCACACCTGGAGTACTGTCTACAGTTCTGGTCTCCAAATTTGAGGAAAGACATTCTGGCTATTGAGGGAGTGCAGCGTAGGTTCACGAGGTCAATTCCTGGAATGGCAGGATTGCCTTACACGGAAAGACTGAAGCGACTGGGCTTGTATACCCTTGAGTTTAGAAGACTGAGAGGGGATCTGATTGAAACGTATAGGCTTATGAAAGGATTGGACACTCTGGCAGGAGGGAACATATTTCCGTTGATGGGGGAGTGCCGAACCAGAGGACACAACTTAAAAATACGGGGTAGACCATTTAGGACAGAGATGAGGAGAAACTACTTCACCCAGAGAGTGGTGGCTGTGTGGAATGCTCTGCCCCAGAGGGCAGTGGAGGCCCAGTCTCTGGATTCTTTTAAGAAAGAATTGGATAGAGCTCTTAAAGATAGTGGAGTCAAGGGGTATGGAGATAAGGCTGGAACAGGATACTAATTAGGAATGATCAGCCATGATCATATTGAATGGCGGTGCAGGCTCGAAGGGCAGAATGGCCTACTCCTGCATCTATTGTCTATTGTCTATTGCGTGTCCCTCCCTCACTGTGTGTGTGTGTGCGTGTCCCTCTCGCAGTGTGTGTCCCTCCCTCGCTGTGTGCGTTTCCCTCCCTCCCTCGCGGTGTTTGTGTGTGCGTGTCCCTCTCGTGGTGTGTATGTGTGTGTGTGTGTGTCTCCTTCCCTCTCTGTGTGTGAGCGTGTCACTCCCTCGCTGTGTGTGTGTGTGCGTGTCCCTGTCGCAGTGTGTGTGCGCGTGTCCCTCTCGCAGTGTGTGTGTGCGTGTCCCTCCCTCGCTGTGTGTGTGTGTGTGTGCGTGTCCCTCCCTCGCTCTGTGTGTGTGTGTGTGTGTGTGTGTGTGTGTGTGCGCATGTGTGTGTGTTCCTCCCTCGCTGTGTGTGTGTGTGTGTGTGTGTGTGTGTGTGTGCGCGTGCGTGTCCCTCCCTCCCTGTGTGTGTGTGTCCGTGTCCCTCTCGCTGTGTGTGTTTCCCTCCCTCCGTCACGGTGTGAGTGTGTGCATGTCCCTCTCGCGGTGTGTTTGTGTCCGTGTCCCTCTCGCTGTTTGTGTTTCCCTCCCTCCCTCGCGGTGTGTGTGTGTGCGTGTCCCTCCCTCGCTGTGTGTGTGCGTGTCCCTCCCTCGCTGTGTGTGTGCGTGTCCCTCCCTCGCTGTGTGTGTGCGTGTCCCTCCCTCGCTGTGTGTGTGCGTGTCCCTCCCTCGCTGTGTGTGTGCGTGTCCCTCCCTCGCTGTGTGTGTGCGTGTCCCTCCCTCGCTGTGTGTGTGCGTGTCCATCCCTCGCTGTGTGTGTGCGTGTCCCTCCCTCGCTGTGTGTGTGCGTGTCCCTCCCTCCCTCGCGGTGTGTGTGTATGCGTGTCCCTCCCTCGCTGTGTGTGTGCGTGTCCCTCCCTCGGTGTGTGTGTGTATGCGTGTCCCTCCCTCGCTGTGTGTGTGTGTGTCCCTCGGTGTGTGTGTGTGCGTGTCCCTCCCTCGCTGTGTGTGTTTCCCTCCCTCCCTCCCTCATGGTGTGTGTGTATGCGTGTCCCTCCCTCGCTGTGTGTGCGTGTCCCTCCCTCGCTGAGTGTGCGTGTCCCCCTCTTGCCGTGAGTATGTGTATCCCTCTTGCATTGTATGTGAGTGTCCTTCCTTCACTGTGTGTATGTGTGTGTGTGTGTGTGCGCGCACGTGAGTATGTGTGTCCCTCCCTTGCTGTGTGTCTGCGTGTATCCCCTTAACTGTGTGCGTGTGTGCATGTCCCTCCCTCGCTGTGTGTGTGTCCCTCCCTTGCACTTTGTGTATATCCCCCTCCCTGTGTGTGCTCATCTCCCCTTGCTGTGTGAGTGCATGACCCCCTTGATGTTTGTACGTGTGTCCCTCCCTCGCCTTGTCTGTGCATGTCCCCTCTCGCTGTGTGTGTTTGTGTATGTCGTCCCTCACTGTGCGTGTGCATGTCCCTCCCTCGCTGTGCGTGTGCATGTCCCTCCCTCGCTGTGCGTGTGCATGTCCCTCCCTCGCTGTGCGTGTGCGTGTCCCTATCTTGGTGCGTGTCTCAGCCAGCCTCTCACTCGCTGTGTGTGTCCCTCCCTCGCTGTGCGTGTGCGTGTCCCTATCTTGCTGCGTGTCTCAGCCAGCCTCTCACTCGCTGTGTGTGTCCCTCGCTCGCTGTGTGTGTGTGCGCGTGCCCCTTCCTCGTTGTGTGTGTGTGCATGTCACTCCATCGCAGTGTGTCTATGTGTCTCACACCGTCACAGTATGTGTTTGTGTGTCCCCCCTTCACTGCGTGTCCATAACTCGCTGTTTGTGTGTATGTGTCACTCCATCGCATTGTGTGTATGTGTCTCTCTCTTGCTGTGTGTGTGCATGTCACACCCTCACTCTGTGTGTGTGTGTGTGTGCATGTCCCTCCTCGCTGTGTGTGTGTGTGTGTCCCTCCCTCGCTGTGTATGCGCATGTCCTTCCCTCGCTGTGTGTGCATGTCCCTCTCTCACTGTGTGTGCACGTGTCACTCCCTTGCTGTGTGTGTGTGTTCCTCCCTTGTGTGTGCATGTGTGTGTCCCTCCCTTGTTCTTTGTGTATATCCCCCTCACTGTCTGTGCGAATCTCCCCTCGGTGTGTGAGTGCATGTCCCCCCTTGCTGTGTGCGTTTGTGTCCCTCCCTCGCTGTGCCTGTGCGTGTTCCCTATCGCTGTGTGTGCGTGTGTCCCTCTCAATTTCTGTGCACATGCCCCCCCCTCACCGTGTGTCTGCTTGTCCCTCTTTCCCTGTGTGCGTGTCCCTCCCTCGCTGTGTGTGCGCATGTCCCTCCCTCGCTGTGTGTGCGCATGTCCCTCCCTCGCTGTGTGTGCGCGTGTCCCTCCCTCGCTGTGTGTGTGTGTGCCTCTTCCTCGCTGTGTGTGTGTACGTGTCACATCCTCACAGTATGTGTTTGTGTGTCCCCCCTTCACTGCGTGTCACTCCCTCGCTGTGTGTGTGAGTGCGTGTCCCTGTCGCAGTGTGTGTGTGCGTGTCCCTGTCGCAGTGTGTGTGTGCGTGTCCCTCCCTCGCTGTGTGTGTGTGTGCGTGTCCCTCTCACTGTGTGTGTTTCCCTCCCTCCCTCGCGGTGTGTGTGTGTGCGTGTCCTTCCCTCGCTGTGTGTGTGTGCATGTCCCTCCCTCGCTGTGTGTGTGTGTGTGTGTGTGTGTGTTCCTCCCTCGCTGTGTGAGTGCGTGTGTGTGTGTGTGTGTGTGTGTGTGCGCGCGTGCGTGTCCCTCCCTCCCTGTGTGTGTGTGTCCGTGTCCCTCTCGCTGTGTGTGTTTCCCTCCCTCCGTCACGGTGTGAGTGTGTGCATGTCCCTCTCGCGGTGTGTGTGTGTCCGTGTCCCTCTCGCTGTTTGTGTTTCCCTCCCTCCCTCGCGGTGTGTGTGTGTGCGTGTCCCTCCCTCGCTGTGTGTGTGCGTGTCCCTCCCTCGCTGTGTGTGTGCGTGTCCCTCCCTCGCTGTGTGTGTGCGTGTCCCTCCCTCGCTGTGTGTGTGCGTGTCCCTCCCTCACGGTGTGTGTGTATGCGTGTCCCTCCCTCGCTGTGTGTGTGCGTGTCCCTCCCTCGGTGTGTGTGTGTGTGTGTGTGTGTGTGTGCGTGTGTGTGTGTGTGTGTGTGCGTGTCCCTCCCTCGGTGTGTGTGTTTCCCTCCCTCCCTCCCTCATGGTGTGTATGTAATCGTGTCCCTCCCTCGCTGTGTGTGTGCGTGTTCCTCCCTCGGTGTGTGCGTGTGTGTGTGTGTGCGTGTGTGTGTGTGTGTGTATGCGTGTCCCTCCCTCGCTGTGTGTGTGCGTGTCCCTCCCTCGGTGTGTGTGTATGCGTGTCCCTCCCTCGCTGTGTGTGCGTGTCCCTCCCTCGCTGAGTGTGCGTGTCCCCCTCTTGCCGTGAGTATGTGTATCCCTCTTGCATTGTATGTGAGTGTCCTTCCTTAACTGTGTGTATGTGTGTGTGTGTGTGTGTGTGTGTGTGTGCGCGCACGTGAGTATGTGTGTCCCTCCCTCGCTGTGTGTCTGCGTGTATCCCCTTAACTGTGTGCGTGTGTGCATGTCCCTCCCTCGCTGTGTGTGTGTCCCTCCCTTGCTCTTTGTGTATATCCCCCTCCCTGTGTGTGCTCATCTCCCCTTGCTGTGTGAGTGCATGACCCCCTTGATGTTTGTACGTGTGTCCCTCCCTCGCCTTGTCTGTGCATGTCCCCTCTCGCTGTGTGTGTTTGTGTATGTCGTCCCTCACTGTGCGTGTGCATGTCCCTCCCTCACTGTGTATGAGCATGTCCCTCCCTCGCTGTGCGTGTGCGTGTCCCTATCTTGGTGCGTGTCTCAGCCAGCCTCTCACTCGCTGTGTGTGTCCCTCCCTCGCTGTGCGTGTGCGTGTCCCTATCTTGCTGCGTGTCTCAGCCAGCCTCTCACTCGCTGTGTGTGTCCCTCGCTCGCTGTGTGTGTGCGCGTGCCCCTTCCTCGTTGTGTGTGTGTGCATGTCACTCCATCGCAGTGTGTCTATGTGTCTCACACCGTCACAGTATGTGTTTGTGTGTCCCCCCTTCACTGCGTGTCCCTAACTCGCTGTTTGTGTGTATGTGTCACTCCATCGCATTGTGTGTATGTGTCTCTCTCTTTCTGTGTGTGTGCATGTCACACCCTCACTCTGTGTGTGTGCGTGTGTGTGTGTGTGTGCATGTCCCTCCTCGCTGTGTGTGTGTGTGTGTGTGTCCCTCCCTCGCTATGTATGCGCATGTCCTTCCCTCGCTGTGTGTGCATGTCCCTCTCTCACTGTGTGTGCACGTGTCACTCCCTTGCTGTGTGTGTGTGTTCCTCCCTTGTGTGTGCATGTGTGTGTCCCTCCCTTGTTCTTTGTGTATATCCCCCTCATTGTATGTGCGAATCTCCCCTCGGTGTGTGAGTGCATGTCCCCCCTTGCTGTGTGCGCGTGTGTCCCTCCCTCGCTGTGCCTGTGCGTGTTCCCTATCGCTGTGTGTGCGTGTGTCCCTCTCAATTTCTGTGCACATGCCCCCCCCTCACCGTGTGTCTGCTTGTCCCTCTTTCCCTGTGTGCGTGTCCCTCCCTCGCTGTGTGTGTGCATGTCCCTCCCTCGCTGTGTGTGCGCGTGTCCCTCCCTCGCTGTGTGTGTGTGTGCCTCTTCCTCGCTGTGTGTGTGTATGTGTCACATCCTCACAGTATG
This sequence comes from Chiloscyllium punctatum, assembly GCF_047496795.1. Lineage (NCBI taxonomy): Eukaryota > Metazoa > Chordata > Chondrichthyes > Orectolobiformes > Hemiscylliidae > Chiloscyllium > Chiloscyllium punctatum. Next base: position 251,283 of record NW_027309823.1, read on the forward strand.
TGTTTGTGTGTCCCCCCGTTCACTGCATGCCCCTCACTCGCTGTTTGAGTGTGTGTCACTCCATCGCATTGTGTGCATGTGTCTCTCTCTCTCTCGCTGTGTGTGCACGTGTCCCTCCCTCCCTCCCTCTGTGTGTGTGTTTGCATGCATGTCCCTCCCTGTGTGTGTGTGTAAGTGTGTCTCCCTCCCACGCTGTGAGTGTGTGGGTCCCCCTCGCTGTGTGCGTGTCCCCCTCACTGTATCTGTGTGTGTGTGTCCGTCCTTCCCTCGCTGTGCGTGCGTGTGTGTGTGTGGTCCCACCCTCGCTGTCTGTGTGTGTGTGTGTCCCTCTTGCTCTGTGTGTGTGTGTGTCTTGCTGTGCATGTGTGTGCGTGGCCCTCCCTCGCTGTGTGTGCATGTGTCTCCCCCTCGCTGTGTGTGCGTGTGTCCCTCTCTTGCTCTCTGTGTGTCTGTGTCTGTGTGTGTGTGTTTGTGTATGTGTCCCTCCCTTGCTGTGCGTGTGTGTGTGTTCCTCTCTCACTGTGTGTCTGCGGGTAACCCCCTCACTGTGTGTGTTTGCGTGTCGTTCCCTCGCTGTGTGTATCCCACGCTCGCTGTGTGTGCATGTGTCCCTCCCTCGCTTTGCTTGTGTGTGTTTCCGTCCCGTGTGTGTGTGCATGCATGCGTGTGCATGTCCCTCCCTTGCTCTGTGTTTGTGTGAATGTGTGCTTGTCCCTCCCTCGCTTTGTGAGTCCGTGTGTCCGTCCCTTGTGTGTGTGTGTGTGTTCCCTTGCCGTGTCTGTGTGTCCCACTCTTGCCGTGTGTGTGTGTGTGTGTGCCCCCTCGCAATTTCTGTGCACATGCCCTCCCCCTGGACATGTGTGTGTCCCTTCATTCACTGTACGTGTGTGTGTGTCCCTCCCTCGCTCTGTGTGTGTGTGTGTGTGTGTGTGTGTGTGTGTGTGTGTGTGTGTGTTTGTATGTGTATCCCTCCCTCGCTGTGTGTCTGCGGGTAAACCCCTCACTGTGTGTGTTTGTATGTCGCTCCCGTGCTGTGTGTGCAAACGTCTGTCCCTTGCTTTGTGTGTGTGTGTATGTATGTGTGTCCCTCCCTTGCTTTGCATGTATGTGTCCGTCCCTTGTGTGCATGTGTGCATGTCCCTCCCTTGCTCCGTGTTTGTCTGTGTATATAATTGTGCGTGTCACTCCCTCGCTTTGCGTGTATGTCTCTGTCCCTTGTGTGTGTGTGTGTGACCAGCTTGCTGTGTGCGTGTGTCCCACCCTTGCCGTGTCTATGTGTGTCCTCTCTCGTTGTGTGTGTGTGCCCCCTCTCAATTTCTGTGCACATGCCCTCCCCCTCGACATGTGTGTCCGTGTCCCTACTTCGATGTGTGTGTTTTTCCCCGTCCCTTGCAGTGTGTGTCCCTCCCTCGCTGTGTGTCTGCATGTATCCCCCTCGCTGTGTGTGTGTATATGTGTCCCTCCTTCGCTTTGCGTGTGTGTCCCTGTCCCTCACTGTGTGTATCCCTCCCTTGCCGTGTGTCTGCGTGTATCCCCTCACTGTGTGTATGTGCATGTCCCTCCATCGCTTTGTGTGTGCCCCCTCTCAATTTGTGTGCATATGCCCTCCCCCTCGCGATGTGTGTGCTTGTCCCTCCTTCATTGTGTGTCCCTCTCTCGCTATGTATATGCGTGTCCCTCCCACGCTGAGTGTGTCCATGCTCCCTCCCTCGCTGTGTGTCTCAGCGTGTCCCTCCCTCGCTCTGTGTGTGTGTGTCTCTCCCTCACTGTGTGTGTGTCTCTCACTCTCTGTGTACGTGCGCGTACATGTCCTTACCTCACTGTGTGCATGTCCTTCCCTCGCTGTGTGTGTGTGTGTGTGTGTGTGTGCGCGTGTCCCTCTCTCACTCTGTGTGTCTGTGTTTGTGTGCTTCCTCATGCGCATGTTGCTCCCTCACTGTGTGTGTGTGTGTGTGTGTGTTGCTCCCACGCTGTCGGTGTGTGTGTGACCCTCCCTCGCTCTGTGTGTGTGTGTCTAGTCTCATCCTCGTTGTCTGTGTGTGTGCGTATCTCTCCCTTGCTGTGTGCGTTTGCAAGTTTTTCCCTCGCTGTGTATGTGTGAGTTACCCCCTTGCTCTGTGTGTGTGTGGGTGGGTGTGTTCCTCTTGCTGTGCATGTGTGTGTGTGTGTGTGTGTGTGTGTGGCCCTCCCTCGCTGTGTGTCTGTGTTTGTGTGCTTGGGCATGTGCGTGTCCCTCCCTCACTGTGTGTACGTGTTCCCCTCTTGCTGTGAGGATGTGTGTCCCTCTTGCAGTGTATGTGAGTGTCCTTCCCTCGCGGTGTGTGTGTACATATCCCTCCTTCACTGTTTTATGTGTCAGTTTCCTGCCGTGTGTGTGTGTGTATGTGTGTTACTCTTGCTGTGCGTGTGTGTAATGGCCCTCCCTTGCTGTGTGTGCATGTGTGTCCCCTCGCTGTTTGTGCACATGTCCCTCTCTTGCTCTGTGTGTATATGTGTGTGTGTTTGTGTGTGTCCATGTCCCTCCCTGGCTGTGTGTGTGCGTGTCCATCCCTCGCTGTGTGTGCGTGTCCCCTCTTGCTGTGAGTGTGTGTGACCCTTTTACAGAGTATGTGAGTGTCCTTCCCTCGCTGTGTGTATGTATGCGTGTGCCTCCCTTGCTTTGTGCGTGTGTGTGTGCGCGCCTCTTGCTGTGTGTGCGCGTGTCTTTCCCTCGCTCTGAGTGTGTGTGTCCGTCCCTTGAGTGTGTGTTTGTCCCTCCCTCGCTGTGTGTGTGCGTCTCTCCCTTGCTCTGTGTTGTGTGTGTGTGTGTGTCCCTCCTTCGCTTTGCGTGTGTGTCCCCATCCCTCGCAGTGTTTGTGTCCCTCCCTCGCCGTGTGTCTGCGTGTATCCCCCTCACTGTGTGTGAGCGTGTCGCTCCCTCGCTTTGTGTCTGTGTGTGTGTGTGTGTGTCCCTCCCATGTTGTATGTGTCCATGCTCCCTCCCTCACTGCGTTTTTCAGCATGTCTCTCCCTCACTGTATGTGTGTCCCTCGCTCTCTGTGTATGTGCGCATGCATGTCCTTCCCTCACTGTGCGTGCATGTCCTTCCCTCACTGTCTGTGTGTGTGTCCCTTCGCTGCGTGTCTCTCCCTCGCTGTGTGTGTGTATCCCTCATCACTGTATGTCAGTGTGTGTCCCTCCCTTGCTGTGATTGTGCGTGTCCGTCCCTCGCTGTGTATGTGTGAGTTACCCCCTTGCTCTGTGTGTGTGTCCCTCTTGCGGTACGTGTATGTGCGTGGCCCTCCCTCGCTGCGTGTGCATGTGTCTCCTCCTTGCTGTGTGTGTGCGTGTCCCCCCTTGCTGTGTGTGTGTGTGTGTCCCTCCCTCGCCATGTCTGTGTGTGTCCCCTCTCACTGTGTGTGTGTGCCCCTCTCAATTTCTGTGTACATGCCCTCCCCCTCGCCGTGTGTCTGCTTGTCCATCCTTCCCTGTGTGTGTGCATGTCCCTCCCTTGCTGTTTATGTGCGCATCCCTCTCTCTCTCTGTGTTTGTGTATATCCCTCCCTCACTGTGTGTGTGTGTGTGTCCTCCCTCGCTGCGTGTGTGCATGTCACTCCCTCTGTGTGTGTGTCCCTCCCTCCCTGGCTGTGTGTGTGCGTGTCCCCCTTTTGCTATGAGTATGTGTGTACCTCTTGCAGTGGTCCCTCACTGTGTGTGTGTGTGTGTGTGTGTGTGTGTGCGTGTATATGTATGCATGTCAATTCCTCACTGTGCCTGTGCGTCCCTCCCACGCTGTGTGAATTTGTGTGTGTCCCTCCATGGCTTTGTGTGTGTGTGTCCCTCTTGCTGTGTGTGTGCATATCCTTCCCTTGCTGTGTGTGTACGTCCCTCTCTCGTTCTGTGTGTATGCATGTCCTTCCCTCCCTCGCTGTGTGTGTGTGTGTGTGTGTGCGTGTGTGTGTGTGTGTGTGTGTGTGTGTGTGTGTGTGTGTGTGTGTGTGTGTGAGAGACTCTCTCACTGTGTCTGTGTACGTGTCCCTCTCTCACTGTGTGTGCGTGTCCATCCCTCGCTGTGAGTGTACGTGTGTGTGCGCATGTGTGTCCCTCCCTCACTGTGTGTTTGTGTATGACCCTCCCTCGCTGTGTGTGTGCATGTCCTTCCCTTGCTGTGTGTGTGTGTCCCTCACTTGCTCTGTGTGTTTGCATGTTCTTCCTTCCCTCACTGTGTGTGTTTGTGTGTGTCACATTCTCACTGTGTATGTGTACGTTTTACTCCCTCGCTGTTTGTGTGTCCCTCGTTCGCTGTGTGTGTGTGTGTGTCCCTCCCTTGCTCTTTGTGTATATCCCCCTCGCTGTGTGAGTGCATGTCCCCCCTTGCTGTGTGTGCGTGTATCCCTCCCTCGCCGTGTCAGTGCGTGTCCCCTCTCACTTTCTGTGCACATTTCCTCCCCCTTGCCGTGTGTGTGCTTGTCCCTCCTTCCGTGTGTGTGTGTGTTTGTATGTGCGCGTGTGTCCATCCCTCGCTGTGTGTGTGTGTGCGCGTGCGTGTCCTTCACTTGCTGTGTATGTGTGTGTCCTTCCCTCGCTCTGTGTGTGTGTGTGTGTCTCCCTCGCTGTGTATGTGCATGTCCTTCCCTCTCTGTGTGTGCGTGTCCCTCCCACACTGTTTGAGCATGTCCTTCCCTCCCTAGCTCTGTGTGTGTGTGTGTGTCCCTCCCTCGCTGTGTGTGCATGTCCCTCCCTGGATGTGTGTGCGCGTATCACTCCCTTGCTGTGTGTGTGTGTCCCTCCCTTGCTCTTTGTGTATATCCCCCTCACTGTGTGTGCGCATATCCCCTTGCTGTGTGAGTGCATGTCCCCCCTTGCTGTGTGTGCGTGTACCCTCTCGATTTCTGTGCAAATGCCCTCCCCCTCGCCGTGTGTCTGCTTGCCCCTCCTTCCCTATGTGTGTGTGTCCCTCCCTCGCTGTGTGTGTGTACATGTCACATCCTCACAGTATGTGTTTGTGTGTCCCCCCTTCACTGCGTGTCCCTCACTCGCTGTTTGTGTGTGTGTCACTCCATCGCGTTGTGTGTATGTGTCTCTCTCTTTCGCTTTGTGTGCACGTGTCCCTCCCTCGCTGTGTGTGTGTGTACGCGCGCGTGCGTGCCCCTCCCTTGCTGTGTGTGTACATGTCCCTCCCTCGCTGTGTATGTGTGAGATCCCACCCCCCTTGCTGTGTGTGTGTGTGTTTGTTTGTTTGTCCGTCCCTCTTGCTGTGCGTGTGTGTGCGTGGCCCTCCCTCGCTGTGTGTGCATGTGTCTCCCCTCGCTGTGTTTGCGAATGTCCCTCTCTTGCTCTGTTTGTGTGTGTGTGTGTGTTTGTGTTTGTGTGTGTTGACCTCCCTTGCTGTGTTTGCGAGTGTTCCTCTCTTGCTCTGTGTGTGCGTGTTTATGTGCGCGTGTCCCTCCCTCGCTGTGTGTGTGCGCGTGTGTCTCCCCCCTCGCTGTGTTTGCGAGTGTTCCTCTCTTGCTCTGTTTGTGTGTGCGTGTCCCTCCCTTGCTGCATGTGTCTGTGTTTGTGTGCTTGCGCATGTCCCTCCCTCACTGTGTGTGTGTCCCCACTTGCTATGAGTATGTGTGTCCCTCTTGCAGTGTATGTGCATGTCCCACCCTCTCTTTGTGTGTGTGTGTCCCTCTTGCTCTGTGTGCGCATGTCACTCCCTCGCACTTTGTGTGTGTGTGTCCCTTGTGTGTGTGTGTGTCCCTCCATTGCTCTTTGTGTATATCCCCTCACTGTGTGTGCGCTTCTCCCCCCACTGTGAGTGCATGCCCCCCTCGCTATGTGCGCGTGTCCCTCCCTTGCCATGTCTGTGCGTATCCCCTCTCGATTTCTGTAAAAATGCCCTCCCCCTCGCCATGTGTGTGTGTGTCCCACCTTCCCTGTGTGTGTGTGTCCCTCTCTTGCTGTGTGTCTTTGTGCATGTCCTTCCCTCGCTGTGTTTGCGTGCCCCTCCCACGCTGTGTGTGCGTGTCCTTTCCTCCCTCGCTCTATGTGTGTGTGTGTGTGTGTGTGTGTGCGTGCATGCGTGTCACTCCCTCGTGTGTGTGTGTGTGTGTGTGTGTGTGTCCCTCTCTCGCTGTGTGTGTGTCTCTCCCTCGCTGAGTGTGTGTATGTGTCCCTCCCTCGCTGTGCGTGTGTGTGTGTGTGTCCCTCCCTCGCTGTGTGTCTGCGGGTAACCCCCTCACTGTGTGCAGTGCGCATATCCCTCCCTCGCTGTGCATATGCATGTCCCTCCCTCGCTATGTGTGTGGGTGTCCCTCCCTCGCTGTGTGTCTGCGGGTAACCCCCTCACTGTGTGTTTTTGCATATCGCTCCCTTGCTCTGCATGTCCCTCCCTCGCTGTGTGTGCACGTGTCCCTCCCTTGCTCTGTTTGTGTGTGTGTGTGTGTGTGTGTGTGTATCTGTGCGTGTCCCTCCCTCGCTTTGCATGTGTATGTCCGTCCCTTGTGTGCATGTCCCTCCCTTGCTCTGTGTTTGTGTGTGTGTGTGTCCCTCCCTCGCTTTGCGTGTGTGTGTGTCCGTCCCTTGTGTGTGTGTGTGTGACCACCTTGCTGTGTGCGTGTGTCACACCCTTGCCATGTCTGTGTGTCCCCTCTCGCTGTGTGTGTGTGCCCCCTTTCAATTTCTGTGCACATGCCCTCCCCTTCGACATGTGTGTCCGTGTCCCTCCTTCGCTGTGTGTCCGTGTCCCTCCTTCGCTGTGTCTGCGTGTCCCTCCCTTGCAGTGTGTTGCCCTCCCTCGCTGTGTGTGTGCGTGTATTCCCCTCGCCGTAAGAGTGTGTGTTTGTCCCTCCCTCGCTGTGTGTTCGCGTCTCTCCCTTGTTCTGTGTGTGTGTGTGTGTGTGTGTGTGTGTGCGCGCGTCCCTCCTTTGCTTTACGTGTGTGTGTCCCCGTCCCTCGCTTTGTGTGTGCGTGTCCCTCCGTTGCTGTATGTGCGCATGTCCCTCACTCGCTGTGTGTGTGTGTGTGTGTGTGTGTGTGTGTGTGTGTGCGCGTCCCTCCTTTGCTTTACGTGTGTGTGTCCCCGTCCCTCGCTTTGTGTGTGCGTGTCCCTCCGTTGCTGTATGTGCGCGTGTCCCTCACTCGCTGTGTGTGTTTGTGTGTGTGTGTGTGTCCCTCCCACGGTGTGTATGTGCATGTCCCCTCCCTCACTGCGTTTCTCAGCGTGTCCCTCCCTCGCTGTGTGTGCATGTCCTTCCCTCACTGTGTCTTGTGTTTGTGTGTGTGTGTGTGTCCCTCCCTCACTCTGTGTGTGTGTGTGCGTCCCGCCTTGCTGTGTGTGTGTGTCCCTCCCTTCCTCGCTGTGTGCATGTGTCCCTCCCTTGCTTCGTGTGTGCGTGTGTCCCTCCCTCGATTTGCGTGTGTGTGTCCTTCCCTTGCTGTGTATCTGCGGGTATCTCCCTCACTGTGTGTGTTTGCGTGTCGCTCCCTTGGTGTGTGTGTTGTGTGTGTGTGTGTCCGTGTCCAAAATTTGCACCATCAGTGAATCGAAAATTGACTGTGGTATTCAGGAATGTGTGGTTTAAGTAAGTTCACCACAGAAAATGCAGGGTTTAATGTACAGGTAGTGGGGTGGGTCTGGATAGGATGCTCTTCAGAGTTTTGGAATGGACTGGCTGGGCCGAATAGCCTGGTTGCACACGATGGCGATTCTATTCAGGTTATTGTCCAGCCCTGTCAACCATCCCTGTCTCTTAAACCTTGCCTTATCCCCAATATTCTCCTTAACACTGTAATCTCCTCCAGACTCTAAAACACTCCTTGCCGATGTAACCTTCTCCAGTCCTTACAAAGATCGATATGTCTGTCACCACTTCCTGCTTTTAGAACCCTCCCTATAACTATTACCATTTGGTACAGCATTCCCAATCACTGTTCCCTCTTGAAACTCCCATAAACATTTGTATCTCTGAAAACTCATCTGGACTGTCTCAACTTCCCTTTGACAGTTACATGCTGAGACCTGCTCTATATCAGTGAAGTAATTAAGTCTTGGCAACACTCACTGTTATAATCTCCTCCATCTTGACGGCACGGAGGATCTGTAGAAGGTCTTTTCAACCCGACAGCGATCTTTGTGTCTGTAATCTCCTCCACTCCCCATAATACATTCTCTCTGAGCTCCTCTGTCGTCCACTAAACACTCCCTAACACTGTCTGTATCAGTGTAACCTTCACCAAAAACACAACCTTCCCTATCTGTGTAAATCCCTACACCAGTCCGTATCCCTCTCAGCTCCGTCTAACAATACAACCCTCCATGTCTGTGTATTCACCTTCAGTCCCTACTCACCTCCCTATCTGTGTAACCTTCTCCATGCAATTTTACTTCAGTCTCTTCAACTGTCCCTGTCAGTGTAATATCTTCCAGACGTGAAAACTCTCCTCTTTTTGACTTACTCAGACCACATACCCCTCACTATCTATAACCTACTCCTGTCTGAGAAACCTATCTCTGCAAATTGCTCCAACTCTTCAACTCTCCATTATCTCCTGCAGCTCTTACATCCCTCCCTATCTACCAAATCTCTTCCAGTTCCTGAACGCCAACAGTCTGTGGAGACCCGACCACCATCCCTATCAGTGTAATCCTCTCAGGTCTCTGCAGTAATCCTGATCTGTCGAACTCACTCCATGCCTGTGCCTCTCCCAATCCAGTCCCTACAAACCCACTATCTATTTAACACCCTCCTGTCACTATCACCCCCATGTCAATGTAAGCTCCTCCTGTGTCTCCACCATCTACCCATCTCCATAACCTTGTCCAGCTCTTACACCACTATCTGTTTAAACGTCACCTTCCTCTACAACTTCCTCCTGTTTGTGCTATTCTCCCTTACCTGTGAAACTGTTTCTGACCAAAATTGTTATCCCAGTCTCTGAAAAGAAATCCAGATTCCACAGCCTCCATAACCCCCAGAACATAAGCCTTCCTATGTCTCTAAACATCTTCAGTCACGACTACCCTGCATATTTCTGTTTGTTCTTCCAGTCGATACAAACATCTTTATCTCTCAGCTCAGCTCTCTAAAACAGTCCCTGTCTGTGATCCAGCCCTGGCCTACAAACATCCTTATCCCTGTAAACTTCTCTATCCCTCCCAACATTCCCAACTCCATGAACCCCTGTCAGCCCTACAGCTCTCCACATTTCTGTAACCTCCTGTGGGTCTATGGTCCTCCCTCCCTGTGAAACCACCTCCAGTCCCCAAATCCCTCCCAATCTGGGTCCTCTGCTCCAGATCAGACCATTGGTATCTCTGTAAACACCTCCACTCCTGACAACTCCTCCCATTTGTGTAACCTCGTTCAGACCCCATACTCTCCAGCTTCCTGAATCCTCTTCCTGCATTGCAACCAAAACCACATGTTTATGTAATATCCACCAGTGCTTACACCCTCCCCAACTCAGTAACCACTTGCAGCCCTACCAAAACACCTTAAACTGTGAAACCTCTCACTTCCCTACAATCCTCCCTCCCTCCCTCCTCAAATGCCTTCATCACCATGAAACCTCACAATTACTGAAGCCTCCTTTTGGCATTGCAACCCTCCTAATGTCTGCAAAATCCTCCTGTCCTGATATCCCTCCCTATCTCTGTAACCCCCACCACCATCCAGTGCCCTTCTAGGGAACATGGCAGAGGAGGGAAGATTTGTAAAGTCCGAGCCATGTTACGGAGGTAGAATTCTGGGAATTACAGATTTGGTCGAATGTCTGTGGTGTGCAGATTATTGGCGAGGACTCTAAAGACAGGATTTATGACTACTTGGAAAACCATAGTTAAATTAGAGACAGTCAGTATGGGTTTGTGAGGGGTCAGGTCATGCCTCACAAACCTTATTGAATTCTTTGAGGATATGGCAGAATATGTTGATGGCTCATTCAGAAAAGAAGGAAAATTGGGATACAGGGAAATCTGTCTGTCTGGATACAGGATTGGATGGCCCAGAGAAGACAGAGGGTGGCAGCAGATGGACAGTATTGAGCCTGGAGCTCAGTGACCAGTGGTGTACTGTAACAATCAGCTCCAGGAGTCTGCTCTCTGTGATTTTTGTAAATGACTTGGATGTGGATGTTGGAGAGTGGGTTAGTAAGTTTGCCAATAACATGAAGGTTGATGGAGTGGTGGGGAATGTGGGAGGGCTGTTGGAGGTTGCAATGGGACATTGACAGGACGCAGAGCTGGGCTGGAAGTGGCAGATGGAGTTCAATCTGGAAAAGTGTGAAGTAATTCATTCTGGAAGGTCGAATTTGAATCCAGAATACAGGGTGAAAGGCAGAATACTTGTCAGTGTGGAGGAACAGAGATCATGGGGTCCGTGTCCATAGATCCCTCAAAATCGCCACGCACGTTGGTAGGGTTGTTAAAAAGGCATATGTTGTGTTGGCTCCCCTTAGAAGGGGATTGACTGTAAGAGCCGTGAGGTTTTACTGCATCTTTATAGCGTCCTGGTGAGACCACACTTGGAATACTGTGTTCAGTTCCTGTTTACAGGAAGGATGTGCAAGTTTTAGAGAGTGTACACAGGAGATTTACCAAGATGCTGCCTGCAATGGAGGGCATTTCTTGTGGAGAAAGGTTGAGGGAGCTAAGGCTTTTTTCATTGGAGTGAAGAAGGAGGTGGGGTGACTTTGTGGAGGTGAAAAAGATGATGAGAGGCACAGAGAGAGTGAATAGTCAGAGACGTTTCCTCCTGTGGCATAAATGGCTATTACAAGGCGGCATAATTTTAAGGTCAATGGAGGATGGATAAGAGGATAGAAAATGGTAGGTGGTTGGATGGACTGCCAATGGTGGGAGTAAAATTAGACACATCTGGGACATTTAATAGACTCTTGGACAGACACATGGATAATAGTAAAATGAAGGGTATGTAGTTATTTTGAGCTTACAGTTGGAGAAAAGGTTGGCATGAAATCATGGCCGAAGGGTCTTGGGCTGAACTGTTCTGTGTTCTGTGTTCTGTCTGGTAAACTGAGTAATAAGCTCAGATCAGTGTAAAAAAGGATATGGCATTCAGGAGGAGGTAGTGAACTGGATACAAAATTTGCTTGATGGTAGGAGACAGAGAGTGGTGGGAGACATGTTGTTTTTCTGACTGGAGGCATGTGACCAGCGGTGGAGTGGGTCCTGTGTTGTTTGTCATTTGGATAAATGGTTTGGATGGAAATATTGGTTTCCTGGTAAGTAATTGTTTTGGGTGACACTGAAATTGGTGGGAAAGTGGACAGTGAAGAAGGTTATCTGTGATACAACAGGATGAACAGTCCTGCTGGGATAGTGGGCTGAAGAATAGCAGATGGAGTTTAATTAGATAAAGGTGAGGTGTTCCATTTTGGTGAAACAATCCAGGGTGGGACTTGTACAGTTAATGTTCGGGCCCTGGGTGGTGTTTTCAGTCAGAGACCCAGGGATGCAGGTACACAGTTCTTTGAATGTGGTGTCCCAGGTAGACAGGCTGGTGAAGCAGGTGTTTGGGATGGTTACCTTCATTGGGGAGAGCATTAAGAGTAAGAGTTGGGATGTCATGTTGTATCTGTAAAAGACATTGGTGGGGCCACCATTAAAACATTGTTTATCAGGAGGAAGAACTCATCTAGTTCACTAACCACCTTTAGGGAAGGACATCAAATATTCTAACCTGGTCTGGCCGACATGTGACTCCAGACCCACAGCAATATGGCTGACTCTGAGCTACCCTCTCAGTAATTAGCAGAGGGGTCAAATACCGTTGTTCCAGGCAGTGACACCCACATCCCATGAATGAATATATAAAAATACCTATGTCTCTCCCTACCTCTGCAAACCCCTCCAGCTGCAGCAATCCGTCCTGGCTTTGTAACACCCTGACCCCTCTCTGTAACACTCTCACCACCTCCAGCACCTTCACCTCTCCCTGTTCCTATTGTGTCAATGAACCCTGACCGTGGCTCCCCTTCCCACAGCCCTCCTCCTGCGAGCAGACCCATTGTAATCCATTAACATTTACTCCGAAAACACACTCTGACTTCAGGATTTTAAGTACTTTTTGGTGATCTTCTCAGCCTCATAATCTAGTATGATTCCTTTTGATCTGAGTGAGGGATCAGTGGGAATTTCTTGCTGAGGTTTTTACTGTTTCAATGGAATGTCGTTTTGTTGAGTATTTTAGACTGTTCCTTCAAATGTTTTCCACTGTTCATTTACAGGCACATATTTCAGTCTGTTTAGCCTGTTTACCTTGGTCAGTTCTCCTCTCAACTTCATGTCATTGGCTATTTTTGTTTCTAGTTGTAGCTTGTCCTTTCTGTGATTCACTTTAAAACTTTGTTTATTTAAAGTGCACTTTATCACAATTTCCCGAAGGATCTCTGCAGGTGACATTACTCATTCACTAAGTTTCATTACACGGTCGCTCTGCGATTGTTATGTCCCTTAACAGTTGCACAATGTGTTTTTCAAAGAAACACTGAAAAAAAATTAACCGAACTCCTCTTCCAATATCAATGCTGTCCGTGTGATTGTCCCAGATTATACAAATATTGAAGTTTTACAAAGTTATCACAATACCTTTGTTAAAAAATTCCAATGAGTTCCTGTTTAATGCAGTGACGAGCCATTAAATGCTGTTCGGTGGCTAAAACTGTTCTGCTGCTTCTGTCCTTGGCAAGTAGTAGCCAGAATTTACATTCAGACTGACTCTACTTCATGATCTGAGGCTAATTGATTTCTCTGTAAAGCCTTTGTTATCCATTATTGTTAGCGTTGCCCATTTTGCCTGAGTTTGCACAAGATTACGAACCACTGAATATTTTTGTTTACCCTGTATCCATGTCTCCCTGGTGTCTAATTCTCTTTTATCTCTGTGTCACAAATCCATCGACCTTATTACAGCAACGTTGTCCGTTCAAAACAAAAACAGAATATTCTCTCTTCCACAATTTTCTGTCACAAACCTATTTGCTGATGTACAATTTTAATTAACCTCTGTCCCATCCTGTTCCTTTCTGCTAGTGTTCAGCCACATTCCCAGGCTATTCCATTGCTTTACCTTTTCCCTTTGGATTTGAAAGCTCCTTTCACCTGCATTCTCTCTGTCAGTTTAATTCCCTGTCCATAAACCTACCGACATGATTGGCCAGGACACTGGTCCCAGCACGGTTCCAGAGGGACCATCCGAATAGTTTCTTTTAAATCAGGTATGGGATGTGGGTGTCTCTGTCTGACCAGCCTTTCTTGCCCAGTCCTTGTTGACCTTGAGCTGAGTGACTTGCTCGGCCATTTCAGAGGGTAATTGAGAGGCAAACCCTTTGCTGTGGGGATGTCGTGCAGACCACGTGAGGATGGGCAGATGTCCTTCTCTAAAGGACAAGTGTTTGGATTTGTTGTACATCAGTAATGGTTTCATACTTATTTGTGGATTGTTAATTATTATTTTTAAAATTATTGATTTCAAATGTCTCCTTTTCAGATGGCGGGATTCAATCCTGTCTGCCCTGAACATTAGCTGAGGTTTTGGATACATTCTCTCGCAATAATACCACTAGGCCATTACTTCACCTTATCACTGGGTGCTCATCCCTGAGCACTGATATCAGGGCATCATGAAGCTAAACCCATTCTTACAACATGACTGTGTAATCCTGACATTTTCCAGCAATCTGGGACTATCACTTAATATCGCTCCATTTTCCATATCTCTGTGGGACTCAGTGCCATTCTCGATGTGTAACCCTCACTGCATCTGTTTAATTTCCCATTCTGTCTATTTCTCTGTCTCCTGTAGGTACTCAGGAAAGTCCTGACTCAATAGCCTTCCCAGCTGCTGGGTGGATCGTCCATCACCTCATTGAATGCAGTTGGTCTGCCAGAGAGAGACAAAGGGAAAGGAGATCTGGAGCCTTCAATAAATCCTGTAGTGAAGTAAGGTCACCCACAGTGCACAGAGCAAAGAGCAATGAGAGGGCTCCAAACATCTGTGAACACAACATGACATAGATACAGTGCTGGAGGGGAGTACAGTACACACACCCCAGGCTCAATCACCATCCCAATGTAAGTTCTGTTATATTAAAACTCACTACTCTACAACAGTGTATCTATGGCATGTCTTGTGGTCCAGTGTCTTCAATAATTTTTAATTCCTATAACAGATCCTATCGCTGTAACCTCCTCCCTTCCCGATAGTCCCTCCACATATTTTAAATGTACTTCATTCCAGACTACCATCCCTATGCCTGTAACTTGGTTCAGTGTCTACAACATGCCTTATCTCGTTTGCCTTCTCCTCCAATAATGTAAAAACAAGGACTGCAGATGCTGGAAACCAGAGTCTAGATTAGAGTGGTGCTGGAAAAGCACGGCAGGTCAGGCAGCATCTGAGGAGCAGGAAAATCGGTGTTTCGGACAAAAGCCCTCCATCAGGAACAGAGGCCATGAGCCTGCAGAGTGGGGAGATAAATGAGAGGGGGGTGGGGATAGGGAGAAAGTAGCAAAGAGTACAATAGGTGAATGGGGTGGGGATGGGGGTGATAGGTCAGAGTGGAGGATGGGGGAAGGTAGCAAAGAGTACAATGGGTGAATGGGGGTGGGGATGGGGGTGATTGGTCAGAGACGAGGGTGGAGTGGATAGGTGGGAAGGGAGATATGCAGGTAGGACAGGTCATGGGGGGCTGAGCTGGAAGGCTGGAGGTGGGGAAATGAGGAAACTGGTGAAGTCCACATTGATGCCCTGGGGTTGAAGTGCTCCGAGGCGGAAGGTGAGACGTTCTTCCTCCAGGCGTCAGGTGGTGATGAAGCAGCGGTGGAGGAAGCCCAGGGCCTGCATGTCCTCGGCAGAGTGGGAGGGGGCGTTGAAATGTTGGGCCACAGGGCAGTGGGGTTGATTGGTGCGGGTGTACCAGAGATATTCCCTAAAGTGCTCTGCTAGGACGTGTCCAGTTTCCCCAATGTAGAGGAGACCGCATAGGGAGCAACGGATACAATAAATGATATTGGTGGATGTGCAGGTAAAACTTTGGATGTGGAAGGCTCCTTTGGGGCCTTGGATGGTGGTGAGGGGAGAGGTGTGGGCGCAGGTTTTGCAATTTCTGCAGTGGCAGGAGAAGGTGCCAGGAAGGGAGGGTGGGATTTTGGGAGGGGTGGACCTGACCAGGTAGTCACTCAGGGAACGGTCTTTGCGGAAGGCAGAAAGGGGTGGGGAGGGAAATGTATCCCTGGTGGTAGGGTCTGTTTGGAGGTGGCGGAAATGTCGGCGGATGATTTGGTTTATGCGAAGGTTGGTAGGGTGGAAGGTGAGCACCAGGGGCGTTCTGTCCTTGTTATGGTTGGAGGGGTGGGGTCTGAGGGCGGAGGTGTGGGATATGGACGAGATACGTTGGAGGGCATCTTTAACCACGTGGGAAGGGAAATTCCGATCTCTAAAGAAGGAGGCTATCTGGTGTGTTCTGTGGTGGAACTGGCACTCCTGGGAACAGGTACGGCGGAGGTGGAGGAATTGGGAATACGGGTTGGCAAATTTGCAGGCGGTAGTCTCGGAAGAGGTGCAATCGAGGTAGCTGTGGGAGTCGGAAGGTTCATTAAAAAATGTCAGTGTCAAATCGGTTGTCATTAATGGGGATGGAGAAGTCCAGGAAGGGGAGGGAGGTATCAGAGATGGTCCAGGTAAATTTAAGGTCAGGGTGGAAAGTGTTGGTGAAGTTGATGAATTGCTCAAACTCCTCAAGGGAGCACGATGTGGCGCCAATGCAGTCATCAATGTATTGGAGGAAGACGTGGGGAGTGGTGCCATTGTAACTACGGAAGATGGACTGTTCTGCGTAGCTAACAAAGAGACAGGCAGAGCTAGGGCCCATACGGGTGCCCATGGCTACCCCTTTGGTCTGGAGGAAGTGGGAGGATTTGAAGAAAAAATTGTTAAGTGTGAGGACAAGTTCAGCCAAACGAATGAGAGTATTGGTGGAAGGGTACTGTTGTGGACATCGGGAGATGAAGAAACGGAGGGCTTGGAGCTCCTGGTCATGGAGGATGGAGGTGTAGAGGGATTGGATATCCATGGTGAAGATGAGGCGTTGGGGGCCAGGGAAACAGAAGTCTTGGAGGAGGTGGAGGGTATGGGTGTTGTCTCGAACGAATGTGGGTAATTCCTGGACTGGGGGATAGGACAATGTCGAGGTAGGCAGACATGAGTTCGGTGGGGTAGGAGCATGCTGAGACAATGGGTCGGTCAGGATGGTCAGGCTTGTGGATCTTGGGAAGGAGGTAGAACCGGGCAGTGGGGGATCCCGGACAATGAGATAGGAAGCTGTGGGTGGGAGATCTCCTCCTGAGGTGATGAGGTTCTGTCTGCTCTGGGAGATGACGGTTTGGTGATGGGAGGTGGGTCATGGTCGAGGGGGTGGTAGGAGGAGGTGTCTTCGAGTTGGCATCATGGCTTCAGCGGTGTAGAGGTCAGCGCACCAGACTACCACTGCACACCCTCTATCTGCTGGTTTGATGATGCGGTCGGGAGTGGAGCAGAGGGATTGGAGGGCTGTACGTTGTGAGGGTGAGAGGTTGGAGTGGGGGAGGGGGTAGATAGGTTGAGGCGGTTAATGTGTCAGCGGCAGTTGCAAATGAAGAGATCGAATGCAGGTAATAGGCCAGCACGGGGTGTCCAGGTGGATGGAGTATGTTGGAGGTGGGCAAAAGGGTCCTTGGAAGGTGGGTGGGAGTCTTCATTGTAAAAGTAAGCTCTGAGGCGGAGGCGGTGGAAGAAGTGTTCGATGTCACGGCGTGTATTGAATTAATTGATGTGTGGATGGAGGGGGATAAAGGTGAAGACTTTGCTGAGGACTGATCATTCGTCCTCAGTGAGGGGGGGTCAGGGGGAATGGTGAAAACTCGGCAGGACTGGGAGCTGGGACCAGGCGTAGGTGTGGAGCTGGGGGAGGTGACGGAGCCTGTTACTGGAGTGGGTGTGGTGTTAGGGGGAATAGGGATGGAGTCATGCGCAGGGGTGGTGTTCCCCTCAGGGTTCTGGGGGCAGGGATTGTGACAGTGAGACCTGGGGGGGTTGTCAGCAGAATGCAAGTGCGCGGCGTTGGTGGGGGCGGAAGTGGTGGCAAACACGGCAGTGGGGCGGGGGGCATGGAAGTCACTGAGTGTGTGACATTCGCGATGATGTGAGGGGTGGAAGTGATATCATTTGTGGTGTGTGAGGAATTGTGAGGGGCAGAAATGGCATTTACTTTATGTTAACCAATAATTTCCTGTCACAAATCTCTTTGACAATGTCGTATTTTAATTAAACTCAGTCCCTTACTGTTTCTTTCTGTTGGTCTTCATCCACATCTCCATCGTGTTCCAATATTTCAACCTTTCTCTTTGGACTTGGGAATTTCTATTCACGTCAGACCTGTCCCCCTTCACATCTGTGTCCATTTATAGCACACTGCATAATCCTGATACCTGGGGAGCCTATCTCAATAAAATAGCTCAGTCTTCCCTGAGTACTTGTAACAGTGCTCACTGGTCAGAACCACTTCTGATGTTACCATTGTGTGATCCTCACACTGCTGATATCACTCAGTCTCTCTGCATGTGATATCCCTTACTTTTGGGTCTAATTGCTACCTCTGTCAGCGTCTCCCGCTCTTGCAGCTCCTCCAGATCCTGAGCCACTCCAGAGGGACGCAGCAGAACAGGCCAGGAATGGACATTAGGAATTTCCAGATCTCTGTGGGATTCAATGCCATTCTCCATGTGTAACATTCATGCATCAGTGTAATTTTCCATTCTGTCTATTTCTCTGCCTCCTGTAGGTATTCCTGATGTCCCTGATTCAGCAGAATTCCCAATTCCTGTCTCGTACATCACCACATTGAAGACGGTTGGTCAGCCAGCGAGATGGAGAGGGAGATCTGGAGCCTTCAGTAAATTCTGCAGCCGGTAAGATCACTCACAGTAAACAGCACAGGGAGGAGTAAGTGGATTTTAATTCAGACCCTGAGGGCATGATGTAGGAACAATGCTGGGCAAGAAACATGAGAAAATTCTCAGGCTTCATTATCACCATCTTGTCTGTAAATTCATCTGTTCCACAGAACCCTCCCTATGTCTGTCAGTTTCTCCATTGTCTGTTTCATCGATACCACTTCCCCTATCTCTATCAGCCCCTACAATACTGCCTATCCCTGTAAGCTCCTCCTACCACTACAACTCTCCAAGTTTCTGCCTTTGTCATTAATCCTGGGTTCTGTCACATCTCTCCTTAACTGAAGAAAAACAACTCTTCAGTTCCTTAAGCCACCCTGGTCAGTGTAGTCCTTTCCAGATCTGAGAAACCTCCCTGTCTTTGTGACTTTTTTGAACTCCTACTACCTTCATGATCTCTGTAACCTTCCCGTCACGACAACAAAAAAGCCCTGTACCTTAGTAACCTCCTCCAGCTGTTAGACTCCTCCTTGTCTCTGGGCACAGTGCAGAGTGACCCTGCTTCTCTCATAAATTAGTTTCTGCATTTCTAATGATGATTATGAACTCTTCCTGTTTCTGAAATGCAGTCAGTCTCTGTAAACTCTGCTGGTCCCAAATGATGTAATTTCCTACGATAACTACAAACCTTTATGCCTTTAACCTCCTCCAGATGCAATCACACAGTTTATCTCTATAACCTCCATGAGTGGTGGAGTCATAGAAATGTACAGCACGGAAACAGACCCTTCGGTTCAACCTGTCAATGCCGACCAGATATCCCAACCCAATCTAGTCCCACAGGCCAGCACCCGGCCCATATCCCTCCAAACCCTTCCCATTCCTATACCCATCCAAATGCCTTTTAAATGTTGCAGTTGTATCAGCCTCCACCACATCCTCTGGCAGCTCGTTCCATACACGTACCACCCTCTGCTTGAAAAAGCTGCCCCTTAGGTCTCTTTGATATCTTTCCCCTCTCACCCTAAACCTATGCCCTCTAGTTGTGGACTCCCCGACCCCAGGGAAAAGTCTTTGTCTGTTTATCCTATCCATGTCCCTCATAATTTTGAAACCTCTGTAAGATCACCCCTGAGCCTCCGATGCCACAGCCCCAGCCTGTTCAGCCTCTCCCTGTAGCTCAAATCCTCCAACCCTGGCAACATTCTTGTAAATCTTTTCTAAACCCTTTCAAGTTTCACAACATTTTTCTGATAGGAAGGAGACCAGAATTGTACAAAATATTCCAACAGTGGCCTAACCAATGTGCTGTACAGCCGCAACATGACCTCCCAACTCCTGGACTCAATACTCTGACCAATAAAGGAATACATACCAAACGCCGCCTTCACTCTCTTATCTATCTGCGATTCCACTTTCAAGGAGCTATGAATCTGCACTCCAAGGTCTCTTTGTTCAACAACACTCCCTAGGACCTTACCATTACGTGTATAAGTCCTGCTAAGATTTGCTTTTCGAAAATGCAGCACCTCGCATTTATCTGAATTAAACTCCATATGCCACTTAGCCCATTGTCCCATCTGGTCCAGATCCTGTTGTAACCCTCTTCGCTGTCCACTACACCTCCAATTTTGGTGTCATCTGCAAACTGTAGCTCTTATGCTCTCATCGAAATGATTTATGTAAATGATAAAAAGTAGAGGGCCCAGCACTGATCCTTGTGACACTCCACTGGTCACAGGTCTCCAGTCTGAAAAACAATCCTCCACCACCACTCTCTGTCTTTTACTTTTGAGCCAGTTCTGTATCCAAACGGCTAGTTTTCACTGTATTCCATGAGATCTAACCTTGCTAATCAGTCTCCCATAGGGAACCTTGTCGAATGCCTTACTGAAGTCCATATAGATCACATCTATCACTCTGCCCTCATCAATCTTCTTTGCTACTTCTTCAAAAAATCACTCGAGTGTGTGGGACATGATTTCCCACGTACAAAGCCATGTTGACTATCCCTAATCAGTCCTTGCCTTTCCAAATTCATGTACATCCTGTCCCTCAGGGTTCCCTTCAACAACCTGCTCACCACTGAGTTCAGGCTCATCGGTCTATAGTTCCCTGGCTTTTCTTTACCACCCTTCTTAAACAGTTGCATCACGTTTGCCAACCTCCAGTCTTCCAGCACCTCACCTGTGATTATTGATGATACAAATATCTCAGCAAGAGGCCCAGCAATCACTTCTCCAGCTTCCCACAGATTTCTCGGGTACACCTGATCAGGTCCTGGGGGGTTATCCACCTTTAACCGTTCCAAGACATCCAGCACTTCTTCCTCTGTATCTGAACATTTTGCAAGATGTCACCATCGATTTCCCTACAGTCTATATCTTCCATATCCTTTTCCACAGTAAATACTGATGCAAAATATTAATTTAGTATCTCTCCCATTTTCTGTGGCTCCACACAAAGGCCGCCTTGCTGACCTTTCAGGGGCCCTATTCTCTCCCTAGTTACCCTTTGTCCTTAATATATTTGTAAAAACCCTGTGCATTCTCCTTAATTCTATATGCCAGAGCTATCTCATGTCCCCTTTTTGCCCTCCTGATTTCCCTCTTTAGTATACTCCAACTTCCTTTATACTCTAAGGACTCACTCGATCTATCCTGTCTATACCCGACATGTGCTTTCTTCTTTTTCTGAACTAAACCCTCAATTTCTTTAGTCATCCAGAATTCGCTATACCTACCAGCCTTCCCCTACACCCTGACAGGAATATACTTTCTCTGGATTCTTGTTATCTCATTACTGAAAGCTTCCCATTTTCCACCCATCCCTTTACCTGCGAACATCTGCCTCCAATCAGCTTCCAAAAGTTCTTGCCGAATACCGTCAAAATGGGCCTTTATCCAATTTAGAACTTCAACTTTTAGATCTGGTCTATCCTTTTCCATCACTATTTTAAAATGAATAGAATTATGGTCGCTGGTCCCAAAGTGACCCCCCACTGACACCTCAGTCACCTGCCCTGCCTTATTTCCTTAGTTTAGGTCAAGTTTTGCACCTTCTCTAGTTGGTACACCCACATACTGAATCAGAAAATTGTCTTGTACACACTTAACAAATTCCTCTCCATGTAAACCTTTACACTATGGCAGTCCCAGTCAATGTTTGGAAAGTTAAAATCCCCTACCATATCTACCCTATTATTCTTACAGATAACTGAGATCTCCTTACAAGTTTGTTTGGCAATTTCCCTTTGACTATTGAGGGGTCTGTAATACAATCCCAATAAGGTGATCATCCCTTTCTTATTTCTCAGTTCCACCAAATAACTTCCCTGGATGTATTTCTGGGAATATCCTCCCTTAGCACAGCTATAATGCTATCCGTTATCAAAAATGCCACTCTCCCTCCTCTCTTGCCTCCCTTTCTATCCTTCCTGTTGCATTTGTATCCTGGAACATTAAGCTGCCAGTCCTGCCCATCCCTGAGCCATGTTTCTGTAATTGCTATGAGATCCCAGTCCCATGTTCCTAACCATGTCCTGAGTTAATCTGCCTTCCCTGTTAGGCCCCTTGCATTGAAATAAATGCAGTTTAATTTATTAATCCTACCTTGTCCCTACCTGTCCTGACTGATTGACTCACTTCTGTTCTCAGCTGTACCCGTCTCAGATCGAGCTTCCAAAATCTTCCCTGTGATTGTTATCACGTCCCATCCCTGCATTCCTCCAAATCTGTGTAAAGTCCTCCCCTTCCTAAAACCCACCCTGTTTCTGTCACCTGTCCCAGCTTCCACAACCCTCCCTATCTCTGTAAGACACCCCCCACCCCACCCCCATCCCAGTTACTACAGCCCACTGTATCACTAAATGCCAGTAGTCACTATAATATCAGAGTAAGGTGTGAAAGAAGGAATACTGTACTGGGTTAATGATCAGTCGTGATCATGTTGAATGGTGGGACCGACTCTGTGGTCAAGTGGCCAATACCTGCTCTTCTTTCCTGTGCTTCTCTATAAACTTACTATCTATATAACCTCCTTCAGTCCCCACAGCCCTCCCTCTCTCCATAAACTCCTTCAGTCCCCACGACTCTTCCTATCTATGTAACCTGAATCATTCCCCACAAACCTCCCTAACTCCATAACCTCCAAAAGGCCCCACGACCCTCCCTATCTCCATAATCTCATCCTGACCCAATGACCCTCCCGTTCAGAGTAACCTCCTTCAATCCCCATCATCCTCCTGATCTGTGCTACCTCCTTTAGGCCCAACAGCCCTGCAGATCTCTTTGGCCCCTATCAGGCCCCACATCACTCCCTATCTCCATAATGTTCTTCAGTCACCACTGCACTCTCTGTGTCCATAATCTCATACAGTCCGCACAGCACTCCCTATCTCCATAATGTTCTTCAGTCACCACTGCACTCTGTGTCCATAATCTCGTTCAGTCCCTACATCACTCCCTATCTCCATAATGTCCTTCAGTCCCCACGACCCTGCTTATTTCCAAAACATCTATTACCATGATATAAACATGAACTCCCATAACCCTTTCTGCTGCCAGTCTGAAACCAAACAGTGTTAGCCTATAGTAGGTCAGGAGCTGAAATATGTTTGAAAGGATATGTCAATGAACAACAACTGGACCCTTAGAAACACTTTTAATAAAAAAGAGGATGTGTTTTTGAGCCTGTTGGATTTTATTTTTATTGTTGTGAATATAAATGGCAGAGTAGATACGGGTGTAGGAGTGGTTGGACTGAAGATACGATTTATTTGAATTTTCAGAAAACTTTACACAAGTTTCAATAAGGGCTAAAGAGTAATTTGGTAAAGAATAGGGCACCTTAACTGTCCGGAGGTGGGTGAGATATTAGACAAAATAGTGTTGTCAGAATTTACTGTGGAGAAAGACATGGAAGCTCAGGAAGTTGGGGAAATAAATAGTGATGTCTTGGAAAGAATCCTCAACAAAGGAAAAAAAAGTGTTGGAATCTGAAAACAAATAAAGGTAGATCAATCCTCAGTCGCTTATTAGGTCGATCCTAGAATATTTTGGGAATCTGGGGAAGAGATTGCAGTGTTCCTAACATATATTTATTTTATCAATACACACAATGAGCGACCGGAAGACTGGAGGGTGGCTAATGCTGTTCCATCACTTAAGGTCTGCAGTGAGTAGCCAGGAAATCACAGCCCAGTGAGCCCAGTGCTAGGTAAGTTGTTGGAGGAGATTCTGAGAGAAAGGAGTTACATATATTTGGAAAGGCAAGGGCTGATTAGAGATAGTCAGCATGGCTTTGTGAGTGGGAAACCGTGTTTCACAAACTGGATTGACTCTTCGAGGAGTTGACCAAGCGATAAATGAAGGCAGCGCAGTCAGCGTTGTCTACAGCAAAGCATTTGACATGGTTCCAGGGGATGGAGAACATCTAGTCAAGAGGAAGAAGGAAGCTAATTTAAGCTTGAGGAACCAAGGATCAGAAGCAGGGCTATAGAGAGTTACATGGGCCAGCATGGTGGCTCAGTGGTTAGCACTGCTGCCTCACAGCACCAGGGACACGATTTCAATTCCAGCCCCGTGCGACTGTCTGCGTGGAGTTTGCACATTCTCACCATGTCTGTGTGAGTTTCCGACGGGTGCTCCGGTTTCCCCCCACAGCCCAAAGATGTGCAGGTTAGGTGAATCAGCCATGCGTTGTTCAAGAAAGGGAATAGAGATAATCCTGGGAATCACAGACCTGTCAGTCTTCTGTCTGTGATGTGCAGATTATTGGAGAGGACTCTAAGAGACAGGATTTATGATTCCTTGGAAAACCATAGTTTGATTAGAGGAAGTCATCATGACTTTGTAAGGGACAGGTCATGCCTCACAAATCTTATTGAATCCTTTGAGAATGTGACAAAACACATTTATGGCTCATTGAGAAAGTACAGAGCATGGGATACAGGGAAACCTGCCTGTCTGGAGACAGAAATCCTGGTCCTTAGAAGACAGAGGGCGATGACAGATGGAAATCATTCAGCCTGGAGCTCAGTGACCAGTGGTTTTCTGCAGGGAGAGGTCAAAAAATCTCTGCTCTTAGTGATTTTATGAATGACTTGGATGTGTGAGTGGAAGAGTGGGTAGGTAAGTTTGCCAATGACATGAAGGTTGGTGGAGTGGTGAATAGTGTGGATGTCTGCTGGAGGTTGCAATGGGACATTGACAGGATGTAGAGCTGGGCTGAGAAGTGGCAGATGAAGTCAAATCTGGAAAAGTGTGAAGTGATGTATTCTGGAAGGTGAGACTTGAATGCAGAATACAGGGGTAAAGGCAGAATGCTGAATAGTGTGGAGGAACAGATGGATCTTGGATTTCATGACCAGAGATCCATCAAATTTGCCACCAAACTTATAGTGTTGTTAAGAAAGAATATGTTGTATTGGCTTTCATTAGCTGGGAGATTGAGTTTTATAGGCATGAGGTTATGCTACAGCTCTATACAGCCCTGTTTCAATCCCAATTAGAATATTGTGTTCAGTTTTGATCCCTTCATTACAGGAAGGATATGGAAGCTTTAGAGAGGGTAAAGAGGAGATTTACCAGGATACTACCTGGACTGGAGGGCATGTCTTATGAAGAAAGGTTGAGGGAGCTAAGGCTTTTCTCATTGGAGTGAAGAAGAGTGTGGTGTGATTTGGTCGAGGTGAACAAGATGGTGTGAGGCAAAGATAGAGTGAACAGTGAGAGACCTCTTTATCCCATGGCATACATGGTACAAGGGGCATAATTGTAAGGTGATTGGAGGATGGTTATGGGGAGATCTCAGATGGAGGTTCTTTACACAGAGAGTGGTGGGTGGGTGTAATGGGACACTTTAACAGACTCTTGGATCGGCAAAATGAAGGGTATGTAAGTTAGTTTGATCTTCCAGTCAGGTAAAAGATGGGCATGGCATCATGGCCGAAGCGTCTTGTGCTGTACTGTTCTGTGTTCTACGTTCTGTATGGTAAACTGGATAATAAGCTCAGATCAATGTAAAAGGATATGGTATTCAGGAGGAGATAGGGAACTAGATACAAAATTGGGCTTGATGGTAGGAGACAGAGGGTGGTGGGAGACATGTTGTTTTTCTGACAGGAGACATGTGACCAGCGGTGGAGTGGGTCCCCTGGTGTTTGTCATTTGGATAAATGGTTTGGATGGGAATATTGGTTTTGTGGGAAGTAACTTTTTTGAGTGACTCTGAAATTGTTGGTAAAGTGGACAGTGAAGAAAGTTATCTGTGATACAACAGTTCAAATAGTACACTGGGATAGTGGGCTGAAGAATAGCAGATGGAGTTTAATTAGATAAAGGTGAGGTGTTCCATTTTGGTGAAACAAACCAGGGTGGGTTTGTACAGTTAATGTTCGGGCCCTGGGTAGTGTTGTCAGTCAGAGACCCAGGGATGCAGGTGGACAGTTCTTTGTAAGTGGTGTCACAGGTAGACAGGTTGGTGAAGCAGGCGTTTGGGGTGGTTACCTTCTTTGGGTAGAGCATTGAGAGTAGAAGTTGGGATGTCATGTTGTGGCTGTACAGGACATTGGTGAGGCCACCATAAAAGCATTGTTGACCAGTAGAAAGTACTCATCTGGTTCACTTACGTCCTTTAGGGAAGGACATCTGACATTCTAACCTGGTCTGGCCTGCACGTGACACCAGACCCACAGCAATATGGCTGACTCTGTGCTATACTCTGGGTAATTAGCAGTGGGGCAAAAAATGTTGGTCCCACAGTGACATCCTTGTCCCATGAATGAATAAATAAAAATACATATATCCCTCCCTACCTCTGTAAACACCTCCAGCTGCAGCAATCTGTACTGGCTTTGTAGCACTGTTCAGAACCTGACCCCTCTCTGTAACACTCTCACCACCTCCAGCACCTTCAGCTCTCCCAGTTCCTTTTGTGACATAAAACCTTGACAATTATTCCGTCTTCCATCTGACCTCCTCCTGCGAGCAGACTCTTTGCAATCCCTTTAAAACTTACTTGTAAAACTTTCTCTCACTTCAGGATTTTAAGTACTTTTTGGTGATCCTCTAAGCCCGATAATCTGATATGATCCTTTTTACTTGAGTGAGGGACCGATGGGGATTTCTTGGTGAGGATTTGTCTGTTTCAATGGAATGTCCTTTTGTTGAGTGTTTTACACTGCTCCTTCAAATGTTTTCCACTGTTCATTGACAGACACATATTTCAGTCTGTTTAGCCTATTTACCTTGGTCAGTTCTCCTCTCCAACTCATGTCATTGGCTATTTTTGTTTCTGCTTGTAGTTTGTCCTTTCTGTGATTCACTTTAAAACTTTATATTTCTTTAAACTGCACTTTATCACAATTTCACAGAGGATCTCTCCAGGTGTCATTACTCATTCACGAAGTTTCATCACACAATGGTCGCTCTGAGATAGTTACGTCCCTTGCCAGTTGCACAATTTGTTAATCAAAGAAACACTGAAAACTAATTCTCTGAACTCCTCTTCCAATATCACTCTTGCCAGTGTGACTGTCCCACATTTTGAATATTGATGTTTCCCAAAATTATCACAATGTGTTTGTTAAAAAATTCCAATGAGTTCCTGTGTAATGCAGTGATGAGCAACGGAATGCTTTTTGGTGGCTAAAACTATCCTGCTGCTTGTGTCCTTGGGAAGTAGTAGCCAGAATTTGCATTCAGACTGATTCTACTTCATGATCTGAGACCAAATGCTTTCTCTGTGATGCCTTTGTTATCCATTATTGTTAGTGTTACCCATTTTGCCTGAGTTTCCGCAAGGTTGTGATCCATTGAATATTTATGTCCACCTTTTGTTCACCCTGTAACCATGTCTCTCTGTTATCTAAACCTCTTTTATCTCAGTGTCACAAATCCATCTACCTTATTGATAAGACGTCGTCCATTGAAAAAAAAACATAATTTACTCTCCCACAATTTCCTGTCACAAACCTATTCACTGAAGTACAGTTTTAGTTAATCGCTGTCCCATCGTGTTCCTTTTTGATTACCTTCAGTCACATCCCCGTACTGTTCCGATGCTTCACCTTTTCTCTTTGAATTTGGAAAGCTCCTTTCACCTGGACCCTGTCCCTGCATCCTCTCTGTCAGTTTAAAGCCCTGTCCATAAACCTACTATCATGATTGGCCAGGACACTGGTCCCATCACGGTTCCAGTGGGACCATCCTATTGGATTTTTTTATAAATCAGGTAGGGGATGTGGGTGTCTCTGGCTGACCAGCCTTTATTGCCTATCCCTAGCTGCCCGTGAGCTGAGTAGCTTGCTTGGCCATTTCAGAGGACCATTGAGAGGCAAACACTTTGCTGTGGGTATGTCATGCAGACCACGTGAGGATGATCAGATCTCGTTGTCGAAAGGACAAGTGGGCGGCACGGTGGCTCAGTGATTAGCACTCCTGCCTCACAGCACCAGGGTCCCAGGTTCGATTCCAGCCGCGGGCGACTGTGTGGAGTTTGCACATTCTCCACGTGTCAACGTGAATTGCCTCCGGATGCTCCGGTTTCCTCTCACAGTCCAAGGACGTGCAGGTCAGGCGAATTGGCCATGATAAATTGCCCATAATGTTAGGTGTATTAGGTCGAGGGAGATGGGTCTGAGTGGGCTACTCTTGGGTCGAAAGGCCTGTTTCCACACTGTAGGGAATCTAATCGAAGGGATTGTGATTTTTGTACATCAGCAATGGTTTCATATTTGTTTATCGATTGTTCATTGCTATTTTTAAAATTATTGATTTTAAATTCCACCATATGTTATGGTGGGATTCAAACCTGCCTCCCCTGAACATTAGCTGAGGTTTTGGATAAATGCCCTAACAATAATGTTACTAGGCCATCACTTCACTTGCTCACTGGTTGCTAATCCCTGAGCACTGATACATGAAGCTAAACCCATTCTTCCAACATGACTGTGTGATCCTGAAGTCTTCCAGCACTCCAGTGATATCACTTAGTCTCTTTCCATGTGGTATCCCTCACTGTGTGGGTCTAATTGCTGCCTCTGTCAGCGTCTCTCACTCTTGCAGCTACTCTAGATCCTGAGCTAACAGAATTCTCCACTCCAGAGAGACGCAACAGCACCGGCCTGGGATGGAGTTTGGGATTTTCCAGATATCTGTTTGGGCTCATTTCCATTCTCCTTGTGTAACCCTCACTGCATCAGTCTAATTTCCCATTCTGTCTATCTCTCTGTCTCCTGTAGGTACTCAAGAAGTTACTGACTCAATAGACTTCCCAACTGCTGTGTGTCTCATCCATCACCTCATTGAAGATGGTTGGTCAGCCAGAGAGACAAAGGGAAGGGAGATCTGGAGCCTTCAATAAATCCTGCAGTGAGGTAAGATCACTCATAGTGCACAGAGCAGAGAGCAATGAGAGGGCTCCAAACATCACTTACAAGACATGACATAGATACAGTGCTGGAGGGGGAGCACAGTACAGTACAGTTACACCCCATGCTCAATCACCACGTCTACTTTAACTTATGTTGCACTGAGACAGCATCGGGAGTTCATAGTTATCAATTCAGTCCTGTGCTGTCTTAGTGAGCATCAGTACAACAGACGGGAGAGTAGATCTCCGACGAGAGTTTGTGAATGCTGCCTGGGATCTTTCTGTTCTGCGTTCTCCCTCCAACACTGTACTAAGACTCATTACTCTGCAACACTGTATCTGTGGCATGGCTTGTGCACCAGTGTCTTCAGTCATTTTTAACTCCTATAACAGTAGTTATCCCTGTAACCTCCTCCCTTCCCAATAGTCCGTCCACATATTTGAAATGTACTGCATTCCAGACTACCATCCCCATCGCTGTAACTTGCTTCAGTATCGACAACATGCCTTATTTTGGTACACTAATCCTCTTTAACTGGATACAGAGTGATACAGCACGGAAACAGAACCTGTGGTCCAACTCCTCAATGCTGCCCATGTTACCGAAACTGAACGAGTCTCATTTGCCTGCATTTGGCCCTTATCACTTCAAACCTTCTCTTCTCCATGTACCGACCCAAATGTCTTTTCCATGCTGTAATTGTTCTTGTTTCTCCCATGTGCCTGAGGCAGTCTGTTCCGTCTATGCACCATCCTCTGTGGATAATGTTCCCCCTCAGCTCCCTCTTTAAATCCTTGCTCTCTCACCTCCCATTTATACCCTCTAGTTTTAGACTTACCTACCCTTGGTTATTCACCATTCTTAGAGTCACCCCTTGGCCTCCTCTGCCCAAGTAAAATATTTAGGACAATGTTACAAATATCTCCAACGTATGTAACAAAGTGCTGGCCAATGTCGGCAAATGTGCCAAATGTCGCTTTCCCCACCCTGTCCACCTGTGATGCCATTTCCGAGGAACAATGTAATTCTCTCTCTCTCTCTCTCTTTCTCTCTCTGGTCAACAACTCTGGCCAGAGCCCTTCCATTAACTGTATTAGTCCTCCCTGGTTTGTCCTAACAAAATCCAACAGCTGAATTAAACTCCATCTTTCATTCCTTGGTCCACTGGCCCAGTTGGTCAGTATCCCCTTTGATGACCGTATTTACTGCCCACTACACCATTCAATTGATCATCAACAAACTTTCGCACAATCACTCCTATATTTTCAACCAAATTGTTTATGTCGATGATGCACATCAGTGGACCCAGCCCTAATCCTTTCTTCAATAATGGAATCAAACCATATTCTTGTCATAGAGCCACACAGTATGGAAACTGACCCTTCAGTTGATACTCACCATAATCTAAAACTAAACTCTTCCCAGCTGCTTTTGCTGGCCCATATCACCCCAACCCTTCCCTATTCACCTGTTTATCCAAGTATCTTTTAAATGTTGTAATTGTACCCACATCAACCTTTTTCTCAGGAAGTTCATTCCACACTCAAACCACCCTCTGTGTAGCAAATTGCCCCATATCTGTTTTTTTGAACATCTCTCTCCTCTAACCTTAAAAATGTGGCCCCTCCTCTTGAGACTCCCCCATCCTGAGGAAAAGGCAACTACCATTAAATTGATCTATGTACCTCATTTTTTTTTCCATAAATCTTTATAGCATCATGTCTCAACCTCCAGGCTCCAGTGAAAAAAGACTCAGCCTATCCAGCCATTTTTCAGAACTCAGGCCTTCCAGACCCAGCAATATCCTGGTAAATCTCTTCTGAATGCCCTGCAGCTTAATAATATCCTCCCTATAACTGGGGCGACCAGAGCTGGACAGAGTATTGCAGAACAGGCCTCACAAATGTCTGTGCAATCTCAACATGATGTCCCAAATCCTCCACTCAATGGACTGAGCAATAGTCAGGCATGCCAAGCACTGTCTTATCCATCCTGTGATGCAAACTTCAAGGATTATGTACCTGAACCCGGAGGTCCCTCTGCACTAAAACACTAACCGAAGCCTTAACATTAATTGTATAAGCTCTACCCTTGTGATGCATTTAATCGGGTTCTGGAACTTGCCATAGCTTTGTGTTTTAAAACCTCCAGCACCACCTCTTTTATAACATGCACTCTTTTCAAGTCATAGAGATATACAGCATAGAAACAGACCCTTCAGTCCCCAACTCGTCCAGGCTTACCAGAAGATCTGAATAAATCCATTCCCTTTTCCAGCATTTGGCCCATATACGTCTACACCCTCACGATTCAGATGCCCATCCAGATACCTTTCAGATTCCATTTTGAGTGTGAGCAGCAGCTAAGGTAAGACAGTTTGTTTTAAAAGTACTTACCGGTAGCGGGCAGCGGTGTTTTTTTTCACTCTCTTCACAGAAAGAGCGGGAGCAGCAGGGGGGAGTGACGACGACCAGAGAGGCAGCCGAGACCCGGAAGCAGGTAGAGCGTAAGCTTACCTGGGTAGGTTTGTTTCCCCTTTAAAAGCGCGCAGCTGGAGCTGGAGCTGGATGAACTTCGGATCATTCGGGAGGCAGAGGGGGTCATAGATCGGAGCTATAGGGAAGTAGTAACTCCAAAGATGACAGTGAGGGGGACTGGGAGGAAGCAGCCAGTGCAGGGACACCCTGTGGTCGTTCCCCTCAAGAACAAGTATACCGTTTTGGATACTTGTGGGGGGGACGACTTACCAGGGGTAAGTAACGGGGCTCAGGCCTCTGGCACGGAGCCTGTCCCCGTTGCTCAGAAGGGAAGGGTGGAGAAGAGCAGAGCAATAATAATTGGGGACTCGATAGTTCGGGGCACAGATAGGCGGTTTTGTGGGAACGAGAGAGACTCACGTTTGGTATGTTGCCTCCCAGGTGCAAGGGTACGTGATGTCTCTGATCGTGTTTTCCAGGTCCTTAAGGGGGAGGGGGAGCAGCCTGAAGTCGTGGTCCATATTGGCACCAATGACATAGGTAGGAGGAGTGCTGAGGATGTTAGACAGGCTTTTAGGGAGCTAGGTTGGAAGCTCAGAGTTAGAACGAACAGAGTTGTTGTCTCTGGTTTGTTACCCGTGCCACGTGATAGAGAGTCGAGGAATAGGGAGAGAGAAGAGTTAAATGCGTGGCTACAGGGATGGTGCAGGAGGGAGGGATTTCGGTACTTGGATAACTGGGGTTCTTTCTGGGGAAGGTGGGACCTCTATAAACAGGATGGTCTGCACCTGAACCTGAGGGGCACCAGTATCCTTGGGGGGAGGTTTGCTAGTGCTCTTGGGGGGGGTTTAAACTAACTCTGCAGGGGCATGGGAACCCAGACTGTAGCTTTAGGGTGCAGGACCTGGAGTGTAGGGAGGTTAGGAATATGGCATCAATCTTAAAGGAGGGTGCCTGTAAACAGAAGAGTGGCTTGAAGTGTGTGTACTTTAATGCCAGAAGTATACGAAATAAGGTAGGTGAACTCGCAGCGTGGGTTGGTACCTGGGACTTCGATGTTGTGGCTATTACGGAGACATGGCTAGATCAGCGACAGGATTGGCTGTTGCAGGTTCCAGGGTTTAAATGTTTTAGTAGGGTCAGAGGTGGGGGCAAAAGAGGGGGGGGTGTGGCTTTGCTTGTCAAAGATAGTATTACAGCGGTGGAAAGGAAGATGGACGAAGATTTGCCATCTGAGGTAGTTTGGGTGGAGGTTAGGAATAGGAGAGGTGAGGTCACCCTGTTAGGAGTCTTTTACAGGCCTCCTAATAGTCCTAGAATCGTTGAAGAAAGGATTGCGAAGATGATTCAGGAGAAGAGCGACAGTAATAGGGTGATTGTTATGGGAGACTTTAACTTTCCTGATATTGATTGGGAAAGCTATAGCTCCAGTTCGTTAGATGGGTCAGTGTTTGTGCAATGTGTGCAGGAGAGTTTCCTGACACAATATGTAGATAAGCCTACAAGAGGTGAGGCCATACTGGATTTGGTTCTGGGTAACGAACCAGGCCAGGTATTAGAACTAGAGGTAGGTGAGCACTTTGGGGACAGTGACCACAATTCGGTGATTTTTACTCTCGTGATGGAGAGGGATAAGTGTGTACTCCAGGGCAAGAGTTATAGCTGGGGGCAGGGAAATTATGATGCGTTGAGGCATGACTTAGGATGTGTGGATTGGAAAAGTAGATTCCAAAGCAAGAGCGTAATTGATATGTGGAACTTGTTCAAGGAGCAACTATTGAGTGTCCTTGATAAGTACGTACCTATCAGGCAGGGAGGAAAGGGTCGTGTGAGGGAGCCGTGGTTTAATAAGGAATTGGAATCCCTTGTTAAATGGAAGAGGGCGGCCTTTGTAAAGATGAGGCATGAAGGTTCAATAGGGGCGATTGAGAGTTATAAGGTAGCCCGGAAGGACCTGAAGAGAGAGCTAAGAGCAGCAAGGAGGGGACATGAAAGGTCCTTAGTTGGTAGGATTAGGGAAAACCCTAAGGCTTTCTATAGGTATGTTAGGAATAAAAGAATGACTAGGGTAGGAATAGGTCCAATCAAGGATAGTAATGGGAAGTTGCGTGTGGAGGCTGAAGAGATTGGGGAGGCACTGAATGAATACTTTTCGTCAGTATTCACTCAGGAACAGGACATTGTTGTTGATATAAATACTGAGGCACGAATAAGTAGAATGGATGGCTTTGAGATATGTAGAGAAGAGGTGTTGGAAATTCTGGCAAGGGTGAAAATAGATAAGTCCCCTGGGCCTGATGGTATTTATCCTAGGATTCTCTGGGAAGCAAGGGAGGAGATTGCAGAGCCATTGGCCTTGATTTTTGTGTCCTCTTTGTCGACAGGAGTAGTGCCAGAGGACTGGAGGCTAGCAAACGTGGTTCCCTTGTTCAAGAAGGGGAGTAGGGATAATCCTAGTAACTATAGGCCAGTGAGTCTCACTTCTGTTGTGGGCAAAGTCTTAGAAAGAATTGTAAGGGATAGGATTTATGCACATCTGGATAGGAATAATGTGATCAAGGTTAGTCAGCATGGTTTTGTGAAGGGCAGGTCGTGCCTCACAAACCTTATTGAATTCTTTGAGAAGGTGACTAAGGAGGTAGATGAGGGGAAAGCGGTAGATGTGGTATATATGGATTTTAGTAAGGCGTTTGATAAGGTCCCCCATGGTAGGCTACTGCAGAAAATACAGAGATATGGCATTGAGGGTGAGTTGGAGGTTTGGATTAGGAATTGGCTCTCTGGAAGAAGACAGAGGGTAGTAGTTGATGGCAAAGGTTCATCTTGGAGTGCCGTCACTAGCGGTGTTCCGCAAGGATCTGTTTTGGGACCATTGCTGTTTGTCATTTTTATAAATGACCTGGAGGAAGGGTTAGAAGGTTGGGTGAGCAAGTTTGCGGATGATACGAAAGTCGGAGGAGTTGTAGACAGTGAGGAAGGATATGGCAGGTTACAGCGGGATATAGAGAAGCTGCAGAGCTGGGCAGAAAGGTGGCAAATGGAGTTCAATGTAGCTACGTGTGAAGTGATTCACTTTGGTAAGAGTAATAAAAAGATGGATTACTGGGCTAATGGTAGACTACTTGGTAGTGTGGAAGAGCAGAGGGATCTTGGTGTCCATGTACACAGATCTCTGAAAGTTGCCACCCAGGTAAATAGTGCAGTGAAGAAGGCATATGGCGTACTGGCTTTTATTGGTAGAGGAATTGAGTTCCGGAGTCCTGAGGTCATGCTGCAGTTGTATAAGACTCTGGTGCAGCCGCATCTGGAATATTGTGTGCAGTTTTGGTCGCCATACTATAGGAAGGATGTGGAGGCACTGGAACGGGTGCAGAGGAAGTTTACCAGGATGTTGCCTGGTATGGTAGGAAAATCCTATGAGGAAAGGCTGAGGCACTTGGGGTTGTTTTCATTGGAGAAAAGAAGGTTTAGGGGTGACTTGATAGAGGTGTACAAGATGATTAGGGGGTTAGATCGGGTTGACAGTGAGAACCTTTTTCCACGTATGGAGTCAGCTATTACAAGGGGGCATAGCTTTAAATTAAGGGGGGGTAGATATAGGACTGATGTTAGGGGTAGGTTCTTCACTCAGCGAGTCGTAAGTTCATGGAATGCCCTGCCAGGAGCAGTAGTGGACTCTCCCTCTTTATGGGTATTTAAGCGGGCATTGGATAGGTATATGCAGGATAGTGGCTTCGTGTAGGTTAGGGGTGCTTTGATCGGCGCAACATCGAGGGCCGAAGGGCCTGTACTGCGCTGTAATGTTCTATGTTCTATGTTCTATGTTCTAAATGTTGTAATTGTGTCAGTCTCCATTACTTTCTCTTTCAGCTCATTCCATACACCCATCACCATGTGTGTGAAGAAGCTGTCCCTTCAGTCCCTCTGTAAACCATTCACCTCTAACCTTAAACTTATGCCCTCTAGTTTTGGACTCCCCAACTTCTGGGAAAAGGCCTTGAATGCTTACCCTATCCATGGCCCCCATGTTTATTAAACCTCTGTAAGGTCACCCCTCAGTCTCCGATTCTCCAGTGACAGTAACCCCAGATTATTCACCAACAACCCGGGCAATACCTTGTTAATCTTTTCTGAGCCCTTTCAAGTTTGACAACATCCTTCCTGTAGCAGAGAGACTGGAATTGCAGAGAACTCCAATTGTGGTCTCATGTATTACTCCTGTTCCCTGAGTTCCCCAGTCTTTCTCCACAGTAAGTTCTGGAATGAAAAAATTGTTTAGGATCTTAGCAAATATCCTGCAGTTCCACACATCGATGGCCTCATTGATCTTTAATGGACACTATTTTGTCCTGAGTTACTTATACACTCTTAATGTACTGATACAATCACTTTTGGATTCCCCTTTCCTTCTCTGCTGAGGCTATTTCATTTAGCCTTTCTCCATTCCTGTTTTCTACCCAAAGTGTATTCCTAAAGTCCCTGTGATCCTCAGGGATTCCTTTGATCCAGCTGGGTATACCTGACATGTGCCCCCTTTTCCTTGACCAGACCCTCAGTAGACTGCCAGTGTCTCCGAATGCTGTCAGCATTGACCTGCACACAAACAGGAAAATACTGGTGCTGATCGATCAGTTTATCTCACTTTTAAAATATTCTCACTTGCCAAACTTCCCTTTCCCTGTAAATAATTCCCTTCCCCAGTCACATTTTGAAAGTTCCTGGCTAATACGATCAAGATTGGTCAGGCTCCATTTTATACCTTGCACTTGTGGACCAGCCCTGTCCTTTTCCAAAGCTGTTTTCAAACTACTAGAACTGTGGTCACTTTGGCAAAATGCTTTCCCACTCACACCTCAGTCCCTTTCCCTACCTTAATTCCCAAAGGGAGGTCAGGTTTTGCCCCTTTCTCTTTTCAGGCTATTTACATATTGATTGGGAGTTTTCTGGAACACAATTACCAAATTCCTCCCTTAAACACTGAACACTGGCAGTCCCAGTCTAGGTTTGGAAAGTTCAAAAACCGTGCCATAACAGCCCTATTATTATGGTTGATATTTAAGATGTTCCGACATATTTGTTCCTCAGTCTGCCACAGATTTTCGGGGTCAGCAGTCCGATCGTTTCAGAATGATAACCCGTTCTTATTTCTCTGTTCCACTAACATAGTTTCACTGGGCGATCCCACACGAATATCCTCTCTAAGTACTGCTGTGATGATTCATGCAATCAAAACCCCACCACCACACGTCCTCTCTTGCCTCGCCTTCCTGTAGCATCTCTATCTTTAAACAATGAACTGCCAGTCCTGCCCCTCCCTCAGCTGTGTTTCTGTAATAACTATAATATCCCAGTCCCATGTTCCAATCCATGCTTTTGAGTTCATCTTCCTTAGCTGTCTGACCCCTTACATTGAAATAAATGCAGTTTAATCATCAGTTTTCCCCCATTCCCTGCTATGTTCTTGCCTGCCTTGTCTGCTGAAATTGCTGTCTTTAACTCGTGCACCAGCCTCAATCTTCTTTCTGGCCTTACGTTTATTTAAGGTCCAACACCCTGCCAGAACAAGGTTATACCCTCTCAAGCAGCTCGAGCAATTCACCCCACCAGGATATGGATCCATCTCCTGCTCCCAGTTGAGGTGCCTTTCCCACCCTGTCTCCCTGTCATGACACCTTTAGGGATCTATGGACTTGTCCACCAAGGTCCCTGTATTCCTCAGTACTCCGCAATGACCTACCGTTCATTATGTCTGTTCTTCTCTTATCGTACCTCGCACAGAGTATTACCTCACTTCAATCAGAACTGAACTCTGCTTAGATTATCATCTGATCGACATCGGACAGCAGACAGAGACCACCCTCCTCACTGTGAACAACACCCTCACGATTCATATCATCTGCAAACCGACTGATGATACCTTCTGCTTTCACATCCGAGTTATTAATCTTCAATGGTTCCTGCACAGATCTCTGTGGTACACCCGGTGAAAGTATTCTATCCACCAATTTTGCATCCAATTTGCCAACTTGCCTTGGAACCCAGTCCTTTTGGACCAGCCTTCCGTGTTGGATCTTGTTTAAGGACTTATTCAAGTCCATGTAAACCACATCATCTGCACTGCCTTCATCAATATACTAAAGCACCGTTTAAAAAAAAACTGAACTGAATTCCTCAGACAGTATCTTCCTCTGCCAAATCCGTGATGACTAAACCGAGTTGATCCTTACCTTTGCAAGTGTTGATTCATCCTCACAGTAGTTCAAAATAATTTCCCTGCCCCTGCTGTCAGACTATCTGCTCTGTAATTACCTGGCCTATCCCTGCTGCCCTTCTTGAACAAAGGAACCACATTAGTGATCCTCCAGTCATTCAGCACTTCACCTGTGGCCAGCAAAGTATTATATTTATCCACCAGGGCCCCAACAATCTCTGGGTAATTAGCATGGGGTCAAAGAATGCTGGTCCAGGCAGTGACACCCACATCCCATGAATGAACAAATAAAAATACATATATCCCTCCCTACCTCTGCAAACCCCTCCAGCTGTAGCAATCCGTACTGGCTTTGTAATACCATTCAGGCCCTGACCACTCGCTGTAACACTCTCACCACCTCCAGCACCTTCACCTCTCCATGTTCGTATCGTGTCAATAAACCTTGACAACGATTCCCCTTCCCATTGCCCTCCTCCTGCGAGCAGACCCATTGCAATCCCTTTAAAACTTACTCTAAAACTCTCTCTCACTTCAGGATTTTAAGTACTTTGTGGTGATCTTCTCAGCCTCATAATCTAATATGATCCATTTTGTCCTGAGTGAGGGATCAAAGGGGATTTCTTGCTGAGTTTTTGTCTGTTTCAGTGGAATGTCCTTTTGTTGAGTATTTTACACTGTTCCTTCAAATGTTTTCCACTGTTCATTTACAGGCACATATTTCAGTCTGTTTAGCCTGTTTATCTTGGTCAGTTCTCCTCTCAAACTCATGTAATTGGCTTTTTTTTAGTTTCTAGTTGTAGCTTGTCCTTTCTGTGATTCACTTTAAAACTTTATATTTCTTTAAACTGCACTTTATCACAATTTCCCAGAGGATCTCTCCAGGTGACATTACTCATTCACGAAGTTTTATCACACAACAGTCGCTCTGAGACAGTTACGTCCCTCGCCAGTTGCACAATGTCTTATTCTAAGAAACACTGAAAAAAATTCTCTGAACTCCTCTTCCAATATCACTGTTGTCAGTGTGATTGTCCCAGACTTTGTGAATATTGACGTTTCACTAAATGTTCACCATGCCTGTATTAAACATTCCAATGAATCCCTATTTATTGCAGTGACGAGCCATGGAATGCTGTTCGGTGGGTGGTCGAAAACTGTTCTGCTGCTTGTGTCCTTGGCAAGTAGTAGCCAGAATTTACATTCAGACTGACTCTACTTCATGATCTGATGCCAAATGCTTTCTCTGTAATGCCTTTCTTACCCATTATTGTTAGTGTCGTCCATTTTGCCTGAATTTGCACAAGGTTGTGAACCATTGAATATTTATGTTCCACCTTTTGTTCGCCCTGTAACCACATCTCTCTGGTGTCTAAATCCATTTTATCTCTGTGTCACAAATCCATCTACCTTGTGCAGAGACTTTGTCCATTAATAAAAAACATAAGTTACTCGTTCCCACAATTTCCTGTCACAAATGGATTTGCTGATCTACAGTTTAGTTAAACTTTGTCCCATCCTGTTCCTTTCTGTTGTCTTCAGTCACATTCCCACGCTGCTCTGATGCTTCATGTTTTCTCTTTGGATTTGGAAAGCTCCTTTCACCTGAAGCCTGTCCCAGCATCCTCTCTGTCAGTTTAAAGCCCTGTCCATAAATCTACCAACGTGATTGGCCAGGACATTGTTCCACTGGAACTGTGCTGGGACCAATCTGAATGGATTTTTTAAAAAATCAGGTATGGGAAGTGGGTGTCTCTGTCTGACTAGCCTTTATTGCCATCCCTTGCTGCCCTTGAGCGAAGCAGCTGGCTCGCCCATTTCACAGGGTCATTGAGAGGCACACACTTTGCTGTGAGTATGTCCTGCAGACCACATGAGAGTGAACTGTTGTCTTTCTCTGTGTTTGGATTTTTATCAATACTTATTTATGGATTGTTAATTCCAATTATTAAAACATATATTCATTTAAAATTCCACATGGTTAGAAGTTAGAAAGAAGAAGGGGGGTGGTCACTTTGTTGGGACTGTATTGTAGACTGTTGTAGTCCCAACAGATACCAAAGGAGCAGATGTATAGAGAGATTGCAGATAACTATAGGAATAATAGAGGAGTGCAGGCTGGAGATTTTGATATTCCCTGTATTGACTGGGCCACCTAGAGTATAAAAAGACCTGGACGGAGAGCAATTTTTCAAAGGTGTCCAAGGAAGGTTCCTAAATCAATATGCAGAGGGCCCTACTCTACTCAGGCAGGTGCAACACTGGACCTCCCCTCAGAAAACGAGGTCGGGCAAGTGACTGAACTGTCATTCAGAGAGCACTTTGGGTCCAGTGCCCACAACTGTCTTCGTTTTAACATAGTTATGGAAAAAGATCAGCAGGTCCACAGATTGAAGAGGAATACTGGAACAGGGCCAGGTTTGGGGCCATTCTGCAGGATCTGGCCAGCGTCAATGCTGTGAAATTAAAATTGCACAATGCCCAGTTATAATCCAACTCGCTTTGGAAGCGCTGGTGATCACTGTAACAGATGAAAGGCTTAAACTAAATTTGTTTGATATGATATTCCATGACACTGCCATCCTGTTGCTATAAATTCTGTACCTTAGGATTGTGCTCCACAACCACCTGATGAAGAAGCAGTGCTCTGAAAGCTAGTGCTTTCAAATAAACCGGTTGGACTGGAACCGAGTGTCGGGTGATTTTTAACTTAGTCCACCCCCAGTCCGACAACAGCACCTCCACATTGTGATTCTAATCGATTGGGTGAGTCTGTTTGAAGGAAAAGGAACAACTGGCAAATGGGAGGCTTTTCAAAGTGTGATCTCAAGAATCCAGGACCAGTCTGCCCCAGTGGGCTGAAGGGAAAAGCTGGCAGGGTTAGGGATCCTTGGCTGATGAGGGATAATATGGCTCTGGTCTTGAAATGAAGACTGCATACATTGGGTTTAAGATTTCCGTATCTACATATTCTTAAAGACACGATCAATCTGTGGAGCCCCTACAATCCTCTCAGTCCCTGTAACACTCCCAATCTGCAGAAGTCATTCCAATGCCTGTGACTCTTTCAATCCAGTTCCTACAAGACCCTCTATCTGTGTGATATCTTTTCATTGCCAGCACCCATCCTGTTAATGTAAGCTCCTCCAGTGTCTCCATCCATCTCCATCTCCACAATCTTCTCCAACTCTTACATGTGTAAACATCACCCTCCCCTACAACCCTTCCCACTCTGACCAAACTGGAGGAGGTTACTAATGCTCCCTAAACTGTGAACTGTCTCCAACCAAAAATTGCTGTCTTTATCATTTGGAGAATCTGTCTGATTCCACACCCCCTTTATCTAAATAACCTGCAGAACCTAAGCCTTCCTGTGTCTATAAACATCTACAGTCACGACTACCCTCCATACGTCTATTTGTTTTTCCAATCTGTACAACCCACTTTATATCTGTACTCAGCTCCATTCACCTGAAACATTCCTGCCTGTGTAAAACACCCCATCCTACCAACATCCTTATCCCTGTAAACTGCTCCATTCCTCCCAACCTCCCCATCTCCATGAACTCCTGTGTGCCCGACAGCTCTCCACATTTCTGTAACCTCCTGTGGCTCTATGCTCCTCCCTCCCTGTGAAAGCACCTCCAGTCCCCACAATTCTCCCAGTCTGGTCATCTGCTCCAGATCAGAACATCGCTGTCTCTGTTACCTCATACAACTTTAGCAATGCCTCATATTTGTGTCACTTCATTCAGATCGCATCCTCTCCCACTTCCCGAAACCTCTTGCTGCCATCATAACCCTTGCTATTGAGAACATGGAACAGCACATTCCAGTACAAGCCCTTCTGCCCTCAATATTGTGCTGACCTTTTATCCTACTCTGAAGATGAAACGAACCTACATACCTTACATATTACTATCATTGATGTGCCTATCCAAGACTTGCTTAGATGTCTGTAATGTGTCTGAATCTACTACCATGGCTGGCAGTCCATTCCACGCACCCACCACACTTTGTGTAAATAACGTACCATTCCCTTCCATGCCGACAGGATATCCCAACCCAATCTAGTCCTACCTGCCAGCACCTGGCCCATATCCCTCTGATATCTAAGCTAAACCTTCTGCCAATTACCTTAAGCGTATGTCCCCTTGTGATAGCCATTTCGCCAAGGGAAGTAGTCTCTGGTTATCCACTCTATCTATGCCTCTCATTCCCTTGTACACCTCTATCAAGTCACCATTCTTCCTCCTTCGTTGTGATCAGAAAAGCCCTAGCTTCCACAGCCTACCTTCTATGGACATGCCCTCCAGTCCAGGCAGCATCCTGCTCAATTACCTCTGCACTGTCTTTAAAGCTTCCACATCCTTCCTATAATGAAGCGAACAGAACTGTTCACAATATTCGAAGTGTGGTCTAACTGGGGTTCTGTAGAGCTGCAGCAAAATCTCACATCTCTTAAACTCAATCCCCCTGCTAATGAAAGCCAACACACCATCCGCCTTCTTAACAGCCTGTCAACTTGGGTGGGAACCTGAGGGACACAGGATCCATTTGTTCCTGCACACTGCTAAGAATCCTGCCTTTAACCACGTAAAGTTTTTTGCAGAATCCTCCAATCGAAAACTATCCCTATCTTTGTAAGTTCCTCCAGTCCCTACAACACTCATAAACTGTGAAACCTCCTCAAGTCCATATATTCCTAATGTCTGCAAAATCCTCCCGTCCTGATGTCCCTCCATATCTCTGTAACCCCCACCATCCTCCAGTGCCCTTCTGGGGAACATTGCAGAGGAAGGAGGAGTTGGAGAGTCTGGGCCATGTTACAAGGTATGAAGGGCTGCAGAACCTGGAGGATGGTACAAATGTCGGAAGGGACGTGGGTCTTGAAGAATGTTAGGTGTTCTGGGATTCATTGAACCTGCAGGATGGGACAGGGGATGGCTTGTGGAACCTGGAGGATATTATGATTTGAACCACAGGTAATTTTTGATTGGAACATTCAGCCGATCTTATAGTCATAGAGATGTACAGCATGGAAACAGACCCTTCATTCCAACCCAGCCATGGCGACAGGATATTCCAACCCAATCTAGTCCCACCTGCCAGTACCTGGCCTATCTCCCTCCAAACCCTTTCTATTCATATATCCATCCAAATGCTTCTTAAATGTTGTAGTTGTACCATCTGTAAGATTGGCTGAAAGATCCAATCAAACATTACCTGTGGTTCAAATCATAACATCCTCCAGGTTCCACAACCCATTCATGGTCCCATCCTGCAGATCAGATATCCCAACCCAATGTAGTCCCACCTGCTAGCACCTGGCCCATCTCCCTCTAAACCCTTCCTATTCAGATACCCATCCAGATGGCTTTTAACTGTTGCAGTTGTACTAGCCTCCACTACTTCCTCTGGCAGCTCATTCCATACATATACTATCCTCTGCGTGAAACAGTTGCCCCATTTTATCTTTTATATCTTTCTACTCTCACCCTAAACCTCGCCCTATAATTCTGGACTCGCATACCCCAGGAGAAAACCTTTGTCTATTTACCCTGTCCATGCCCCTCTTGATTTTATAAACCTCTATCAGGTCACCCTCAGCCTCTGACTCTCCAGGAAAAACAACCACCACCTGTTCAAACTCTCCCTACAGCTCAGCCCTGGCAACGTTGTTGTAAATCTTTTCTTGGACCCTTTCAAGTTTCACAAAATCCTTCCGATTGGAAGTAGAACAGAGTTGCATGCAGCATTCCAAAAGTGGCCTAACCACTGTCCTGTACAGCCGCAACATGACCTCCCAACTCCTGGACTCAATACTCTGACCAATAAAGGAATGCATACCAAGCGCCTTCTTCGCTATCTGTGACTCTACTGTCAAGGAACTCTGGATTTCATTTGAAAAATTGCATAGACAGGTAGAGTGGCCCGAGGTCTTCTGGATAATGCTAGTTCAGTCTGAGCTGGGAGGCAGAGCCAGTGAAATATTTGCAGCGCTGTCTGATGAATGGTCGAGAGATAATGCACATGTTAAACAGGCTGTTTTAAGGGCTTATGGATTGCTTAT
This sequence comes from Chiloscyllium punctatum, assembly GCF_047496795.1. Taxonomy (NCBI): domain Eukaryota; kingdom Metazoa; phylum Chordata; class Chondrichthyes; order Orectolobiformes; family Hemiscylliidae; genus Chiloscyllium; species Chiloscyllium punctatum. The sequence continues at coordinate 294,336 of NW_027309823.1, forward strand.
GAAAGGGAAGCCACTACAATTCCCTTTACTGTACCATCACTATCTGTCAAAGCTCCTTCAGGTCTATATCCTCCGAATTGTTGAAACCTGCTCTCACCATTGCAACTCCCATTATTTCCTAACATTGTTGAGTCTCTAAAAGCTTCCCTATCAGGTTAATCTCCTCCATTGCATACAACACTCCTAGCCTGTGTAATCTCTGCAATTCCTATATACCGATGTATAGGTGTGACTGCTTTGTGGCCATTGTATCCTCATTTATATCTGCAAAAGGCTCTGCTCATTGTAGCACATCCTATGCTCATAAGTGAACCTGGTCTCTCACAAGATCTCTATCACTCTCTCTTCCAGTCTCTCCAAGCTTCCCTATCCCTCTTGTATCTTGCAGCTTGCACACCACTCACTCTCTCTGACATCCCTTCCAGTGCATAAATTCATCTCTCCTTCTAACTGTATCCAGTCTACAACTTCATCCCTTTCCCTGCAACATCCTCCAGTCCCTATAATCCTCTCTATTGCTGCAGCATTCTCCAGCTTATATCATCGTCCATGTGCTTGCAACATTCTCCAGTCCATACCACCCACCCTTTCCCTGTAATATTCTCCAGTCCATACCATCCTCCCTATCACTGTGATATTCTCCAGATCCCACAACTGTTGTTAAATGTACGACATCCTGGAATCCTGTGAATGTTTCTACACCCTGATCAACATTGTCCATATAACGATCCACAACCCTACACACATCCCTATCTCTGGAATCTAATCAAAGACGCTTTATCTGTCTAACTTCCACCAAACAATAAAATATTTTCTGCTGCGAACATTCTGTAGCAACTGTAACTATGTTTAACCCTGCAACATTGTCGCGCCCCCAAACATCTCTCCCATTCTGTGACCTCTATCCATCCCTCAAAGGCCCTCTCTCAGTGACACGCGCCATGCATTTGCAACAAGGCAGATGGAATGACAGCATTAACTGAAGGGAACAGATATGATCGAACTGTTATTGTGGAGGTGTGGCTGCAGAATGATCATGACAGCAATGTGATTATTGAGGGGTTGTAGGGATTTAGACAGGATCAGCAAAAAACCAAACAAGGTCCCGTTTTGTTGTGAAGAAAGGACGCAGTCAGTGCATTAGTGAGACAGCCAATTTAATCTGGGAATCAAAATATAGAGTCATTTTGAATGGTCAGCTTCCAAATAGCAAGGGGGATCTGGAAGATCAAATCACAATCCATGCTCGTTGGTAAGTTGGATGCAATATTTTCTTGGTGATAGTTGACAGAGGCATTTGGAGTGGTGAATTTCTGATTGGACATCTGTGGCCAATGCTGTTTCACAAGGATCAGTGCTGCGATGTCTGTGTGTAATTTATATCTGTGAGTCAGATGAAAAGGTCAGCAGTTTGAGTGGTAATTTTACAGATGACATTCGGAAAGGCATGTAATGATTAGGGATAGTTAGGGGAATTGTGGATAGTGAGGAAGAGTGTTCAAGGTTGCAGCGATATGTAGATCAGCTGGAACGTTGGGCAGAGATGGGGCAAATTGAATTTCATCTGGACAGGTGTGAAGTTATGCATTTATGAAGCCAAATGGAAGAGAGAAGTACACTAATTGACTAGCTGGAAACATTGATAAACAGAGAGACATTGGAAGCTAGTCCATAGCTCCCTAAAAATAACAACACAGGATGTAGTGGTCGAGGGGAGAGTATGGTATGCTTACCTTTATTGGGCACAGTATTGAGTACAGACGTTTGCATGTCATGTTGTGACTGAATGAAACTTCAGTCAGCCATGTTTGAAAGATTGCGTGTCATTCTCGTTGCCACACTACAGGAAGGATGTGGAGGGTGTAACAGAGGGTTGGCAGAATGTTGCCTGGATGAGAATGTGTTTACTGTAAGGAGGTTGGACGCAATTGGATTGTTTTGCGTGAGTATCGGAGACTGAGGGGTGACCTGGTACAGGTATATAGCATTAGGAAAGGCGTGAATAGTGTGGATAGTTGGAATCTTCCTTCCAATGTAGAAATATGAAATTCTAGGGTGCATCGGTTTAAGGTGAGAGTGAGAAGTTTTAAGTGAGATGAATGAGGCCAGTTGTCTTTACCGAGAGGGTGGAAGCTGCTCGGGAGGTGGGAGAGGTGGAAATAAGAGCAAAGTTTTGAAGGGCATGTAGACAGAAACATGAACAGGCCGAGAATAGAGGGATATCGCCCATGTGCAGGCAGATGGGATTAGTTTAGAATAGCATCATGGTCAGCACAGCCACGGTGGGCCGAAGGGCCTATTACTCTGCTGTACTGTTCTAGTTTCTAACTTCACGGCATCCACCCTGTCAAAGCCCCTCCAAATCCTGGATGTTTCATTCAATTTCTCTCCCATTCTTCAAAACCCCAGTAGGTTCAAGGGCAATTTTGAGTGGGAGCAGCGGCCGAGGAAAAACTAACCCGGGAGACTACAGCTAAGGTAAGACAGTTTGTTTCAAAATTACTTACCTGTAGCGGGCAGCGGAAGTGAGGTTGGAGCGCATAGCTGGGCGGGAAGGTAAGTGATTAGTATTTGAGTGGGTGATGGAGTTCAACCCTGCCAAGTGTGAGGTTGTCCATTTTGGAAGAACAAATAAGAATGTGGAATACAGGGTTAATGGTAGGGTTCTTGGTCAGGTGGAGGAACAGAGGGATCTTGGGGTCTATGTACATAGATCTTTGAAGGTTGCCACTCAGGTGGATAGAGTTTGTAAGAAGGCCTATGGAGTATTATCGTTCATTAGCAGAGGGATTGAATTCAAGAGTCGTGAGGTGATGTTGCAGCTGTACAGGACTTTGGTTAGGCCACATTTGGAGTACTGTGTGCAGTTCTGGTCGCCTCACTTTAGGAAAGATGTGGAAGCTTTGGAGAGGGTGCAGAGAAGATTTACCAGGATGTTGCCTGGAATGGAGAGTAGGTCGTACGAGGATAGGTTGAGAGTTCTCGGCCTTGTCTCGTTGGAACGGCGAAGGATGAGGGGTGACTTGATAGAGGTTTATAAGATGATCAGAGGAATAGATAGAGTAGACAGTCAGAAACTTTTTCCCCGGGTACAACAGAGTGTTACAAGGGGACATAAATTTAAGGTGAAGGGTGGAAGGTATAGGGGAGATGTCAGGGGTGGGTTCTTTACCCAGAGAGTGGTGGGGGCATGGAATGCGCTGCCCGAGGGAGTGGTAGAGTCAGATTCATTGGCGACCTTTAAGCGGCATTTGGATAGGTACATGGATGGGTGCTTAATCTAGGATAGAAGTTCGGCACAACATCGTGGGCCGAAGGGCCTGTTCTGTGCTGTATTGTTCTATGTTCTATGTTCTATGTTCTCTTCTCATTGGAAAATCCCGCCATCTCCAGGATCAGCCGAGTGAACCTTCCCTGGCCTGCCTCCAACACAAGAAAGTCTTTCCTTAGGGCACGCAACCTATTCATTATAATCTAGGTGTGGTCTGACATCATTTCAGCAAGACCTCCCTATTTTTAGACTCCATTCCCTTTGCCTTCTCTATGACCTGCTGATCCTGTAAGCTACCTTTTTCAGATTGATACACAAGGATTCCCAAAACCTTTGTGCAGTCAGTCTGAACCAAACGGTGTTAGCTTGACAGTAAGTCGGGAACGTGCTGGAATGTGTTATGAAGGATATGACAATAAATAATAACTGGATACTTAGAAACAATGGGAGGTGTATGATTTTATAAAAGGGGAATATTTTTAAATCTGATGGATTCTATATTTTGGTGTGACCTTAAATGCAGAATAGATAAGGGTGGGGAGGCTAATTGCGGTAGAGGGATATTTGAAATTTCAGAAGCATTTAGACAAGTTTCAACCAGGGCTAAAACTTAGCTCGTGAGAGAATAGGGCCCCTGAAAGGTCAATGAGGCTGTCTGTGTGGAATCACCGCTGATGGGGGAGATACTGAACAAATATTTTGTGTTCGGATTTACTATGGAGAAAGACATGGAAGCTCGGGAACTTGGGAAAATACATAGGGATGTCTTGAAAAGAGTTCACATTGGAGAACAGGATGTCTTAAAATGCAAAAAGTTAGATAAAACCTTGGGACATGATCAAATATACCCCAGCGCCTTGTGAGAAGCGAGGGAGGAAATTACAGGACCCCTTCCAGAGATATTTGCATCATCAACAGCTAGTACGGACCAGTGAGACTGACGGCAGGGTGGTAAGTTGTTGGAGGAGATTCTGAGAGAAACGATCATCGTGCATTTGGAAAGGTCAGGACAGATTAACGATCGTCAGCATGGCTTTGTGCACGGGAAATCATGCCTCAAACCTGAGTGTGGAGATAGACAAGTGAGAGGTCAAAGCAGAGCAGTACACGATGTCCACATGAACTTTAGCAAGGCCTTTGACAAGGTCCTGCATGGCAGACTGGATCGTAAGTTTAGATCACACATAACCAGGGAGTGCTCACTAACTCGATACAAAACAGGATTGATGGTAGGAGACAGCATGTTCATAGAGGGTTTCTGCTCAAAATGCAGGCCTGTGACCAACGGTGTGCCATGGGGTTCGGTGCGGGTCACTGTTGTGCATCACTTATATAATAAATGATAAGCAGGAGTCATGATTATCAAGTTTGTGATTGAGACTGAAATTGGTGATAATGTGGACAGTGAAGAGGGTTATCGAAGAGTACAATGGGATCAACAGTACTGCTGGACCAGTGAGGTTAGGAATAACAGGTGGAGAATTGCAAGATGCAGGTACACAGTTTTTTGAAAGTAGCGTCACAGGTAGACAGGCTGGTGAAGCAGGTGTTTGGGATGGGGTCACCCTTCATTGGGCAGAGCATTGAGAGTAGGAGTTGGGATGTCATGGTGTATCTGTACAGGACATTAGTGAGGCCACTGTATAAGCATTGTTGATTATCTGGTAAAAATCAACTAGTTCACGTATGTCCTTTAGGGAGGGATATCTGACATTCTTACCTGGTCTGGCTCACACGTGACTCCAGTCCCACAGCAATATAACTGACTCTGAGCTGCCTCTGGGCAATTAGTAGGAGGGCAATGTATGCTGGTCCATCCGGTGACATCCTTAGGCCATGAATGAATCAATGAAAAATGCAGATGTCTATCCCTCCCTTTGCAAACAGCTCTAGCTGCAGCAATCTGTACTGGCTTTGTAATGTTGTTCAGGCCTTTGCCCCTCTCTGTAACACTCTCACCACCTCCAGCACCTTCAATTCTCCCTGTTCCACTACTCTGATTAAACACTGACAATGTTTACTCTTCCTACTGCACTCCTCCACATTTCTAAATGTTGGTTACTTCAGAATTGATCGGTTCTTTTTCATCTCTTAATCAAATCGGCCAAGACCGTCTGAAGTGGGGAAGGAGCATTGGGAAGGTGTCGAGCACCTCGAGACTTTCTGTGGGGAAAACGGGAATCCAGGAGAAAACAGCACAAGGAGCGCGTGACCACACACCCACCCCCTTCCCTTGGCCACCTTCTGCCCCAAGTGTAACAGAGTCTGTGGAAAGCCACATCGGTCTGTACAGCCAACTCCAGACCTCCCCTGCCCAACCCACCCCACCCCGAGAGTGGGAGAGTTAGTCTCATCTGTGACCCACCGCCAAAGAGATGATGAGATAGGAAGGTTGAATCCCCTCACAATTATCCCAGTGCCTTTGTTACAAATTCAAACAATTCCCTGTTAATGCAGTGTCTAATAATATGCTATCACTCACTATCTCTCCATCTGGTATCCCTCGCTGTGTCGGTCTATTTACTGCCTCTGTCAGCATTTCTGCCTCTTACAGATGGTCTGAGATCCTGAGTCAACAGAATTGTCCATTCCAGAGACATGCAGCAGCACAGGCAAGGGATGGAGACTGGGATTATCGAGATCTCTGCTGTACTCAGTGCCACTCTGCATGAGTTATCCTCATTGCATCAGTCGAATTTCCCATTCTGTCTATTTCTGTGTCATGCAGGTCATCAGGATGTTCCTAACTCCTGTCTCATCCATCACCTCATTGAAGACAGTTGGTCAGCCAGAGAGAGATGGAGAGGGAGATCTGGAGCCTTCAGTAAATCCTACAGCCGGTAAGATCACTCACAGTAAACAGCACAGGGTGGAGGTAGGAGAAGTCTATATTCATACCTGGAAGATAGGACATAGAT